>NC_090737.1:28062140-28248990 GCF_036898095.1 Palaemon carinicauda
CCATCCAGTGTTAGCGAAAGGTCTTCGCACTGTATCATGTTTTCTGAACCCAGGGCATCTCTTCTTATCTCTGGTGGCATCTATGCTAATTGGCATGGCAGTTGTACTCTGTAGGTCCTCTGCCAGTCTACACAGTTTCTCCCACTGATTAGGGAACCTGCTTTTCTTTCTCTGAAGGCACCAACTCTAGTCCTAGTAGCTACTGCCAAAGTGGATAGTAGTAGAACGCCCTTAGCGGCAAAACATCATCAGATAATGCCATACCAGCTTTAGTCATGACATTTAATTAAGTTTTTTTTTCACTATCACAACGGGAAAGCAGAACGCCCATAATTGCAAGACGTATTTGATAATGATACTCATCAAAAAATGCGATTCATGCACAAAAATCTTTCATCTCCACTAACAAAGAGGGGTTTTAAAAAGATGGATAAATGATTTAACCATGACTTAATCCACACAGACACGTATATAATAACGAAGAGAAGTCTAGGCCAAGAAATCAAAAGGTAGTTATCCCAATACCAAAAGTACAAGAGGTAATTCGGCCTCATCTGAAAAGAAACGAGCTATAGGTTAATCCCATTTTACATCTAGTAGAATGACCAATCCTACCTTCTCTTATGGTATAAGTTTTTAACTAAATCTAGGAACAAGAAAGTTTGTTTATTGGGTTTACGATATATAAATCTTTCCGACTCTTGGACTTCGTATTCTATATTATTATTGCTGCTTGCTAAGCTACAACCCTAGTTGGAAAAGCAGGACGCTATAATTATAGCCCAAGCTCCCCAACATTTGAAATTATTTCTTTTAAAAAGATATCCAGGTGAACTCCGTACCCATAACATATTATCCCAATGGTTTACAGCAGACCTTTAAGTATACCATTTAAAGGACCTTGGTTCAAAGAAGCGTTATACAAGACGAACAGAAATTAGTGTTACTAAGCATTATTCTAAAGGGATCTGGAAGTGATTAGCAAGAGAGATATATACTGGCGACTTTTTAAGTCAGTGTTTTTAGGAATCATTCATTGTCTGTGATAGTTACTGGCGACAACATTTTTTACCTCGGAAATTTAATAATTAGGCAATTAGATGTGGGTGGTGTAACTCCTGTTGTAACAACTATTCTTAATAAAGATCTGGGGTGTATTCCTAATGGGGTGTTACCTGCGATGGCTATAGTATGTCTTAAAATTAAATAATTTGATTTTGATAAGCTATCGTTTCATGGAGCACTTGGAATGCATATTCTGAAAATTATTAAATTCATCGGCCTCCTCCATCATTAAGTTCAATACTACACAATATTCTCGAAGTTTTATACCAGCTTTGACAAAATTGTGGAATGATCTTCCTAATGAGTCGTTGAATCAGTGGAACTTCAGAAGCTCAAACTTGCAACAAATGTTTTTACGTTAAACAGGCTGACATAAGTCATTCTATAGTTTATGAAATGACTGTTCTAATTTTGTTACTGTTTATAAAATATTTTGTTAATTGTTCATTACTTTTTATATAGTTTATTTATTTCCTTTCCCCACCGAGCTATTTTTCCTTGTTGGAGCCCTTGTGCTCATAGCATCTTTCTTTCCAAACTAGGGTTGTAGCTTAGCAAGTAATAACAATAATAATAATCGGAATGTCGTAAGTCTCACCGATCTCTATGCAATGAAAAATTGTACTAAATATTAGTTTATCCTAATAGTTATAATTAGTATTAAGACATAAGTCGGAAATCTAGTTTACATCCTTCCATTTTGTGGCTATTGCAATTTGCATTCTATTCAGGATCTCCAAACTTCAATAACGCTTCTCTCTTCACGGAGTCAGTTTTTTGTAAAGTTGCCCACGATGTTGCAATGTCGACGTCTTTGATTTCTTGCACCACAAAGATGCAGAGCAGGCGTCCTTTTTCGTTACTTGCCTTATTATTATTTTTTTTTTATTTATACAGACTTGTTCTTCTGGATAAGCTTTCTTTTAGTTTTACAAAGTTTGTCATTTTGTTTCCAGATGTTTATATAGATCTGTTCCTCTGGGTAAGCTAACAGCTTTCTTTTAGTTTTACAAAAGTTGCCGGTCTTTTGTTCCTGAAATTTTGACAAACCTGATCATCTGGTTATGTTGTTAGCTTTCTTTCAGTTTGATAAAACTTCTTTTGTTTCCAGAGGTATTTATACATCTGTTCCTCTGGATATGCTACTAGCTTTTTAAGTTATGCAAAGCTTGCTAAGGAAATTAATGACATTTTTGCTTGATTAGATAATACGCCAACAAATAGGGCTCCCAATACCCATCTTGCCTTTCCTTCTCTTTTTGTCTGTATTTACACTGCACGAACGAACGCAGTTGACCTTGTTTTGCCTTGTCTTGCTTATTTGTTAACTGCTCCACTACGTCTTGTGAGGCATTGAACAAAGACTGTTTTAAACATGGGTACTTGCTGTAACAGAAGGTCAACTGGCAATGAAATTTTTAAACATTTCATCACCAAGAAACGTTACATTTGAAATATGAAGTGTTGAAATGAATAAAGAATAAATTTCGAAGCATAGTTTTTCCAATGTTTATCATATATATATATATATATATATATATACATATATATATATATATATATATATTGTGCAACTGGTAACTTCGCAACGTCTGTAACCAGAGGTCACTTTGTCGTTTCAAATACAACAGACTCCTGAGCTTTCTTGCAGATTTAAATACCCACTTCTCTCGGTCTTAAATCAACTGCAAACTTGACTCCAGTATTCGATCGAGCAAGATAATTTGTTTTATGGTTATTTGCTAAAGTTTTTCTGTTTGTAAATGTGTTGATTTGTAGCTCTTAATCTATTCTGTGATTTTTTAATAACCCGTCAAGAGCAATTTTGCAAGTCTTCACGCATGACCTTCATACCCAGTCAAAGAACAAACCACAAGTTTACTTTTGAGCCAATTTACTCCACTGACTTTTACTTTAATGAACTCGAAGAGACAACACATCACTAACGTCGATTTCTTAAAATTATCTCCTTAGCAATCGTAAAATTAATTTCATTTTGAATGAATATTAAACTGGACTGGGTCTTAGATTAGCATCATGGTTTTGTAAACACCTATGGCACCACCAAAAGCAGGTCAGCCATTGGTCGAACTTTTTATTCTCCTCTCTCCTGATTGGTCGATCAGATGGGTGTGGAGGAACAGGCTTTGGCGCGCTGGTAACTGGTATTCAACTTTTTTTTTTTCTTTTCTTTTTTTTTGGATGCACATATGAGCGAGAGCTTGTTGATGGTGCATAAGATCTCATTTTATGATTTACATTTATTACGAAATATTGAGAAACAAGTTAACTTTATGTTCAATATGTTTTATATATATTTGAAATATGCTTATGCGTGCTTTTGGTATTCCAGTTAGAGGCTAGATCACATTGCATGCACACGTGATTCTGTTTGAAAACTGGTTTTCTGAAGTTGTTTATTAATACACGCTGCTGCTAATAATACACCAGGATCTGATGCTTAGAGAGAGAGAGAGAGAGAGAGAGAGAGAGAGAGAGAGAGAGAGAAATCTTGCATTACCCAAATCTGACATTTCAAAGGACTTCGTCTTATATCTAAAATTAAATATACCTGAAAAACCATCTCCAGGCATTTTATGAAACCGGTTTTCATTTCTATGGAAAATTTAAGAGAGACTTAATGAAAACATTTATATTTTCAAGTTCCAACTGATTTCTATGCACTCATTTTGGGACAAACTTTTCTATCCAAACCACAACTATCAAAGATGCCATTCAACTTTGCCTCTTCGATTTAGCACCACGGATCTTTCAAATATTTCTTCTATTTATCTAGAAATAAAATCAGTATATTTTATCTATTTGTCAAATAGTTAAACTAATCGGCCCCCTTCCCCTCTCTCCAAAACCCCCAAAAGAATGCGCTGTCATACTACCCTAAGTCAGAAATCATCTGCGCATCGCTTGCCTGGACAAAGACCTGCTTCCAGGATAAAATCTGACCGATACTTCAGTGTGAAAGACTCAACATGTTTACTTGAGGGCGGATTTTCTGTACTCTCTACAGGACCTTTCATAATTCAGTTTATCGTATACATTCCAAGGCGTTCAGCATTGGACACCGCATATTGCTCGTTTATTGCTAAATCCACATTATCGAAGCCCTTAGAGAACAAGAAAGTCTTCAGTTTCTTCTTGAAAACCTTTGTATCTTCAGTCTTTCGGATATCCTATGGGAGCTTATTGTATAGTCTTGGGACCGCATATATGAAAGCTCTAGAACCTACAGTAGACATATATCTTGGTTCCAATAATTTGAAACCTTCTATAACTATTTTTGGAATAACCCAACAGCATAGAATCAGTCCCCTACATACCATTGGCAGTGTTTAAAAAAGGAAACGGAGCAAAGAAAATGATGTGCACAAATTGCTGTTAGTTCTTAAAATATCCAAACCTAAAAAAAGGGGCACAGAGAAAAAAGTCCTACATAATCGACTAGTATTTTAGAATGTCATTTGGTGGGCACCCGGGCATAGATGATCATATCTCGTCTCCTCCCACGCTAAGGGAGAGATGGGAAATTGGGTAATCCAGTCAACCACAAACTAAAATATGACATAGTTGGTTTTTAAGATACTCTATAAGGAGGTTTGAGTCATGCGGGGAAAGGTCTCTCTCTCTCTCTCTCTCTCTCTCTCTCTCTCTCTCTCTCTCAATGGTTGTCTGAATCCTGAACAAGATTTATTCTTTTGACTTCCAACACGTGACTACCTCGTGCTGACCAGACCGCCACCACCTCCGCATCCTGACTCGGCCAAACCCCATTCTCTCTCTCTCTCTCTCTCTCTCTCTCTCTCTCTCTCTCTCTCTCTCTCTCTCTCTCTCTCTCTCTCATATAACCAAAGTGAGAAGTTAATGGCCCATGAAGCAAAGGTTTATAAGTCTTCCATCTGAAGGTCTTTGTAATGAAGGCGGTTCCACAATAACAAAGTATGAGGAATAAAAGATGAAAGCTTATTAAACTTAAAATGTATTTGGCAGTATATGAAGATTATCTACTGTATAAAATCACACTCCGAACAAACTACTATATATATCTCCGAATAAAGCGATAGTTAGTCCTACTTAATTTTTGGCAGACAATTTTTGACCTATCACCTGTTGCACCAAATTGTTGCAAATTTTAACAGCTCTGGGCGTCGAAGATACTCTCTTAAGTCTAATGAATTACCCTGATAAACCAAATTGTGTCCTTTCAAATTCTCCAAATTGTGTCCTTTCAAATTCTCCAAATAGTGTCCTTTCAAATTCTCCAAATAGTGTCCTTTCAAATTCTCCAAATAGTGTCATTTCAAATTCTCCAAATAGTGTCATTTCAAATTCTCCAAATAGTGTCATATCAAATTCTCCAAATAGTGTCATATCAAATTCTCCAAATTGTGTCCTTATAAGTTCTGTAACTAAAACTAGAAACTACGATAATTTTGAAAAATACCACCAACAGTGATTTCCAATTCCGGAGGAATTTCGTTCATGTATACGATATATTTAGGTTAGGTTATATTGTCGATCACGTGGCCCTGCCAACATTCTGGCGCCAGACAAGTCCTTGACTTAGTCTGCTTCGCAGTTGCTTTGAATGCTTGTGGCGAAAACGAAAATAAAATGTAACTATATAATCATCCCGATATTTAAAATTAAAGTTTCTTAAAGTTTTCTTATAAGCGCTTTCTAATTCGCTTTCGTTTCCAGTTTGGTCCAAAGCTTTCCATTCATGTTTCAAGGTATATCGTTTCTGATATACCTTTTAAGTTATTTATCAACTATTATGATATGTACATTTTAAAGGCCATTCTTTAATGGAATAATCCCTTTTTTAAAGTTGTTTGAATTATCTTCCTTATAAACTCATAGTTTTTTATAAATTCATTTTTTGGCAACAGCTGTGATCACTATCGGATGCATTGAAATCACAAGTCGTAGCCACCACATTTGACCTATTCAGATGCACTGAGGCTTAAAAAACCACTTTTTTTAATCATCAATATTATAAGCAAATCCAGTGTGGGGAAGAATATAGAATAAACCAAAAAAGATAATTAGAAAAAAACATATAATGCCCGTAAAAACATGACTACAGTTTAGGGTGATAGCCGTTTTTGAGGAAATTTTTCGCGAAAATAATTCAAATAGAAATCTCAAACCATTTGACGAAAATGATTGTAAAATTAGACTTGAGTAAAGAGATGCAGGTGGATTGTTAATCAGTAAAGCCCTTCAGCGAACTGGTTTAAAGCAGATTTGGTTTGCAAGATATTCAAGCGACTTGTTGTTACCGGCATTTTTTTTTTCTTTAAGACCAGTGTCGTGCTTCTTAAGCTTCTCGAGTACATTGAGAGAGAGAGAGAGAGAGAGAGAGAGAGAGAGAGAGAGAGAATAGAAATTATCATTCAGTGGTAGTTAGGTGGGTAGCACGTTAAAAATGATGCAACATTTCTATTCCAATACCCCTCTCTCTCACCCATCTGATAATTTCTATTCAAATCTCTCTCTCTCTCTCTCTCTCTCTCTCTCTCTCTCTCTCTCTCTTTCTTTACTTAAAACTAAAAGACATTAAGAATACATTGCATAAATAATGCAATGTTTTCGTATTAGTTTTACATAACTTGAGAGATTGGGTTGGTAGTACGTTAAGATAATCTCTCTCTCTCTCTCTCTCTCTCTCTCTCTCTCTCTCTCTCTCTCTCTCTCTCCCCCTATTTTTTAGGTCCAAGTATACCTCTATCCCTATCTTATATAGTAAGGAAATGAACGTTCAAAGGGCCATTACTATTTAACCTTCAACGTAATTTAACTGACAGCTAACAAGGACATTCACTTGGGTAGTATTGAAGAGGAAACTTAACTTAATTAATAGTTAAAATAGCTCTCCAGTATTACATGATGAAATCTTAAAAGTATGCCGTTATAAACGATACCAAGAATCAGTCCGTGAATGAAATCATACGATAAAAATAAATCTGAAATCAGCAGCAGGCGTGACTAGTCCATTGCAGGACAAAGACCTCAGGCTCAAACTTGTCCTTCAACTCCCGTCTGTTTATGGTCTTTACATGCCAGTCTATACCAACATTTTTTTTTAGCTCGTCATGGCTCAGTGGATATTCAAAGATGTTAATATCAGCGTTGTTACTTTTTGTAATGAGAAATATGGGATGTTCGATTAGCTGAAGTTGGAACTCTATGAAAACTTTGGCCCAATGCGTTTCCACAGAACAAGAAACTTCATTAATCTCAGAAGAATAAATTAAGATAGTTTAATTTCAGGTAGTCCCATTTCAGCTAACCATTCATTTAATGCAGTTATTGTAATCTACTCTATTCTAACCTTTTTCTCTCCATAATAAAGTCGTTGAAATACTCACAGCCACAATCTTCGTCATAAGGGTCCAATGACATTGTAACTTTCTACTTTAAGGGCTGCTTATCTGATCCTGTACAGCAAGGGTATTCACTAAAAATACATTAAAGGAAACTGGGCATTTTTCCGTAATCTTATTTGCATTCAAACTACCCATTGATAGAGAGCAGACTTTTAAAACAAAACTTTTTTTTTTTAACTGAGTAAAGTTAGGATAGTGTCTAACAAAATTTATGGCTTAAAAATTTTAATATAACAAAATACTTTCAAATAGTAGAGGTACACTAAATGTAGGATCCATGTTTGGTAAAATTTAATATTGAAACTTTCTTTATATGGCATGAGATTTTCTTATTCTAAGCCATTTCTAGCATTCTTGTTTTTCTCGCGGCAAGACTTCCATTTTCTTGTATTGAAAGGCCTTTACGTATAACTTAGATTTCACAACAACCTATCAATGGAACTGGAGTAAGAAAAAAAAAATCAAAATTTCATTTTTTTTTCTACTCTATCGATACAAGGCAGTGCATTTAATCTATCCAGGATAATGAAATTCTTTGCACATTTCTAGTCCACATATTGAGTTAGAAAATTCAATAATTTTATAATGCCTGACACTTACTTTACTTTTTGAAAATTGGAAACTACAAAATAAATATAGGTAGGCTACGCAATGAATATGTAGGTGCAGCCTGACGAATTATCTTGAGCAATAAAGGTTCTGTGGGGGGCTAAGTTGAGAAACTCTTGGTGATCACCTTTGGATGCCTCAAGAAAGTTATCTCCGGTTCACCTCTGGTTATATAAGTTTTGCCGGCTACTTTTATTTCCTGAGCCGTTCTATACGTAGCCGAAAACTTGTTTCGAATGTGTACCCTTTACCAGCTGTACCTATAAACTCGCCGTTTTAGCAACGGAATGCATTAAAAGAGTATTTTTTTTTCTAAACTGGCACCAATAAATTGGTAACTCCTACGTGCACACACTGCAGATTAGCAGGCTTCATGATCTTTACCGTTAAAATGGCTGTTTTTAACTATGTGGAACTACAAAATTTGTAACTCCTACGTACGTACAAACTGCAGAATAGCAGGCTTCATGATTATTCAAGTTAAAACAGCTGTTTTTAGCTACGTGGAAGCACTAACTTGGTAACTCTACGTACACACTGCAGAAGAGGAGCCTTCGTGATTTTTTTTTTAAGTTGAAACAATATTCAATCTATGAGTGTGAAAGTATGAACAATATTTTCAATAGAAGGTGTGAACATATTGCAGCTTGCAAGAAAGAAAAGATGTGCACACACACACACACACACACACACACACACATATATATATATATATATATATATATAAACATTGCAGTAGGGAAAATAGTCATATGAAAGACTTACGGGTCTTAAGAAATTTATTTTTGAATGAAGACCCGATTAATCTATGAATGCTCTCCCTGTCTATTTGACCTGTGATCAAAATTCTAACAATGTTCCTGTTTTCCACTGACCACCTGGAAAAAAATATAAATACAGCATTATGACAGACTGTGACCCTTTCCACCGTTAAGGCTGGATCTGAGACCTACTGAAAAGGTATTCTGTAGGTCTTGCCTAAATTCATCTCTCTCTCTCTCTCTCTCTCTCTCTCTCTCTCTCTCTCTCTCTCTCTCTCTCTAGGTAAATGACTCGACACGCCAGTCTCGTTTGGTTGGGTTATAGTAGTATCTTCGGGGAATAATTATTCCTCCAAGAGTAGCACTGGTTTTTCAGAATCTTGTGTCGAGGTACTCGCGTGTCCATGGACTCACGTGTTAGGATTTTCTCAAGACTATGTTACCCATATATGACACTAGTACCAATAAAGAAAACTCTTCTTGATGAAGGTTCATGAAGACTCCAATAGCTTTTGAGAACCTACTGACATTTACCATCTATTTTGTTATTGGTCAATAAACAGTTTTGAGGATTTCGTGAAAGTATGCACCAAGTAGTTTTTCAGATAACCTGGGATGAACCATAACAGGTTTTCTGCAACAAAAAAAAAAAGACGAAATATTCCGCACTGCAGTGTTTTGTAAAAATTTCTCTCCTGGAGCCCTGGCTTACAAAAAAAAAAAAAAAAAAAAAATAATAGCTGTTCATCATCATATCTTATCGTACCGACATTGTATCCACTGCATAGCGGCCGGGTTACATTCGTAGAGGCTCAAATCTGTACAGATTGGTCCCTGTTCTCACACACGAAGAATGTGGTTCCATTGTCTGGATTGGATGCCCTCATGAATTTTTGAGCGCAATAGCTTCTGATGACTCAAGTATGGCAATACTTGAGTCTGATATGTATATAAAGTATATATAAAGTATATATAAATTTACCTCGACTACTTTTGATATATTGTATTATTTGATCACCGGTAGAGAACTACTACATAAAATCAGGACCTGTACAGTGAAAGTTCAGCGCCCTGCAAAACAACTGTGAAAAAAAAAAGTATAGTCAAGGTCTTTGCCTTTGACTAAAAGTCGTCATTAGCTAGAATTATTTAAGTGTTTATTTTGCTTAAAGAATACTTGTCAATATCATTCACATAATCTACATGTGACCTTCATCTTCTTAAATTCCTTAATGAGTATAAAAATCTGGAAAACTTCGTGGAACCTCTTTGAGGACCAGCAGTCCTGGCTGGAAAGAACTGCGCATTTGAAGCTAGCGTGTACTGGCTCTTGGCCAAGAGCACGACTTGCGTCTTACATAACTACGTCTTCTCTCTGTCTTCCCAAAAAGGTTGAGAGAGGTTGTTGGAAGAAGCAAAGGAACTACAAATATATTCTCAAAGGAATAACAGCACTAATGGGGTATTTACAGACCTTATTAAGTCAGCAAGTTGCCGTGATATACGAGAATTTTCTTGTCCTCCTTCAATGACATTTCAGAACTAGGCCTATGCATGCTAATCAAAAGATTCATCTAATGTCAGTATTTCATCTTTTTTCTTCCCGTTGAAGACTAACGGGGATTTTGTTTCATTGAGGAATGGTTATTCATGAAATATTGGTAATTATACATAACGGCTGTTTCTAATCGAATGCCTTTTTCTAGTGCAATCCAGTCAGGTTAAACTTGGTGTGTTAGGTTTTTCCTTATAACTCGGTCCGGCCTTTAGGCAAACAAGCTTTAGTTAATGCGTCGTTGTTTGAAGAAAATATGCAAATGTACAGCGTTGTTGATCGTCTAGTTAGCCTAGTAATTGTAAAGATTCTTTTAAGATATCTATCGAAACTTAGAATTTATGCAACAAGATTTAAGAATAAAAATTACTGGTTTAAATGTTTCTTATTTCGGTTACTTATAAGTAGTCTTTTATATATATATGTATATATATCTTATGTATCTGTGTGTATATATATATATATATATATATATATATATATATATATATATATATATATATATATATCCCTTGAGGAAGTGATGGTGCCAGAAAAATATAACCTTCCAGTACCTCAGTTACTGGTGGCAAGGTTGTATATCCCCGCGACCTTTCTCTTAACACCTGAACAACAATGAATTGGCATTTTAACAAACATTGACAAAGCATCTGAATTATGTAAGAGAAACTGAGCGAATTGACGTAACGAAATCCACATAGTCATTGATTCAATCACTACAGATATACATAATGCGTTATAAGTATTTGAATTATATTATTGGCTCTAACTTACATCACACATAAAGAGGTCTGTTATTCTCCCGAAAGGGAGACTGTAAAACCATCCATTCTTAAATTTAAATTTTCAATATTGAAATGAAAGGAAATGAGATTTCCCATCTTCGTTTCAAAAGGAATTTTAAAAAACTTTTAACACCCTTTAGAAATGTAGGCCTAGGGCCTTAACACCTTTAGGAATCTAGGTCTGAAGGGGTGAATATTAAGTGGAAAATGGGCAGTAACAAATTTATTTATTGCTTTGTTTACAGCTAATTGTCTGTCAGCTATTGATTTTTTATTATCGATGCGTGAATTTTTGTTGTTGTTGGGCTGTGCGCTATAGAAATTCTTATGTTCCACTGTCAAAAGGAATATTAGTATTAAGGATATTGATATCAAAAGCTAGAAGGTGAGGGAGAAGTTATAAACATCATACTTTCGGTTCATGGTCGTACTTTCTCGCCTGATAAGATTTTGGTTGATATCTTAACATGAAACACTTTTTATATGATTATCAATATACAGTGGAAACATTAATCGCGCCCATCTCTATTCCAAACCTCGGATGATCTGAAAACATGAAAAAACAACTTATGAAAATAAAACTTACAAAAAAAAATTGCTCTAAGGAATGGCGTTGAATTGCCTTGTGATCGTATATGTAACAAGGTTTTGTAGTACAATTTGCGAAGATAATTGTAAGTTATATTTAAATGCGATCACAAGGCAAATTCAACACCATTCATTTGAGCAACTATTTTTATATTTGTTTATTTTTTCGAAGTTCTGAAACAGAGATGGGGAATCCACCGATTGCTAGTAGACGCTGTTTTTTAAGACTATGATTTCTCTAGATTAAAATAATTTAAATTTCACAAATAAGAATTTAACTTAAGAGCATAGTTCTCGATAGAATGATAGCCCAGAATGAAAGCAAAAATACAAATAGTAAAATCGAATCAAATTAGTTCATTGCAGTACAACGCATTTGTCTTGCAGACATCGCACGCCCCAAATAAATTCAGTTCTATTTTAACATCTTGAACCTGTTTTGATTTTTTTGAAACTTGCCATTAATGGTAACTACGCCATAACAAAAAAAAAAAAAAAAAAAAAAACTCATACGAGCTACTATAAATAGACATAAGCATAGTCCCCTCTAAGCAGCGGTTGTCCCTGACTTGAGAGATCCAGTCACTCTATGGGTACTGGCAAGGCTGGTTCCAGTCTATGATGCTGACGTCATCCGACGTCTCGCCTTTCATTTTTTTAGCAGATCTTAGTGTCTGGTTAACAATAGATGCGATGCAATTAAAAAAAAAGGTGCATTGAGAGATTCATTAAGGATGAACAGGCTAACATAAGTCTTTATAGTTTATATACGACATATCTGTTTTGATGTTGTTACTGTTTTCAGAATGATTTATTGTTAATTTGTTCTCATCATTTATTTCCATATTTCCTTTCCTCACTGGGCTATTTTTCCATTTTGTAGCCCCTGGGCTTATAGCATCTTGCTTTTCCAACTAGGGTTATAGCTTGGGAAGGTTACAAGGAGGGGAAGATATTGAAGATAAAAGGTAATCATGTTGACACGAGAATAATTACAGATGGTTTGAGATTATTGGATCCTAGATGTCTCTACTGTTAGGCTCTAGAGCCTTTAAATATGCGGCCCCGAGACTATACAATAAGCTCCCACTAGGCATCCGAAAGACTGAAGATATTAAGGCTTTCAAGAGGAAACAGGACTTTCTTGTTCTCTAAATGCTTCGATATTGTGAATTTGGCATTGTTTTATTACTACTACTACTACTACTACTTCTACTTCTACTACTACAAGATGCTATAAGCCCAAGGTCTCCAATAGGGAAAAATAGAAAAAGCTTTCGAATGAACATGATAAAATGACTGTGGAAGCCCTGTAGAAAGTAGAATTCCCCTACTGTATAGGACCAGAAAAAACAGCCCTTAAAGTAAAGTAATCATGGTAATGAGTTAGATCAGTGGATAGGAAAAACTCTGGTAAAGGATCTGCTTAAAGAAGAGCTATTTAACATTTAACCAAAATATAGCATGAAGAAAAAGAATGCCAAAATAGAGGAAAGTTTTTTTTTTCTATTTTAAGTTTCTAATGTTATGCCCCTTGTACCATTTTAAAAAAAAATTGTATTCCACCATATATTTCTTATCCATGCCTTCTCTTTTCCCGTAAGGTCATTCTATTCCGTGGAAGCTTGTTAATAATATCCTTAACATTTACTTTAATGAATATTGCATTAAGTTTATAAGTATGCATTTCAACATTTATGTTAATAATAATCAATTTGTAAATTAGCTTTTCCTTTCCTATTCATGAAATCTCCACCTATCTCATTTCTTTATCCTCTACGTCATTCTAAGCCCCCCCCCCCCCCCCCACCCCCACCCCTCACCTTTTTTGAGCGACTCCTTGTACTAAGAACTGACCATCTGCAACACCTTGGCGGTATTATTCCCGAAGCACAGCATCCTGGACGGTCTAGTTCCTTCCTGAAATAATGCCTTGTGGCGATGCTTTTTTTTTTTTTTTTTTTTTTTTTTTATTTATTTTAAGTAGATGGTCAGTTTTTTCTATTTTCAGCAGATGGTCAGTTTTTTCATGTAGGACTAGTTTAAACTAGGATATATGTGAAATCTTACATGTCCATGAAAGTAATTTTAGGCCTCGTTATTTTATGTAGGTTTATCCAGAACTAGAACAGACTAGTAGTGACTAAATTTTACTGAAAATTTGGGTTCGCATGTCTAATTTTAGGCTTATAGGGGCAGCATTCATTCGTACGCGTAATTTTAGGCCTTATTTTTTTTTTTTTTTTTGTACTTCTAGCAAAAACCAGAACAGACTAGCAGTGACTGAATTTTTCTAGAAATTTGGGTTTGCATGTCTAATTTTATGGTTATAGCGGCACCATTCATTCGTACGCGTAATTTTAGGCCTCATTTTTTTTTTTGTACGTCTAGCGAAAACCAGAACAGACTACCAGTGACTGAATTTTTCTAGAAATTTGGGCTTGCATGTCTAATTTTATGGTTATAGCGGCACCATTCATTCGTACGCGTAATTTTAGGCCTCATTTTTTTTTTTTGTACGTCTAGCGAAAACCAGAACAGACTACCAGTGACTGAATTTTTCTAGAAATTTGGGTTTGCATGTCTAATTTTATGGTTATAGCGGCACCATTCATTCGTACGCGTAATTTTAGGCCTCATTTTTTTTTTTTTTGTACGTCTAGCGAAAACCAGAACAGACTACCAGTGACTGAATTTTTCTAGAAATTTGGGTTTGCATGTCTAATTTTATGGTTATAGCGGCACCATTCATTCGTACGCGTAATTTTAGGCCTCATTTTTTTTTTTTTTTGTACGTCTAGCGAAAACCAGAACAGACTACCAGTGACTGAATTTTTCTAGAAATTTGGGCTTGCATGTCTAATTTTATGCTTATGGCAGTGGCATTCGTAATTTCAGGTCTCATACTTGTACACGAAATGCTTTGGCAGAAGTGAAAATGCCTGTAAGTCTTTAATAGTTCTTAATAAACTATTATAAATGTTTCCGCAATTATAGTTTTAAGATTTAACTTTTAATATACTTTTTTGTTCTTATTTACAGGTTGTGCTGGCGTTGCAGTTGGACATCCATTCGATACAGTTAAGGTGAGAAATAAATCATTTTTGGAAAGTCTTATGTGAAGATTTGTTTTTTGTTATTAGAAAATCTACCTCCTTAAAGGGTAAACAACTTATGATAGCACACACACACACACACACACACACACACACAAGGAAAATTGTTTATTTTATAGACACTATATATATATATATATATATATATATATATATATATATATAATATAAATAATGTGTGCATATGTGTGTATATACATTATATACATATATATAAACTGAGTACTAAACATAGTTTCACCTTCTCTTTTCCATTTCCTCTAAGTCAGTTTATTAATATTCTAAAAGTAAAGCCAAATAGAATATTCTATAAATGTAAATGTAATGCAATGTCCTTCCTAGAAGTATAAATGTTTTCTTAGTCATTAACAATTAAGCATGCGGAAATTATCACTTTTTATATTGGAACTCTCCAAGACAATTGACTCTATTATAAACTTGTCTTTTAGATTTTATCATATTTCTAATCTGTAATTAGTAGAATTATGCACTCGACGTTTTTTCGTTCTTTTATACAAACTATTTTTTTTTTTGTACTTTCTTAATATAAACTGTTTCTTTACTTTCTTATAAACTTTTTTTCTGTACTTTCATAATAAATTTTTTTTTTCTAAATTTTCAAAACAATTTTTTTCTGTACTTTCATAATCAACCCTTTTTCTGTACTTTCACGATAAACCATTTTTCTGTACTTTCAAAATAATTTTTTTTCTGTACTTTCAAAATATATACTTTTCTCTTTACTTTCATAACATAGAATAGTATTTAATTACTTTTAAACAATTCATTGACGTGAGAAGGGAGGTAGGCCAACGGAACCCAGCTCACTTTCTCGGCATTTCAAGGCGAAAGCTTTGGCCGGATTCTGTGTTCTGGTTTTCTCTAGTTAATTTCTCTCCCGCTGTAATTCTGACCTTGTAACTGTGTATAATAAAGAGCATTCGTCTAAATACGGAAGTCGGAAGTGTGCGTAATGTACGTATCATCATCATCATCATAATCATCATCTACGCCTATTGACGCAAAGGGCTCAGTTAGATTTCGCCAGTCGTCTCTTATCTTGAGTTTTTAATTTAATACTTCTCAATTCATTCACCTAATTCCCGGTTCATAGTCCTCAACCACGTAGGCCTGGGTCTTCCTACTTTTCTAGTGCCTTCTGGAGCCCAGTTGAAAGTTTTGTGAACTAATCTCTTTTGGGGAGTGCGAAGAGCATGTCTTGTTTTAATTATTTAAATTGTGACTGGCACCGAACAAACATTCTGTTCAAAAGTATGGGTTAGCCTTCCCAAACATGTTATATATGTCTCCTATATAATAGAGCAAGTATCTGACTATATATATATATATATATATATATATATATATATATATATATATATATATATATATATCCTGCCTGTCACACTCAGGGGATGAGGGAGAAGTTATTTTTGATGGATCAGGTACATGAGTAAATACATAATTACGCAATAACTTGCACGTATGTATACATGTGTGCGCTAAGAAAAGTTAAGATACAAGAATAGTTTGGGTTTCAACAATGAATCGCGCGATTAAAATAATGCGTTAATTACCATCTTAGAATAACAGGAAATAGAAATATACATGTTAATAACGTATTCTCAACTTTAACCACTTACTTCTAAATTTTCTATTAGATCTTTAGAAAACTTGTTCAGTTTGGTATAGATTTTAATATTTGGAGATATCATACACAATCTGTTCATTACTGATAATAGTAATAATGATGATATTAGCAGAAACGGAGAAATTTGGTCAATAACTTAAGATTCTTCGTGTTTCGAGTTTCGTTCATTCTGGCAAACTTAGTTGAATGTTAGGACTTAGACAATGCGCGAAACGTAATGATAGTAGGCGGAGTCAGGGCCACATCATCAGCCTTTTCTTAACCAATAGGAAAGCAACTAGGAAGGGGCCCTAATTGTAGTGGGTATATTATATACTTTGACGTCGGGGGATGCTGTTCTTTGATATGATGTAGAGGAAGGGGTTGGCACTGTGAGAGAGAGAGAGAGAGAGAGAGAGAGAGAGAGAGAGAGAGAGAGAGAGAGAGAGAGAGAGAGAGAGAGAGAGGGGTTGTATTGTACCGTCATTATTTTCTTTATATGTGAAGAGGTTCAAAGATACGTTCGCCATATACATATCTATTTTCATATCCACCCATAAACTGAGTAATTATCAAGAATATCCATTTGTTTTTATACTTACCTGTCTGTGTATTGACTAAATTTCAAAAGAAATATTGTTGAAAGGCGGACGGGAGAGAGAAGGCGTACTCTCTGATGCACAGTTTACTCTTCCTCCGTTATAGATATTAAACGTTGATTCTATTAAGTAATTGACAATGCAAATCAAAATGACATCCAGATCTCTCTCTCTCTCTCTCTCTCTCTCTCTCTCTCTCTCTCTCTCTCTCTCTCTCTCTGACATACTCTTACTTCATTCCGACATCATTTTAAAACGAAGTCAAATATATTCCTATAATCATTGACAGGCCTTTTCCAGCCATTACTAAACTAAAATATCAGTCTTAAACAAATTGCTATGAAGCAAGCTACGAGCTTAGTCAGAGCTTAGCAAATTCAGTTCTATATTGCATCATCTGCAACGATGTACAAAGCATCATGTGTCAAGGATAACTTCAAGTTCAGCCACTTTTCCATGCAGCTCTCATATTAGAATGAAGACTTAAAAGAACCTATGAATAGCAAAAGTTAACGTTACTTACTCTGAGAAAATTATGCAGCATCTCTGCCTCTTTTTAAACTTTGATTTCCCAACTGCATCTTTAAGGGGTCTTGAAACAGAACAATAATTCTTCTTCACCCAAGGGATTACTGCACTGTAATTGTTCAGTGGCCACATTCCTCTTGGTAAGGGTAGAAGAGAGACTTTAGCTATTGTAAGCAGCTCCTCTAGGAGGACGACACTCCAAAATCAAACCATTGTTCTCTAGTCTTGGGTAGTGCCATAGCCTCTGCACCATGGTCTCCCACTGCCTTGGGTTAGAGTTCTCTTGCTCGAGGGTACACTTGGGCACACTATCCTATCTTACTTCTCTTCCTCTTGTTTTGTTAAGGTATCTATAGTTTATAAAGGATATATTAAAAGATATTTTATTTTTCCTTGTTTCCTCTCCTCACTGGGCTGTGTTCCCTGTTGGAGCCCCTGGCCTTATAGCATCCAGCTTTTCCAACTAGGGTTGTAGCTTAGCAATTAATAATAATAATGATAACAATCAATAATAATAATAATAATGATAATAGTTTTCTTACCTGGCCACTGAAGATCTTGATTTCTAATTAAAAAAATCTCTGCGTTGAATGGCCTTTAACTTCGAATTTAATGCTAGATACCCAGAGTAAGGAATCAATGCCAAGTTGCTACTACTACTACCACTACTACCATCGGTGGGATTATGCTTAAAGTTAACTACGACTACGAACAGTGAAACCCTTTTAATATTTAAGTATTTTAATCTTTGCTCATTGTAAAATCAATGTGGGTAAATACCCAAAAATATTTTTTAATTCCCCACAAGTAAGACTACTGAATAGCAGGACATTTAAAACAACCACTACAGGAAGTACATTTCAAGTAATTTCCCGTTTCCTATTTGTTCCTTCTGCGATGACTCTGAAAGACCTGATCAGCATAAAAGGTCGATGAAACCTGAGGGGTTACAGACACCCTCTCTCTGGTAGACCTTCTACGCAGCTGTTCTGATCTGAGGGGCAGATCTGGTGAAACTTGTTTTGACTTCTGACATATACGTTTATCTGATTTTGATACAGGTATGACCTCTATTGGGTGGAGTTACAGTCTATCGATAATTACTTTTCAGTCATTATACAAGGAAAGATAGTTTATTTAAACTTTAGTTTTGCTATAGTCTGTTTTCAGTAAAGCTTCTGTAAGTATGTTCAAATTGCCCTTAGGGGCCTTCTATGTGACGAACATACTCGTTTATCCGATTTTGTTATAGGTATGACCTATGGAGTGGAGTTGGTCGTCCGATAATGATTTTTTTAGACATTATACAGGGATAGTTTTTTTTTTAAAACTATTTTTCTATTGTCTGTTTTCAGTAAAGCATGATAGTCTGATGTTAAAATTGCCATTATGGACCCTACATGTGTCATATGTATATCAACTTCTGAGCTTTTGTAAAATATGACTTCTGAGAAACTAGAACTTAGTTATTTTAAACATAGTGTTTACTATAGTTTTTCTGTAAAGCGTGATAGTCTGATGTTCAAATTGCCATTATGAACCCTAAATGCGTCATATATCAACTTGTGAGCTTTCTGCAAAATCTGATTTCTGATATTACCCCAGAAGCAAAATGTTAAAAAATGTTCAAAGAACAAGGTAAAAAAAACTAGAACTGAAGAGCCTGAACTTGATCAGACAAAATTACTTGTCTCGCCGACCAATTTAGATACAAATCTCCTTGTGCACAGTGGCAAAATAATCATCGTTAATTCGTCTGAAGCAATTGGGGAGAGAGAGAGAGAGAGAGAGAGAGAGAGAGAGAGAGAGAGAGAGAGAGAGAGAGAGACATGGACCAGGGTGTATACAGACCAGCGATCGAAAATTCTAACTAAATTATTTACGAAGAGGGAAATAAAAAAAGAATCAGAATTTATTGAAAATCAGTTTCGTTGAGAAGCTGCTTTTTATTATTCATTATAACAAGCCAAGCTATTACCCTAGTTGGAAAAGCAAGATGCTATAAGCCCAAGGGCTCAAACAGAAAAAAAAAAGCCTAGCGAGGACAGTAAATAAGAAAATGAATAAGGTAAAAGAGGTAATAAAATCAAAATAAAATATTTTAAGAAAAGTAACATAAGTTAGAGCTTTTATATATATATAGAGTATAACAACTTCAAAACATACAAGAGGAAGAGAAATCAGATAGAACAGCATGCCCGAGTGTACCCTCCAACAAGAGAGAACTAATCCAAGACAGTGGAAGGCCATGGTACAGAAGCTATGATACTACCCAAAACTAGAGAATAATGATTTGATTTTGGAGTGTCCTATAAGAAGAGCTACTCACCATAGCCAGAGAGTCTCTTCTACCCTTACCAAGAGGAAAGTAGCCACAGAACAATTAGATTGCTGTAGTTAAGCCCTTGTGCAACGAAAATTTTTTGATATTCCCAGTGTTGTTAGGTGTGTGAGGACAGAGGAGAATGTGGAAAGAATAGGTTAGACTATTCGGTGCATTTATAGGCAAAGGCATAATGAGCTGTAACCACAGAGAGGGGGATCCAATGCAATAACTCTCGCAGTAGTATCTCGGAAAGTGGCTGGCCGCTGGTGCCGTGGCCAATCTACTACGAATTAACACTAGAATGATTCAACAAGGGCCAGAAACAAGCCAGAACAGGTCACCAACCAGATGAGTAAACGAAAATATAGTCGGGGACAAGAATGAAAAATCAGATAAACAAAATAATGAGAGGTAATAAGTAGGAAAAAAAAACTTGCCGGTGCAGGAACTCGGGCTTACCTTGAAGAATGCTTCTGACGTGTGCAAGTGACTTGAGGCCTTTTATGAACGAATATTACAGGTCAATATGAAAAAAAATGTGAAAGTACTGTATGTTGCCACCTTCCTGCCATGAATAAGCAGTGCATACTCTGTTCTGTCTTTCATGTTAGTTCTTTATTTTCTTAATTTTAACAATGAAATTGGTAGATGGGCGGTAGACTTTAAAATTTCGGCGAAATTATTCTTCTTGACATGATTTAGATTGGCGGAATTAGAGATAAATATCCAATCGTTATCGCCATCTGTTTATAGTTATCAATATTAATTTTTCTTTCCTTCCAGTATGAGATAGAAATTTATTTCTATTTGAGTATGAGTGTTGATTTCTATCCATTATGCATACTGTATACACTTCATATACAGTATATAATGTATTATATACACTGTAAATATATATATATATATATATATATATATATATATATATATATATATATATATATATATATATATATATATATATATATATATATGTGTGTGTGTGTGTGTTCAACTTCCAAAAACTAAACCTTCATTGAAAATAGCTATACGTCACCAGCCAGAAGCGACTGACTCGCCAAAAAAACTGGAAGCAAGAAAATGATGGAAGTAGACAAGCGCACGCACTTCTCATCTGATAGGATCGTGATGGAAAATTTTCGGTTCTTGTGACTTCTTTCTCTGCAGCTGTAAATTTTCTGTACTGTGAAATTCTCAGAATAGCTTTCGGTCAACTTCCATTTAATTTTTCTGGAGTGCTTGCGTTACTGAAAACTCCGATACTGCTACTAATACTACTGCTATTATTATTGTTACTTTCTTACAATACTGCTACTACTGACACTACTGCTATTATTATTGTTACTTACTTACTTACAATACTGCTACTACTGACACTACTGCTATTGTTACTGCTACTACATTATAACATTTTAGCCTTTTGACTTTTATAGTCCTAAGTTCAGTCTTGCGTGTAGCAATACATACCACCCTATGATAAATCTCTCTCTCTCTCTCTCTCTCTCTCTCTCTCTCTCTCTCTCTCTCTCTCTCTCAGTGGAACCTGCCAGGCCAGCAGGTAGTTTCGAAGAGAGGTCGTTTGTAAGATATTCCTTCAAAAGAGGCTTGGCTGGAAAGGGAATGCAAGTTCCCTGTTGCTAGCCGAACCACAATTCGAGAGAGAGAGAGAGAGAGAGAGAGAGAGAGAGAGAGAGAGAGAGAGAGAGAGAGAGAGAGATGCACATGGTTACAGTACATTAACTTGACAAGATGCATATAAATGTCGAAAAGTTGCCTTTGGGGTACATTTTCATAAAAAAACTCAGAAGAAAACCACTATTTAGTAGCAGTTATAACAGCCTTTTTTTTTCTTTACAGTAATCTTAAATTAGGTATTGATGTCCCAGTGTGTCCTTTGTTTAAAAAATTAACTTTTTTTCCTCTCAACATCCTAATGACCTTAAAAAAACCGCCTCCATCCAATTGCCCTCCAAACGAATCCTGGAAGCTGCCCGTCCAGCGACAGCCACGTTCTCTGGAAACCACCTCAGAGGAATGGACACGTGAGGCCGGGGCCAGTGATCACGTGATCATCGCAAGGCGGCCAGACGCATTTCATGACTCCCTTCTGGCCGGGTCCTTGGGAGGGGTCGAATCGTTTCTATCTCTACACGGGTCCTTTGGGGAGTCAAGAGGGGTTCTTGGAGTGGGGTCTCTATATATGGGTCCTTAGGGGTGTCTAGATGGGTCCTTGAGGTGTGTGTGTGTGGGGGGGGGGGGTTATACATAAGGGCCCTTGAGGTAGTCTCTGTATATGGGTCTTTCATGGGGATTACTGGCCCCTGCAAGATTTCACCACGAGACTTTTTTTTCTCTGAGTGAACCAATAGTAACGGAGAAATGAGTCGTACGATGCATTTCATACTTTTTTTTTTGGCGGGGGGGGGGGGGGGGGTGTTGGGCGTGGTTTAAGGGCCAAGATTTTCTTTTGGAGATAACCTCATCAATGTTATATAATGTAGGACATACGGTCTGTTGCGTGGATACAAGATAGTCTTCTAATGAGAGATGTATTAGGAAGGTCATTGGAAACATGATTCAACCTCTTGGTACGTGTCGAAATAATTCATTCAACTGGCATTCTAAAGGACTTTCATTAAAAATCATTGCATTTGATATATATTTCCTAACATTTTGTAAATGGAAATATGAACGATAATTGACAGCTCATTGAATTTGATATATTTTTCTTAACATAGTTTGTAAATGGAATAAATGGAAATATGAATGATAACCGACACTTTAAGATATCGTAGCCACGATTTCTCCAGATTTTTTCATTCTTATTTACGCCAAATCTTTTAATATTTCTTGTTATTTAACATTAACATGTATTCAGGATACAGTATATATACATGGATAAATTTTTCAACATTATGTAAATAGACTATGAAAGCGTTTGTACCATTAAATATCTGTAGTATATGGTTTATGCTTCTGATATTAGCCTTTATCCTATCGATGTCAGGATGCCAGAGAACTCTAAATCAATCTCTATTCTAAAGAATCCTTGTCTGAAACTTTTCTTCTTCTTCCTCAGGTTCGCCTTCAGACTCAGGATTTCCTGAACCCAAGATACCGTGGAACATGGCACTGCTTGAGCGATACTGTCAAGAGAGAATCGGTGAGTTTAATTTATCTTTTGGTTTTACTTTTTTTTAAAGTGAATTTGCGTGAAATGTTTTGATGAACAGCTGCGCATTTGGAGAGAGAGAGAGAGAGAGAGAGAGAGAGAGAGAGAGAGAGAGAGAGAGAGAGAGAGAGAGAGAGAGAAGAATAATGATTACAATTTCTCATTTATGCAATAGGAAATTCAAGGAATGAGACGTGCTATTGTGTATTTGTTCCATGGATTTATATTTGAGAAGAGAGTATGAAAGAATGCAGCAGTTATTTGTTAAGAGTGAATGTGGTTGACGACAAGTCAGATATTTTTGCTTTTCTTTTGAGCCACCCACACATCGATGTTTCCACTTTTAACATGAATTACACACAGAATTAAACAACTTGTGTACACACACCATCACAGCATGCCTTAAAAACCGAAATTAATATTGACATGAAAACATTTTTTTTAGCTTCAAATGGGAACGATATTATTTTCAATGGAACTTATCTTGCGGATTGTAGAATCTTAATAACGATAGTAATTACGGATATGATACAGTTGGCTTCTTTAATGCCGTTACACTTGTCTCCTTGCTTTCCGTGATTCCGTGAAATGTACCGGAATTAATGAAACCAACTGTACATGCCTAGACCGTGGTAATAATAATGACAACCGCAGTAATATAACTTATAAATCTTCAAAAAAAAAAAAATAAATAAATAAATAAAACACTAAATAAAAAGTATGAATATTGATATGAATAAATATAAATATTTAGTAAAGATTATTTGAAATTGAATGGCGTTTGATTAACTGACATACTTGTTTTTAAAATCAAATAAGTTATAAAAGTCAAATTTATGTAATTTTAGACTTAGATTATTCTGATACAAGTGCTGCGTATGAGAAATGAAATTGTGCATATAATTTAGTTTTAAACTAGACTGTTTTCAACATTCTCCGTTTTTACATTAGGCAAGAATATTTAATGTTAATAATAGTGATAACCGTGTACCCCTAATAATAATGATGATGATTAAAGGAAATACCTTATGTGGTGATTCGTAGACCCAAGCGTTATACTAATACTGTTCAGGTACTTTTAATAATTGGTATTAGTAATAATAATTATCAACATTAAAAACAATGTATACTCATACTGTTGTACTGTTAATTTTGATAATTGATTTTAGTAATAATTGATTATCAATAGTAAAAACAACAAAAGAATACTCGACTGTACTGTTACTTTTAATAATTAATATTAGTAATAATAACTGATTATCAATAGTAATAACAATGAATAGATAATGATTGTTTCTGGATTCATAGATACGTTGATGAAAAAAGAATATTGTCAGTAATGAGATGCTAATAATATCTTATTGTTCATGGATTCATTAAGAATTTATGCAACATATCTTACATTATAATACTCTAATGATTATTGCACACAAAAAAAAAAATAAAGTACGTAAGAAAACAAATAAACGTATCTGCGCAATATCAACCGTAATTATGACTGTGAATGTTCCCATCGTCAGAGTAATTAAGACATATAGTGATAAGTTGCACACAACCACACACACTATCAAGCACGAACAAGCACACAGAGCACGTACAAAGACACTACACCCCTTCCCCCCTATTTAACTTTTGGCTGTGGGTGGCAGGTTCGCGGTCTCTACAAGGGCATGTCTTCGCCGATGGCTGGCGTAGCCGTGGTCAACGCTATCGTATTCGGCGTGCAAGGCAACATGGCCAGATACATGGACAACCCCGACTCATTAAGGTAGATCTTCGTTTCCTCAGCGGGACTTCTACGGAAGCCCTCTGCCATATTCTATCTGTAATAAATAGAATCTACTGTTAAGCTATGGGATCTGGGCAAGGGAATGATCTATTAAGCCATGGGGTCTGAGTTAGGTTAAATTTTGATAAAAATTCCTTTTGTTTTAAGTGGGTTAAATTTATTCTATGGAACTAGTACCAATTTTTCTTGTAAATTTTAATAAAATTATTCGACAATGTACTAGTTTAAACAAATTTATCTTAATAATTATAAATTTTGCATCCCTCTCAAGCAATTAGCATTTCAATGCTTGTTTTCTATGGGAGACGTATGTGCAAATTCATCTGTGATCTTGCATATTCATATTGGAATCCAGCAATTAAATGATTAAATACTTTAACATCTACGCAAGATTCTTATTGATGATCATTAGGAATAAGTTTACTGTAGCAAATAGTTTTGGAATATTCAAATAATTGAACTTTTTTTCTAATCACTGATCTGGTAAACCAGTCTGTGATCGAAACTTCCTGCAATAAAAGCAATTGGCATCTGAATATACAAGTTCACAGAGAAGTATTTTGCAGCTGTCCCAAATTGAACCACAATAGCATAGAGAAAAGAAGTTTCGGATTAATGTTGCATTGCTGTCAGCTGGAACTACATTTTATCTCCAGAAGGGACACTTCATTTTCGAGATAAGATGCAGTCAACTACGCCAATGCCAGCAATGCAACTTTCGCTAGAGTACTAATAAGACCATTTCATGACTGCAGATCACAGACATTGGCCGGCGCCACCGCAGGTTTCTTCCAAGCCTTCGTCACTTCGCCCATGGAATTGGTCAAAACCCGTGTGCAAATCCAGACTGAGGCTGCAGCCTCGCCAATGACTTCACTCTCTACTGCTTCGTCTTCATCTTCTACGATTACAGCATCTCGCAGCTACGACAGTCCTCTTGATTGCCTGAGGAAGATCTATACCACTGAAGGTTTCAAAGGGTTGTTCAGGGGACAGCTCATCACTCTCGTTAGAGATGTAAGTTGGTTGAAGATTTGGAGAAAATTTACTAGATGTGCCCTTCAGGAAAAAAAATGTTAATGCACCCTTTTGGGAAAAAATACTAATGTATCCTTTTGGAAAAAAAAATACTAGATTTACCCTTTGAAAAAAAAAATACTAGATGTATCCTTTTGGATAAATGACTAGATATGCCCTTTTGGAAAAAAATGACAGTGTACCCTTTCGGAAAAAAAAACAACACGATGTACCCTTTTGGAAAAATTATACTAGATGTACCCTTTTGAAAAAATATTACTAGATGTACCTTTTTGGAAAAAAAATACTAGATATCCCCTTTTGAAGAACTGCATATTATTCAAGAGATGGAAGCATTATGATATCCTAAAATTAGTATTCAAGCACTGTGATTAAAGACTCCTGGGACTGCTTTAAGAATTGCTGGCAGAGAAGCATGTGGATAAATAAAAAATATGATTAAAGGGCATATTGTCATGGTACAATCTAATTCCCAACACATTTAAAACTGAATTATTATGAGGTTGCAAATTAAATTGCTTTCCAGGTCTAAATTTCTTGAAATTCAGGAAATATTAATTTTAATAGCACAAAATAGATTACATATATATGATAAAGAAGTCAGATTGTTTTGCAGCAACATACGTAATTGTAATACTCTATAATCACTAAGTGTAACAACCAACATGCATCCTCATATATTGCATGTTAATATTAATTCAATATTCGTGTTTTTTTCCCATTCAGGTTCCCGCCCTTTCCACATATTTCTTCACTTATGAATATCTTGCCCAGAAGTGGAGCTCTGATGGCTACGTGTCAGCTCCTGCTGTACTTGGTGCAGGAGGAATGGCTGGCATTGCCTCCTGGGTATTGACATACCCTATTGATGTCGTTAAATCAAGACTTCAGGTTGGTGCGACTGTTTTGAATTCTTTTGTTGATTCCCCGCAGTTCTCCGGATGGGGACTTTTTGACAAGATGCCATAGCCCTCTAAATCAATCTGTGATTAAATAATTTTCAGACAAAAAATATAGCCTGAGCTTACATCTAAAGTTTCAAGTAATTTCTTCTTAATTCTAGGCTGATGGTGTCGGAGGCATCGACAAATACAAAGGCGTGATTGACTGCGTCCGGAAGAGCATAGCCCATGAAGGTTTTGGTGTCATGAGTCGCGGCTTGCTGTCGACCATCATTCGTGCCTTCCCTGTCAACGCCACGACCTTCGCCGTGGTCACCTGGACACAGCGCTTGTTCCACAAAGAAGGAGAAGATGACCTGAACAGCGACACATGGAAGGACGTGCTGGCTGTCGGAGAGGACCTGTTGGAATCTGCCAGAGCCCCCATTCCCGTCCTCCTTAATTTCAAGAAACCCGCCACCATCCAGACGTTCACTCCTCTTCTACCGCAAGTGATGCGGTCATGTAACTGCGAGAACTTGGGCTGTAAGACTAACATATCGAGTGCTATCAAGAGTAGACTACCAGAGATATTGCTGTGCTCAGAAAATGCCAGAACTTCAGATTCTCAGTGTCAGAACGCAGCTTGGATGAGAACAAGCGACCAGCTTTTAACCTCTTGTTCATCTCTCACGGCCCTCACCAGACGTCAACACAACCTCAGTAATACGCTATAGTTAAATTCACCCGTTTAAACCAAAAGATTGTTATTTTTATAATCATGATTATCATCACTCAATTGTTAGGTTTTATTTTTGTAATGGCAAACCGCTCTGCCCTGCCAGAGCTCAAACCTTGATAATTGTTATCATTATTCGTCATATCATGTTATTGTTTACTTTCTAAGAAAGGAGCCAGAAAGCGAGTCTGACTCCTGGTGAGTCGTGTTATTAATATTATTATTATATCTTTTAAGGGGTTGTTTCCTATACAAATTACACAATCTGTATGAAGTGTTCAATTGACGTTTAGGTCTCGCAGCTGATGTGGGATGCAAATAGCTCTCTAGTAGTTCTTAAATTAGGATTAATATTTGATATTCCAAAGAAAATTGTTTTAATGATTGTTACCATACTATAGGGAATAGAGATTGAAGGATTTTGTTTCTGGATACAAGAAAATCATAGGACCTGCATTCTCAGAATAGAGATAAAATATTCAACTATATCCTAGAGCATTAAAAGGACTTAGGGGATTATAAGTTATCCTTCCTTTTGCTCTGATATTTTTTGAAGAACCTGTAATTCTCTGATGGTAAAACGAGACAGAAATATAACTTCACTAGGAGGTCTAGAAGTGTTCATTGGTCCTTTCAATTCCAAAAAAAAGTTCCAATATTTATCCAATCTCTTCAGTTTTCATTGATTAGTTGAGTACACAGACTATCTTCAGACGTAAAGTGCATCAGTCCTGTCAGTGACACTGCAACTCAATTGCGATTGCAGAATAAACCTTTTTAATTCATTATTTTAAAAATTTTTAAGATTTTAACTACTCTGAAGAGACTACTAATGAATTTTAGATAAATTGCTGTCTACTGCTCTAGGAGAATAAAGGAAAGATATTCAGTAGTCAGTCAGAAAATGCTAGCAACCTTCATCTTGGTATACAGTATTCCATTGACACACTGAAGATAGGTTGGAATATTTGTTGAGGATGCAAAATGTTCTTGGGCTATATTAGCCCTTTTTATATACATATACATATGTACATAGAATACGCTGCCGTCTGAAATAGTTGAGATGTAGAAGTTCGGTATTTATGGTGCATGAGGCATTTCTTTGGTGCTACTTCTTCTCTGATAGGAGGCATTGGAGATGGCACATCGGACAACCTACCACTTGACGAAGGGATAACGGTTGGGAATAAGAACTTTATCTAAGCATATAAGTATCACAGAACTTATTTTAGCACTTATACATGCCATATTTACGCGCCAATGAAATGTGAGCATTTACTGTAAGAATGCAGAGAGTATGGCTATATATGACACTGGTTATATGGCACTTTGTTTTGATTCGGGGATTGAAACTTGCTTTTTGTTAAGCATTATTTTATGCAGATAAGAGAGGGGTTCTACCTAATTGTAGTGTAGTGTGCTCTTATCTTTTTTTATCCTACTGAGTTTACTTTTTTCCCTGCAAGATACATAGAGTATAAGACAGGCAAGCTATAGTAGTCTCTTTCTAAAGATTTGAAACAGTGTGACCATGTTAATTTTTAGTTGCTCATATTGTCGTTCATCAGTGATAGTTGTTTATTAAAGAATAATCACAACATATTTCATCTGATTTGTTTTTATCAAAACCATGAATATTTTCAGATTTTATTTAAAAATCATCTCATTTTCTTTCCATTTTATCAGTTTTGAGAACCATTTTCTTCCTATCTCGTAATAGGAAGATGTTTGGCAGTAAGACCTTCCAACTTTTAATTTGCATTCATAAATTTATCCCCTCTTGGGATCATGTTCAGTAATGCTCAAATACACTTGAATAATTTATTGTTGTTTTCTTCATTCAAAGTATTCACAAAGAGTGAATACCACCTTTCAAAATTTTGAAAAGTATTTCTTACTGCGATAGGAAAACGTTCCTGAAACTCTTGCCACATGCTGCTCCGTTGATATGTCCTTTTCGTATATACGTCCATTGCTGAATTGAATAAGTCATATCTGCCTGGTGTTTGACGGATCCACAAACTCAGAATACCAACTTGAATGGTTTCGTCTGCCTGAAATCAAGGTAAAGTATTATATATTTCTATGCTGTAACGGACTGATGACTGGTTCGGCTGCCAGATGCATCAGAGTAATAGAATCAGTTTTGAAATTGTTCTACCCAAAGAAAATTGTCACAAATGGAGATAGAATGACCTTTGATTTATTCAGGATTTTCTTGGGCTGAGATGCACGGCCGACATATATCTAAATAGAAGTAATTTGATAATTTAATATTCAAGAAACTAATGGATAAATTTAGTTAAACATGAAAGTACTGTATTGCAAATCTCCATAGTTATTCAGGTAATAAACGTTTTAAATGTTTGTGTAAATTTTAAATTGGTTATTTTGACATGGAATAACTTTTTTTTCAAAATTAATTTTTAAAAGTAATATAGTGCTTCTGTTAAATAAACTTCAATTGGATCATGCAACATTCTCTTTGATTCCTTTTTGTTGCAATAACCTTTGAACGTATGAAATGTGAGACAATACTTTTAAAATTGGTGCCCTTGGTTGTACTCCAGAATTTTTAATAACTAAGTTTTCTATGATTTTTGTAAATGTCCTGACGAAAGCCCTAATTATCATTACTAGCTAAGCAACAAACAGAGCTGGAAGAGCAAGGGCTCCAATCAAGGTAGTCTCGGCCGTGCTCCAACTGGGAAAATAACCCAGTTAGGAAGGGGAACAAGGAAAAATAAAATATTTTAAGAACAGAAACATTATAACAAATATTAACTAAATAAATTAAAAAAAACTAACAAAACAAGAGAAAGAAATTAGATAGTGTCCGAGTGTACCCTCAAGCATGTGAATTCTAACCCAAGATAGTGGAAGACCATGGTAGAGACACTTTGGCACTACCCAAGACAAGAGCAAGAGAACAATGCTTTGATTTTGGAGTGTCCTCCTCTCAGAAGAGCTGCTTGCCATTACAAGTCAAGTCTACCCTTACAAAGTGGAAAGTAGCCCTTGAACAATTATAGTGCAGTATTTAACCCCTTTAACGAAGAATTAGTTGGTAATCTGTGTTGTCAGGTGTATGAGGACAATGTGAAAAAAATAGGCCAGGCTATTTGGTGCATGCGTAGGCAAAATTAAAATGAGCCGTAATCAGAGAGAGGGATCTAATGTATTACTGTCTGGCCAGTCAAAGGACCCAATAACTCTCCAGCGGTATTATCTCAACAGGTGGCTGGTGCCCTGGCCAACCAACCTTCGAAATTCTATCCCAGAAGACAAGAAGATACACAGAAAACTAGGAAAGTGTTGTCTTAAGAGAGTTGATGCGACATGTGCTTAAACATTAAATTTGGTAAGGGTAGAAGAGAGACTTTAGCCTTTGTACCATGGTCTTCCACTGCCGTGGGTTAGAGTTCTCTTGCTTGAGGGTACACTCGGTCTCACTATGCAATCTTTTTTCTCTTCTTGTTTTGTTAAATTTTTTTAGTTTATTTAGGAAATATTTATTTTAATGTTACTGTTCTTAAAATATTTTATTTTTCCTTGTTTCCTGTCTTCACTGGGCTATTTTTCCTGTTGGAGCCCCTGGGCTTATAGCATCCTGCTTTTCTAACTAGGGTTGTATCTTATTAAGTAATGATGATAATAACAATAATATGAAAACTATCGGATTTATCTTTTTTTTATAAATACTATTCTTGCTTTTATTAGATCAATCGGTTAAATCAAAAATTCTTGTCTAATGCATGAGCGATCCCAAATATGTAGAGCTTTAAGTTTTGGAGGATTTTTTCAAAAATTGTGATAAACCAAATTCAATCCCAAATAGGACTTGAGATCATATCTTTACCTAACTTGAATACCCTAAATATATCTCGATGGCCTTAATCCCCGATTCCTTTGTTCAATTAAGGGTTTTAATAGGTTAACAACAACGTTAATGATTGATTATCAAGTTTAAAACATTTAATAAATTTGTTAACATCTCTCTCTCTCTCTCTCTCTCTCTCTCTCTCTCTCTCTCTCTCTCTCTCTCTCTCTCTCTCTCTCTCTCTCTCTCTCTCATTTTTGTATCTTAGTGTGTACCTAGTGACAGCTGACGCAAGAGATCAGATGGCTCTCATTCGTAATATCCGAATCAAACGATGTCCTACACTTTTGATAACTATTTTGTTTACTTGAGGTGTTTGCAGTGCGATTGTTCTAATTTTGAGTGAAAAGAAAGAAGAAAAGTACGAATTATGAATATGAATAAGAAAAACCATCAAAATAGCCTTGATGTTTAAACTTATGGTCATTCTCAAATTTGACGCCAATGTAATTAGTCAGAAGAATGGCTAATCAAAATCAATTTCTTCATCTATAACTGAAATGAGAAGTCCCCCAATTGTGCTAAGATTATTTCTCAACAGTACCCATAGGAAAGAAGTCAATTATTTTAGCATACTATGTTCCCTATTTGTGATGTCGCCGTGGTTGTTTAACTTGTATGTTGATGGAGTGGTGAGAGAGGTGAATGCTCGAGTGCTGGGACGAGGATTGAAACTGGTAGACGAGAATGATCGTGAATGGGAGGTAAATCAGTTGTTGTTTGCGGATGATGCTGTACTGCTTGCGGACCCAGAAGAGAAGCTCGGCCGATTAGTGACAGAATTTGGCAGGGTGTGTGAAAGAAGGAAGTTGAGAGTTAATGTGGGTAAGAGTAAGGTTATGAGATGTACGAGAAGGGAAGGTGGTGCGAGGTTGAATGTCATGTTGAATGGAGAGTTACTTGAGGAGGTGGATCAGTTTAAGTATTTGGGGTCTGTTGTTACAGCAAATGGAGGAGTGGAAGCAGATGTACGCCAGAGAGTGAATGGAGGATACAAAGTGTTGGGGTCAGTTAGGGAGTAGTAAACAATAGAGGGTTGGGCATGAATGTAAAGAGAGTTCTGTATGAGAAAGTGATTGTGCCAACTGTGATGTATGGATCAGAGTTGTGGGGAATGAAAGTGACCGAGAGACAGAAATTGAATGTGTTTGAGATGAAGTGTCTAAGGAGTATGGCTGGTGTATCTCGAGTAGATAGGGTTAGGAACAAAGTAGTGAGGGTGAGAACGGGTGTAAGAAATGAGTTAGCAGCTAGAGTGGATATAAATGTGTTGAGGTGGTTTGGCCATGTTGAGAGAATGGAAAATGGCTGTCTGCTAAAGAAGGTGATGAATGCAAGAGTTGATGGTAGAAGTACAAGAGGAAGGCCAAGGTTTGGGTGGGTGGAAGGAGTGAAGGAAGCTCTGGGTGATAGGAGGATATATGTGAGAGAGGCAAGAGAGCGTGCTAGAAATAGGAATGAATGGCGAGCGATTGTGACGCAGTTCCGGTAGGCCCTGCTGCTTCCGCCGGTGCCTTGGTTGACCGCAGAGGTAGCGGCAGTAGGGGATTTAGCGTTATGCAGCTTCATCTGTGGTGGATAACGGGGCAGGGTGGGCTGTGGCACCCTAGCAGTACCAGCCGAACTCGGTTGAACTTGAGTCCCTCGTCAGACTGGGAGGAACGTAGAGAGGAGAGGTCCCCTTTTTTGTTTCATTTGTTTGATGTCGGCTACCCCCCAAAATTGGGGGAAATGCCTTGGTATATGTATGTATGTATGTTCCGTGAATAAGATTCTCCAGTGTATGAACAGTGAAAAAGATGTGCTCATCAGAGGGAATAAGTCTATCTTGTGCCTGTATGCTTTGTTCCTTGAAGATTCACTTGTGCTGTTTCTTTATCAGCTGGACAGATACAGAAGAAACAAGTTTGACTTCTTTTAGCATACTATTTTCCTTGAATAAGATTCTCCAGTGTAGAAACAGTGAAAAAGTTGTGTTCAGCAGAGGGAAGAAGTCTATCTTGTTCTCGTATGCTTTGTTCCTTGATGAAGATTCACTTGTTCTGCTTCTTTATCAGCTGGACAAATACAGATCAAAAGAAGTCTGACAGTCTGACTTCTTTTAGCATGGTGTGCTCCCTGAATAAGGTTCCCCAGTGTAGGGACAGTGGAAAAGAGGGGCTCAGCAGAGGGAATAAGTTTGACTTGCTCTAGTATGCTTTGAATATTGATGAAGATTCACTTGTTTTATTTCTTTGTCAAGTGGACTTTTATTGTGATGTGTTTTTTTGATAAAAATCTCGTGTTGGAATATTAGATCAGATGGTTTTGCGGAATTTTTGTGGAAAAAAATATAATAACTCTTAAACAACAGGAAATATGAAAAAAAGATTAATATAAAACTAAGAAAAATATGAAACTCCAAAATTAAGTATTATGACCCTTCGTGTATTCATGAAATAAGATTTATCCTACTTTTTACCTCTAATACATTTTCCCGTTGTATAGACTTAATCACACTATTACTACTAACATACAAGGCCATCTGAATTTTTGTCGAAAATTTCCTTTTATTTTAACACAAATGTCAGTGTTTATTCGATTACAGCTTCATATTATAAGTAAGTAGTAAATTATATTGTTGTATGATAGTAATTAGGGTACAAGCGTACATTTAGCCAGTGCCTAACTTTAGGGTCCACAGATTGCATTTTTGAGTTTGGGGGATGTGATATCTTTCAGGTTAAATACATGATTATTTCATTTTTAGTTAAATTACGTGAACCATATATTTTGTGAGTTAGGGGATATGACATCTTTCAGGTTAAAAACATGATTATTTAATTTATAGTTAAATACGTGAACCATATATTTTCCTTACATATTGTTACAAACTATGAAAACAATTACTGTATGGGGGATCCCAGTGTGAAACAACTTTTGGGTCGCAAAACAACAAAAACTAGTGATTAACAATAATAATGATGGCTAGAAATGACTAATAAACACAAGGTAACTAGGGAAATATATATGGATCATGAAAGTGGCCAAAAATTAAAATATCATAATAACCTATTATTCATATTACGTACCTCAATGATTTTTGCTCCACAGCGGCTCGCTTCTGTCACGAATAAACATAATCTCGCTGCTCCTCTATCCTGGCAAGCAGTACGTGGATGAGCTGCGCACACCAATCATGTGGGTCATTATATTGGTGATTTTCAGATAAGCAGCAGTTGCTATTTACTGAACAGAGAGCGTTTTCACTATAACCAATTATCAAAATAGATGAAATTACTTTAAATTTACGAAATAGATGGTATTTCTGGTTTTATTATATTTATGGACGGGAAAAGCTTTCCTGCTAAAAAAACTTTTCCCTATAGAAAAACACAAATTTTCTTGAAAAATGACACTTACTTTCACAGCAAATAAATACAGTAGTGAAATATATATATCTATATCCACCTATAATGGGTGACCCCTGGGGGAACCCGTATAATTTTACAGTATTTCCCTCTCGTAGATGTCTTCTTGTGGCAGTTGTCATGCTATAATTGAAGGGGAAGACGGGAAAAGATTGGCTGTTGTAGAAATATATTCAGGAACTTGTGCATAAATATTTGGAAGCTCTCAATTGGTTAAAAATGCCTGGCAAAGATTATGTCATACAGAAAACAGAACAGCTGGCAAATGCAAACAAATGCATAGTAATTCATAATCAGTCTCCCAAAAGTAGGCAATGGATTTATGTACAGTATCATATATTAAGCATGCCCATGCTAAAATAACAAAAGCTATCTACTGAGCTTATGCCTAATTGAAAGAGATTATGTTGAGTCTATAAGTTTATATGGAACAAGCTAACCTAGGCTAGCCCATCCTGTAATTACTTACAATTTCACCTTGTGCTAATGTGAATAGTTATTTTCATTTATACCATCTTGATTTTTCCAATCAAACTTCTTCCATGAAACTTTTTTTGGCAACACTCGTCTGTCGCTTAAAAAAAATATCTACTTAATATTACTTTAGGATCCAACATTAGTAATGCAATTTTCTATTATGACTGATGATGTTTGTTTCTACGCAGTATATAAATTCTCGACCTTTAATTAGAAAGATTGATTCAGCGCAAGCTGAAATTGGTCGTTAAAGTTGTGTAATGAGTGGTTATCCAGCTGGTGAGCCTGAACTTTAGATTTGGTCGCTGACTTGTACACATGTACAGTTAGTAGCCATGGAGGACTTTGCCTAGGCCTTTTTCCACGGTGTTTCCTGGCTCGATCAGTGGTTGGGAGGAGTGACGCACTTTGCAAAGTTGACGAGGTTATCAACCCCGGAAGCTTTAGAGAAGTACTAAAGTGCTATTGGGTGGGAAGGCGGTTACCTTCCTTGCCCACCAAGCATAAAATCAGTGGGCTAACTTGTATTTGAAAAGACGAGATGCTGTTGTTTCTTGTTTTTCAAAACATGTTACCCCGGAGGTAGAGTTATCATTGAGAAACTCATCGGTGCAGGGTGTCACATTTCTCCTTCCTTGGAGTTGTGTACAAATGGCGGTGGAGTCTTGTAGGGCTCCTTCGTAGGACTCCATGATCCAGCACACTGACGTCTTCAGGGACTGACCCTTTGAAGGTGGCGGCAGCCAATCCTTCGGTTGTAGCCAAGATTGCAGTACTGTATTGAAATCATGAAAAAGGCCCTGTGCCCGGTCTGTGATGCTGGTTGGCAATGCTCGCGACCTCTTCCCGAAAAGTCTTTAGGTGGACAGCTTTTTTGAGCACCCCAACCCACTCATTTTAAGAAGGGAGGTAGTGGGAAGAGGGGAGAGAGAGGGAAACGTTCATGCTGGTGTTCCCCCTCACCCACTGCTGAGAGTAGAGGGATACCTGTCTTGTTACTGGGTGACTTGGCCGAGACATGGGGCTGAGTCTTGGGTTGGGACTATCCTATGGACAGTTACTTTCTACCTATTCAGTTCTGCCAGCCCTTCATATCAAGTTCAGATCGAGTTCATTGTGGATCATCTATCACCAAAAGCTATGGCCTTGCAGGCAGAGGTGGACATGATATTGGAGAATAATGTGCTCAAAGTTGTTTGAAATGAGTTTCTGGCTTCTATTGTTGGCTCTTCCTGGTAGAGAAGGCGACTGGGACTTAAGATCGGTCATCGATCTCTCTCCTCTGAACAAGTTTGTCTACCAAACGAAGTTCAGAATGAATGTAGTACGGTCTGTGTTGTCTTCCGTCAGAGAGGTAGACTTCGTGCTTTCGGTAGACCTAAAAGACGCATACAGTACAGTACTTTCAAGTGCCTGTTTATCAGTCATCTCAAGAATACCTTCGGTTCTCCCTCTACTGTAAGGTGTACCAGTTCAAGACTCAGTGCTTTAATATATGTATGACTGCCCAGGTGTTCACTTGGGTGTTCATCTTTGTAGCTGCTTGTATTCATTCAAGAGGAATATGTCTGTTAATGTATCTTAATGATTGGTTGATTCTAGCCTCCTCAGAGGGGTAGATGGTACAGGATGGAGATCTGATTCTTGCATTTTGCTGCGATTTGGGGATTGTGGTAAACTGGGAGAAATCAAATCTCATACCTAAGCAGAGGTTGAAGTTCATAGATACTGCAACAGTGAGACCATCTGACGATTGCATCAACAGGCTCAGGGAGGTTGCGCAACCATTCCGGTCCAAGACAGAAGTACCAGCTCTGCGCTGGTAATGTATTTTTGATCACCTCTCCTCGGAGAAACTCGTTCAATGGTGTCTTAAGGATCACTGGTCAGCCAACAGGGATCTCCTGTTCCAGTGAGACAGGAGGTTCATCCTGATCTGTCCTGGTGGCTTGATGAGAACCTCACCGGGGAAGTTCCATTTGATTCTCCCCCTCAAGACATGCAACTGTTCTTGAATGTGTCAAGGTAGGGGTAGGAAGCACACCTGGACGATCTGGTCGTTTTGGTTTTGGGGACCAAAGAAGAAAGGCATCTGCACATTAACCCTCTCGAGATGCATGCAGCCTTACTACTGTTGCAAGCATTCCAGGAACATTTGAGGAGACACTTTGTAGTGTTGATGAGTGCTAGCACCATCATAGTGGCCTATGTCAACAAGCAAAGGGGCACTGTTTTGTGCCTTCTTTAAAAGTTAAAGATGTCAGGTTTCAGTTCCAGTTTCATTAAAATAGATGCTCACCTGAACATCAGCAGGGCAAGCCCATCCCCACTGTGGTGCCCAAATACAGTAGTGACCCCCCAATAAATAGCTTAAACTCACGGTCTCGGCGAGGATCAATCTGTCCCCATGCAAACGGTCGGCAAACTGACGAAGAGAATGCACATCTGTGAAGGGTTTCACGCCGTAGAGTTGTCGGCAAGGTACATTCCTGGCAAGAGGAATATATTAGCAGACAGATTCAGATACCAAAGGAAAGTTGTAAGGCAAGAGTAGTCCCTACATCCTCTTGTAGCAGAAAGGCTTCTTGCCTTATGGGGCTCTCTGGCTATTGGCTTGTTTGCCACCCGGCAGAACAGGAAGCTCCCCGTGTTCTATTTCCCCCTTTCTGTACTCTTGGGTAGTGTTCAAAGATCCTTTTCAACACCCAATGGATCACCTGGACATGTACTGTACACCTTTCTGCTGTTCAGCCTGATCTGGCTGTGTTGGTTATGCCAGGACTCAGAATGACCTTGGTGGCTCTCTTGGTCAAGGTCCCAAGAGAACTACCCCAATTACCCACGTATTTCTGTTAGCCACACCTCTAGAGGTATCACCAGGGCATGGAGTCCTTGGCTTTTCATATGAGGAGGCTATACAGCATCACCTCCAAGTGAAAGGCTTTTGTACGAGGCACTGCACAGATATCTGGATACCTCTAGAGGTCCTCTACAGGTGTCTACCACGGTAAGTTTGATATATTCTGCGATTGGTGTCATAGAAAAGATATTTATACCGTCGGAGAAACTCTAGCACAGATCGCGGATTTCTTCGTACTTCTTTGCTGAGAGAAGCACCTCAGTTGTGGATGTTAAAGGCTACCGCTCATTCTTGAGTGTGGTCTGGTTGAAGGATAAAGACCTCTCTGCTTCTTTTGAGTTGTTAATGCTTACGAGGAGCTTTGATTAGGCCCATGTAGTGAGGCGTAACTTTAGTCCTCTTACGCATACCATATTTCAACCTTTGAGGAGGTTGTCAGACATGTTACCTCCATACTACCTTTTTGCTAGCATAGCATCGGCGAAAAGAGTAGGCGAGTTGCAAGGTCTCTCTTATTTAGTCACCTGCAGTGAGAATTGGAAGATCTTCAGTTTTGTGCCTGAGTTAATTGCCAAAACTCAGAACCCGACGAGGAACGACCACAGGTTTGAGTCCTCCTCCATCCTCTCTCTTTAGGAGGCGTTAGGTGGTGATCGGAAGGAGATGCTCGTGTGTTGCATGAGGGCTTTGTGGTGCTCTATGGAAAGGACCTGATACCTCAGGCTTGAGTGTCAGTTTATGTTAACACTGGCAGGTCCAAAAAAGAGGTGTCAAGGAACATGGTCTCTTTCTGAATTCGTGAGACAAGCCATAAACCGTACGCCTCTTCCGATGAGAGTTGACGCACCAGCTAGGACCAGAGCTCACAAAGTCAGGGGTATTGGCCCCATTCTTGCCTTCAAGAGAAACTTGTCAGTGAGCCAAGTGTTGAATGTTGGTTTGTTCCGTAACCGAAATACAAACCACGCTATTTACATTGGGTTTACCTTTTAGCGCAGCTGAAATGGCGAGCCATTACAATTTAACGAGGGTGTATTACCCCCGCGCTAGTTAGCGGGGGGGGTAGGGGATTGGTAGCTAGCTACCCCTCCCCCCTCTCACACACAGATGAATGCTCACTTTCACTTTTGGCTCGGACTGTGACAGACGTCTCTGTCTTGGTCCTCTCTTGGCAGCCATTGTTTGTTTTGTCTTTACTTAATCGCTTACTTTTCTTTTACTCAATATATATGTAAACATGTTTTCATGTTTGTATATATATTTGAGTATAGAAATCAGTAAGTTTCCTTTTCAGATTTGTGTGTGTAGTTTACGATATCTACGTGGTGTCCTCGGCAGTTAGGCCACCACGGCGTAATTTTATGGGTGGCGATCGAGTTTGGCTTCGGTCTCTCTCTCTCTCTCTCTCTCTCTCTCTCTCTCTCTCTCTTGAGGTCGTTCACCCTTTTACTACGTGTTACTACGCCCTTGTAGCTTCCTTTCCGTGTGGGGGGGTTGCTACGCCGTACGTTTGTCTCAATTAGTTTATGAATCTAATTGTAGTTGTTTTATTCAGCTTGTAGAACGATTCCTTTCGGGGTTTTCGTTCTTTCTTTAGTGTTCATTCATTTTTAAATTACATAATTACATAGTTTCATAATTATAATTGTTATAATTCTGTTTTGGTTACAACTCTCCTTCCGTGAGTGTAAGTGGTTGTGAGGGCACGTGCCTGTTGTGTAATTCTTGTTTCCTTTCCCTCGGGATTCCTCTTCGGAGCCTTCCCGGGGGAATGAATGTGTACTAATGATTTTTGTTTTATTTTTTTACAGTTACCGATCTAGTTCGTTTCTGTAATATGGCAACGGTGTGAGCTGTCTTGTTGAGGCCTGGGGATTCGGCTGTTGCTGCCTCCCCCCTTGTATTTTCGTCAGGGGCGTGTCTCCTTCTACTGGAAGTACTCCCGTGACGACGGACAGCTCTCCAGTTAATTTTAGAAATCTCAGGAGGCTTGCCTCCTTGGGCGGGTAACTTTCCTTCTGAGGGAAGTTTTTCCTGTCCAGGCTTGAGTTTTTCCCCTTTTGGGGGGTTCTTCTCTTTCCTTTTTTTCGTGCGACTATGCTCTTGGTGCTGAGCGGTCACACCTGCAGTTTCGCTCAAGGGGCTGGGCAACTGCAGGAGCTCCTCTTCGGAGGATTGCTCCTTTTAGGTCATTGGCTGACCAGTCTCTTCTACGAAGTGTTTCTCTTTCGTTCGCGAGAGAGTACACTCATCGAGACTCCTCTTCGGAGGATTCTTCTGCTGCTGTTGGCCTCCCTCGCCGTAAGGCCCACCGTCCGCCTCGTCGTAAGGGCCTCTCATATCCCTCTAAGGGTGCTAAGAGGCGCCTTTTTGAATCTCCGTTTGCAGCCTACAACTCTTTTTTCTTGATCTTCCGCCTTGGTGCAGATGGACAGCAGTCTGATCTCGTCTTCCGACGGGCAACGGTCTTCCCGACGGACAACGATCTTCCAACGGACATCAGTCTCCCGGCGGACAGGCTACGGTCTTCCGATGGACATCTGTCTCCCGACGGACAACGTTCCCTTCGGGGCAAAGGGTTGCCTCCCACGGGGGTTCTTCCCTTGCGTGTCAGGGTTCCCCTGCGCGCCCTTCTGCTGTGATCTCTCCTGCTCCTGCTCAGTGTTAGTGCACAGGCGCTCTCCTGCTCATCAGCGCTTCCTGATCGCTAGCGCTTTCCTTTCGCCAGCGCTCTCCTTTCGCCAGCGCTCTCCTGTTCGTCAGCGCTCTCATGATGATCATCACTGCTGTTCCTGTTGGTTCCTGTTACGCGCCCTGTGCGCCCACGTTCGCCCTCGCGATCTAGAACTTTGGTTCAGGTCTGGGTCAAGGACTCTTCTTCTATGCGCAGGCTTCCACGCGTTGCCTTCTGCTCGTCAGCGATCATCAGCTCGCCAGCGATCATCAGCTCGCCAGCGATCACCTGCTCGCCAGCGTTCACCTGCTCGCCAGCGGGCACAGGTGATTTTAGTATCGCCTATTCAACAGCGTTCTACACGTCATCGATCACCTGTCTCTCGGCGATCTCCGGATCGCCCGCGTGTGTTACAGCCGGCACGCCAACGTTCTCCAACACTTCTGAAGGAACATGGTTCGCCAGCTACTAGCTCGCCATCGCCCACCTGCGCATGCTGCTCGCCATCGCGCGATCGCCCACCTGCGCATGCTGCTCGCCATCGCGCGATCGCCCACCTGCGCATGCTGCTCGCCATCGCGCGATCGCCCACCTGCGGATGCTGCTCGCCATCGCGCGATCGCCCACCTGCGCATGCTGCTCGCCATCGCGCGATCGCCCACCTGCGGATGCTGCTCGCCATCGCGCGATCGCCCACCTGCGCATGCTGCCCGGCATCGCGCGATCGCCCACCTGCGCATGCTGCTCGCCATCGCGCGATCGCCCACCTGCGCATGCTGCTCGCCATCGCGCGATCGCTCACCTGCGCATGCTGCCCGCCATCGCGCGATCGCTCGCCATCGCTCGCCAACGCGTCGACATGCCACAATGCGCCATCGCCAACCTGCGCGTTAGCGCTCACCAGCTCACCACCGATCGCCTGTTGATCCATATTGCCAGCGGTCTTCCTCGCCCACGCGGCAGCGCGTTTCCTCGCCATCGCGCCTCGGACTCTCGCTCATTCATCTGCCCACCCTCGCGACCGCTCGCCTGCGCGCCCGTGCGACCGTTCGCCTGCGCGACCGCTCGCCTGCGCGCCCGCGCAATCATTTGTCTGCGCGCCCACACGCCCACGTGCCTGCACGTCTACGCTCATGCGCGTCCGCGCACATGCTCTCCAATGTTCGCCCGCGCGCGAACCAACGGTATTCCATCGCGCGGACGGACGGGGTTCTGTCGCGCGAACCGACGGTGTTCCGTCGCGCGAACCGACGGTGTTCCGTCGCGCGAACCGACGGTGTTCCGTCGCGCGAACCGACAGTGTTTCTTTGCACGAACGTCGGCTTAATTCTTGCAGTATCCATTGCTCGTCTATGGGTTATCGCTCGCCGACCACCAGCTCTCGCCCTTCCTACCACGCTCGCCCTCCTTCTGCGCTCCTTCGCTCACCTTCGTTTGCGTTCCTGCGTGACCGCGCATGGGCGCTTCCACGTTCGCCCACGCGCAAATCTTTGAATTACTATCGCGCGAGCTCCAGGGCAATTGCGACCACGATTCCCATTGGGGTTTTCGCAGCATGGCCAGCCTGGCAAGTTCTTCTGGAGCGTATTTCCAGAACACGGCCTCATCCCGTAAACGCAGAGCATGGCACTTGCAAGAATAGGAAGAAACTTCAGGGAGGTCTGAGCAACACTCCTCTTTCCAGAACCTGGGTTAGCCCTTCCCCGTCATTCCCTGGAAGGATTTTTGGCGGGGGGGCTTTCCGTTTGAGATTTCTCCATCGGCCAAGGGGTGACTGCTTACCCCTTCCTCTGGGGGCTTACCAGGTCCTTTCCCTCCTCGGTTACGGCCCGAGGTTTGGTTCAAGGAAGCTACAGGAAGATCATGGGTACTTTCCTCCTCTCGAGCTCAGGCACCTTGGCCTTTCGTCGTTAAGTATCTAACTTGCGGACAAGCTGACTGAGGGCTTCCTTCGGGTGTCTCATCTGTGGAGGTCGACGACCTCAGACACCCTTCCATCCTTGAAAAGAGTTTGTTTATGCCCAAGGACAGAGACTTAGACAGCGGCTGTGCGGAGGAAATCGACTTCCGTTTTCACTCCTCCAAGGCGCTTTCTTCCAGACTCTGCAGGGCTCCAGCGCCCTTTTCTTTCAACCACGTCGGCCTAAGTTGTCGGCTACGACAACTGGGACAAGGTGTCCAATTGCAGTTTCCTCCTGTCAGGAACAGATGGCACGGGAGGCTCCCCCGGGAGGGCATAGTCCTAAAAGGAGCTGCAGAGTTCACGAACTCTAGGATTGCAGGTTTCTCGCTGGGAGGATGTTTAAGGTTACTCATCCGGATGACAGCTTCCTGATGCCCATTCCCGCACAATCTCTGTGATCAGCCAAGGATATCGCGCCTGCCGTCTCTGTCAGCGAATTCAGTGTCTCTGAACCTCTATGCCATAGTGTCGGCAAGAGTTGCCCGGTTGGGCAGAATGATCCATACCTTAGGCGAAGGTCCTCCATAGGATCATCGACGGCTTCACCCCCGGCCTCTTCAGTCGATCCTTTCTTGTAAGGAAGGATCTGAGAGGGGAGTTCCGTAGTCGACCTCTCAGCCCTGATCAAGTTTGGTGAACAAACTTCGGCCAGCGTAGAACAGCAGAATCGATCAGACTGGTAACGAGGCGACAGGACTCCTTAAACCCTGGATCGGAGGGACGGGTACTTTCAGTTTCCATTCCATCCATCTTCCAGGGAGCTCGTGGAATTCAGCCTAGACTGCAAGTATTCCTGCTTATGATGCAGTGTGGCTATCCCGCCGTGGCATAGCAGGTTTTTTTCCCCAGAGAACTCTCCCTGTTTTCCTCATGGCCGCTCAGGTGCAGGCTTCCGCCTCCTCTGCTTTTTGGAGGGCTGGTCAACTCCGGTAGGCTCGGGTTCGACCTTCTTCAGCGCCGGGACAAGCTTCCGGATGCTTACCATGAGTGTGGGTTCATGGTATTTTGCTTGGAGCCTTCTCTTCTTCTGCCTCAACATCTGGAATATCTGGCCATGATATTGAGTCAACGGCCTTACGACGTTGGAAACCCCGCTTCTCGTCCGTCCAGCGAGGTTAAGCAACGTCGGTTCTGGTCGGTACTTGGATGGGTGACCACCTGGGGACGCCAGATTCTGTTGCCACATCCTCCGAGCCTTCCTTACAGTTGACTGTGGCAAGACTGAGGAGAGTCGCAGTACCTGTTCTCAGTCAAGCAGAGCTTTCAGCCCTACCTTGGAACGTTTCCTAGTTCTCCTTTCCTCATTGACCCGTCTATAGTCCGAATGGTCGCTTCAGGATAAGTTCCATGTGGGGCGGTCCAAGTTCTGGTGGTTTCAGGCAACGTTTAACCGGACTTCCTGGCCCCTATGGGACCAGCGGAACTATTAGACCTGCAATGGGTGTTGACCTATGGAACCTCTTGATGGTAGTGGATATTCTCGTCCTTTCCCCACATTCTTGATGCTGTTCTCGGACTCGTCAAAGGAAAGGGGGGGGGGGGGGGGCATGTTCTGGTCCAGGCCTATGGTCAAGACCCGAAGGATACCTCTCCATCATTCAGGCAGGCTTAGGGGCCGTAGTCTGGCCCCTCTACAGATCCTACAGCTCCTGCCGAGTCGCCCATTGCGCGTCGACTTCATGATTCTGGCGTGTTCTAACCAGCAGGGGACGCATTTTCACACCTTCACATCTTGCAGTAGAGATACCGGGATGATTGAGATTATCTCAATACCACCATCGGCTCTCTCATTCCAGGCAGAGGAATGTTCTCTCCGACTATCCGAGCAGAGCCTCGTAGAGAGAGTGTACCTGGGGGTATTTGACCTTGAGTAACCAGCAAGTCCTGGTCTGGGGGACCTGATCGCGACAGCTTGGAACCTCAAGCTTCCGCTGTTCTTCCCCCCAGTCTCAGACCCCGAGACTCTGGCAAGATGCATTCCGGTGATGGTGGGACAACTTCGACGCCTGCGTCTTCCCTCCTTTTTGTCTGTGGACAATGGGTCTCAACAAGACCAGGTTGTCTGTCAACCTTTCAATGGGAGAGCTCCACTGGGACTATGCGCAGAACGGTTTCTGGACCCTCTGCTTCCCCTGACGGAACTCCCGGGAGAGCTTCTCTCACGGCGCAGACTACTCAAACAACCACACTGCGACATCTCTCCCGAACCGGGGCGTCGCTTCGGCTTCATGCCTGGAGACACTACGCCTCCTCCTCAAGAAGAGACAACCCGCTACAGTCGCGGTACGGAGGTCGCGTCATCTGCGATAGTCATCCGCAGGGGTCTTCCAGGCAAGGTGAAGAGTCTTCGGTGGTTGGTGCCGTGGGAGATATACCTCTTCCCTTGAGGCCTCTTCTCCAGCAATAACGGTCTTATTGCCTTTCGGCGGGAGGAAACTCCTTTCCGCTCTCGGCAATGAAGCCTGTCGCTCAGCCTTTCCCTGACCTTCAGGCTTAAAGGAATAACTTTTTCCTGCCCGCTGGATCTTTCCTCGCTCATGCGAAGCTACGATCGTCCCTGCCCTAGTCGGAGGAAGACCTCCAACTTGGAGCATGGCTCGGACTTTTAGTCCTTTAAGAGATCTTCTCAAGACCCTTTACGACAGGCCTCGGATTGTATTCCGCCTTGGGTCTCTTGCTCACTCTGGCCACGGCCAGTGTGTAAGCAATCATCTTGGTCTCGTACGACTCCGCCCTTTTTAAGGAAGAGGGGAAGGCAACATTCAGGTTCGCTCCTGAGTTGTTGGCTAGACTCAGAATCTGGGGGTCCCGGCCCTTCGGTCCAATTCCTTCAAGATTTCGAGTCTCCATTCTGTATCTGATGTCCCAAGACCTTCTCTTTCTTGCCAGTAAAGGAATCGAGAGGTTAGCTTTGGGAACAGCTGCAGTTTGTCCTCAGTTGCAGCCGATTTGGGAGCACAAGGAGGACACGGGGGAGAGTCACCAGTATACCTCTTCAGCCCGGACTCAAGGACATTCATCTCGACCTGTCTCCAGACCCTCCCCCGTCATGTCGCCCTACAGCACGATGTTGGATACATCGCAACGTCCCTCGCCTTCGAGTAATACTACTCTGTGACGCAGGTGCTACAAGCTGGAGTCTGGAAGCGTCTAATGACCTTCGCAGCCCGTTTCCTGCAGGGCGTGACCCACAGGAGTCTCGATACGTTTTCTATCGCTCTGTGGTGGCTACACAAAAGCTGGTCTAACCTCAGGCTCCTTTTTGGACAGGTAGCAGAAGGTTGAGGGCATTGTTATCAGGTTTTAGTCTGCATGAACGAAAGAAGTATGTCTGGCCCTTACTTCTTTCTTCATCATCCCCTCTACGGGGAAGCAGCATCCTGGTCTCTGCATAGCTGACCTCGAACCTCTGCAGGTAAACCATGCTTCCTTGTGTTCCGAGTATTGAGTCAATACTGTCGCGTCCCCCATACCCTGACGAGGTGGTATTGGGAACGTTCTAACCCAGAGTTCCTTCTGGAACTCCAGGTCAACTGCCTAGGACGGGTTACACTTCTTCCTTCACACACAAGCTTATGTAGGCCACACGGTTCCTTGCGGAGCAAGGAACTTGTGAGGTGCAGGGACTCCTTTTCTCGAGTGCGACTCACTCAGATTCTGAGTCCCTGGGTAAAGCCAAAGCCAGTATGGCTGGGGACTTTCCACCCTACCTAATGGGTAAGTCACCCAATGTAAATAGCGTGGTTTGTATTTCGGTTACAGAACAAATGACAAATTCGAAGATAATTTGTATTTTTCCTAACCATACAAACCTTAGCTATTTACACATATTTGCCCGCCAGCCCTGTCCCCCAAGACAAGTCCTACCTCTAAGTGAAAGTGAGCATTCATCTGTGTGTGAGGGGGGGAGGGGTAGCTAGCTACCACTCCCCTACCCCCCCCGCTAACTAGCGCGGGGGTAATACACCCTCGTTAAATCCTAATGGCTCGCCATTTCAGCTGCGCTAAAAGGTAAACCCAATGTAAATAGCTAAGGTTTGTATGGTTAGGAAAAATACAAATTATCTTCGAATTTGTCATGTTTGGATAGGAAGACTACCTTCACTGCCTTTTACTTGCGAAAGTACAATATACCCACAAGTCCTTTGACTCCTTTGTCCTTGGATCTGTGCTGGCTTCTCAAGGAGTTGTGAACTGTATCGAGCCCAGCTTCCACATGGGACATGGATGCATCTCATCTCTGGTAATGTGTAAATGTAAGTCTGGAATGAATGGTAGCCTGACTGGTTCTTTTCTTTCATTCTTTTGTCCCCCAACTTAGGGATTTGGGGATTATGCGGTTGAAACGTTACATGCTGGTAAGTTACCCTTCAGAGCGTCATTCTGTAAGTCCAAAGAAATATCTCTCCCAGGGGATGTGGATCTTATACCCCAACCCATTGATCATCATACAAGGTATATATTTCCAACTGAAATCCCCTTTGTGGGAAGGATATCTCTAGTTTGATCAAGTGCAAGTTTGCATGTACAGTACAGCCCAGGTCTTATCAGTCTTTCATCCATCTGAAAGTCAGGTAGGAGGTGGATTCGGTCATCGTTTTGTTTCTATGCAGATTAAGCAGTCATTTACTTCCAGCGAAGAAAATGAACCTTTCAGTTTAGGTTCTAATGGGACTTCCATCCCATTAAACACTGAGTGTCCATAGTTAAAGAACTAGGGTTTGTATGAGCATAGGAAAAAATAACAGATTTTTAAATTAATTTCTATTTGATCCAACATCCCTCCTTAACCACCTCTCTCAGTCCTTGGTTGATGGGTAAAAAGTGAAGGCTCTCTGGCTTGAAAGGGGCGGGGGCTAATTGACCCACATCCTCACTAGTTGGATAACAACTTGTTATCCAACTTTAACGACTGACGACTCCAGTACTGGCCTAATTAATCTCCCTAATTAAGGGGCAGGTTTGTAAGTCTAGTAAAAATACAAATTATTTTAGAATATGTGACATTTGAATTAAATTATATGGAAATAAAAGGGAAACTGTATGTACTAACTAAGGTAACCCGCCCCCTAACATGACATTTGCCATGTCCTTGTTTACTGGTGTGCAGCCTTCCTCCCCTTACCTTTGGGCACTGATGTTGGGTTCTATTATTAAACGAAGATTAAGTAAGTAAATGATACTTTAAGTGACGATGGAGCATTTCTGAGAAAAGTACCTTGGAAGGACAAGGAAGTTGATTGGAAAGAACAAGATTGTGTAATTAAAAGTACAGTACTTATTAGCGTGAAGTAAGATTGTAAATATATACCACCCATCCTATACATTTTAGAAGAAATTTTATAGATTCATTAGCATGTGTGGATGTAGACAGTCTTAATGACCCATAGGTAGAGACATTTGCACATCTTTCACATTCACGAATGTACTGTATTGCTGAAAGATAAAATTGGAAGCCATGAAATAAGGAACATACTCTCAGTTAGGGTGCTTATACCTATAGTTTCTTTCTCCATCTTTGTCAGTGGACTATCAATATTCTTTGAAATTTTTATTAAGATTTCACAAGAAATTTTTTTCTTGTTGGATTATCTATGGTACTTGTAGTCCTATGTATGAGTTAATAATCTTTGACATACTCTTATGTACATGTCTCAGTATGATTATACTATAATGTGTTGTTATTTTTTATTTCCAGATATTTGAAATAACAAAAATAAGCTGGGCTACCTTACCATTGAAACAAAAATGGCTCAAAGAAAACTTCAAAGATATGATTATTTTATTGTCCTAGATTTTGAAGCCACTTGTGAAAAGGACATACAACTGAAGCCACAGGTACGTTGTTGGATGTACAGTACATATATTTATATATTTAGCTTATTGCTGTTGTATTCCTTTGATTCAAGAATGTTATTGACCTACAAATTTGGAATTTTTTTGCTCAAAATCTTTTTTTATCATGTTCTGTAAAAGGAGTCCCATCAGTGCTACTCTGTTCAGTTTTGCCTACAATACAGTTTATGATTATCCTCATTCAAAAGTCTTACTTTTTTAATGTGCATTTGTTCCAACACGGAGTACTTACCTCGAACTACTTTCTTAGGAGTATCTGGGATCTCCCAACCGACCAGAATTTTGTGTAGTTTCCCCTATCTCTGTTTTCTATAGTGGGTACCTCTGGCGGAGGGATACGCGCCATGAGGTGACCTGGGGTCAGAGAGCGTGCTCGCCCAGGTCTCGACCTCCAGTAAGTTTCGGGTCGTGACGTGATTAACATCTCGCCGCGCTCTCTTCACCCAGTGCGACCCTTTGTGTCTCACGCGGTACTCACGTGGTCCCCTCTTGTTCAATCCTTACCTTATCCTACTCTTTCCTCTGTGTCCCTGTGTCGATTGGTGCTTTAGTGTTTCGTTATGGAGCATCCCCGCCGTTGCCCTGGGCCTATGGCCGGTAAATCTTGTGGGGCTTTTCTCTCCAAGCCGGAGGTCGACCCCCACTCTTTGTGTTCTTCGTGTAGGGGCAGTGTGTGTGTTCCCCTACAGCCACGTGTCCGGAGTGCGAATCCTGGAACGAGATCCAGTGGGTGCTCTACGGCACGAAGAAGAAGAAAGCTATCAAGAGATTGCCGAAAAAGTCCAGCATTTCCTTGCCCCTAGCGTCGCCCGATGCCTCGTCGGAGAGGGGTTCCCTACCGCCTTTCCCTACCCAGAGTAGGGGACGAGGTAAGTCCGTTGCGGGGAAGCGGCCCATTGCCCTTCCCCAGGAGTCTGTGATGCCTTTTGGTGGGGATATTGTGTCGATTCAGGCAAGTGGGGGGCCTGAGGGAGGGACGGGAGTGTGCTCGGGAGACGCAGTCCTGGTGCCCGCAGGGCCCGTCTCTACCGACGATCTGATGTGGGGGAAAGCCGCTACGGCCTCTTCCCCCACATCTTGGGTGTGCGTTTCAGGTATGTCAACGGCCGGGGGAGACGCCGAGAAGGAAGGAGATTCACCGAGTTCGGACCCCCTCGCGTGGGCGCCGCCGAGACGCTTTTCAGGTCGCCCATGAGACTGAAGGAGGAGTTCGACACCTGGTTCGCCCGCAAGAAGGTGCCTTGGTCTCCCCCGGTGCCGTCGGCAACGCTCCTGCCGGTCTTTCTACAGCCTTCTTCGCCAGCGGACCGGCACGAAGATCCACCAGAAACTCGAGACGCTTTGAATGACTCAGCAGACTCTCTTTCCTCCCCGTCATCGTTCTCCTCCTTCGAGTCTGACTCATTCTCCTCGGAGGACGAAGGCCCAAGGGACTCCAGGAGGAGAAGGGAGAGGTCCCGCAGGATGAGGTCCCGCTCATGATCACGCCACGCCAGGAGACGGTCCAGAACCTCTAGGAAAAAGCATAAGAGGAGCCGTTCGTCGAAAGGTGAATGGGTGCGAGTCACCATCCCCCGTAGTCACCTCCTAAAAGTTACCGCCGACCCGAGCACCTCTGGCTGGCTCCCTAGAGCTACTTCGCCACCCTCGCGGCACGGCCCCTCCAGCAGACCCGATCATCGTCGGAGGATGTCGCACCAGGTCTCGGTAGACAAGCTTAAGTCCGCGAAGGTTCCGGCTCCATCCGCCCGGCGGAGAGAGCCGCCCCTTCGGCCTGGCAGCTTTGTCCCGGCCTCCGGCCCTTCGACGGGGTTCCCTGAATGACAGAGCCAGCCAGCTGGTACGGAAAAGCCCGCAGCTCCGTGGAGCTCGCAGGAGGGAGTAGACCCATGACGGCTACTCCCGTCCCAGCGGATCCGTCCGCTCGGCGGGTCGACCCGCCAATGGCTCGGCACGAGAGGAAGATGCCTCCCCCTCACGCGGAAACCTCCGTCATCGACGTAGCTGCTCATGCGGAGGACCAGATAGCCGAAGGCCTCGTAGAAGGGGGAGAATGCTCTACGGACGAAGTCTCCGCCTACAGGAAGGTCTTGGCCCTCATCAGGCGTCACCATAGGTTGGATGAGTCGAAACCCTCGGCAGAACAAGCCTGGCTCTCCGGACTTAGCAGGCTGGTAGATAATCCAGTACAGTAGAAGCTTTCCCTGGCCCTTCCCCTGGCAAGGGATGTGAAGCTGGGTATGGACCATATAGATAGGTTCATAGCCAGCCAGGCAGACGCCCCCAGGAACCAGAGCGCCTCCAAACTCCTCCAGGGACTTAAAACGCAGAAACGCTTTTATCTCCCAGAGGGGCGCTGCGGAGGCCCCTGTACGGTTGAGCCAGCGATCGCCATTCTGAACCAAGGAGTGGCTGAAGATAGGGCATCCTCCGCTCCGGTGTGTTTTTCTCCAGCGGAAACCTCCATGATGGAGGACATGGCCCTGGACCTAGTTTACGTGTCTTCGTGGTTGGACTGGTGGGCCTGCACGTTGGTGGGATTCCAGGCATCTCACGACTTCTCCGTCCCCGAGAATCAGTCCTTACTGAGGGAGCTGATTAGTTCGGGTGGAAAAGCACTCAAGCTCCTCTCCTACCAGTCTCTCTCACAAGCGTCCAACTGGGTCCTGTGGAAGAGGGACACAGTACTGAGCAAGCTGTTTAGGAGGTTACCCGAGCGGGAGGCGAGGGCTTTGAGGAACTCGCCAGTGTGGGGCGAGTCGGTGTTCCCCTTGAAGGCAGTGGAGGAGACCATGGAGAGGGTCAGGAAGCTTAAAGAAGTGGGAGAGCCCAGACCCCCGCCTGCAAGACGACCAGCCCACAGGGGACCCTCTTCAGACGTCCCTCACCCATCCCGTGGATCGCCGGTACAGCTGAGGAGGGACTCCCCGTCGGTGTCTTGGCACCAGGCCTCGCAGCCCTCCCGTAGGGGTAGTTCAGCCCCACAGTCAAACTTCAGACCAACCTATTCAAACTCCAGGAGAGGGCGTTCCAGCCGCGCCTCTAGAAGGAGATAGGAAGGGAAGCCCCCTACTACTGCCGAAGCCTCAGGTAGGGGGATGCCTCAAACACTCTTGGCAAGCTTGGCGGGACCACGGAGCGGATCCGTGGACCGTAGCAGTACTGAAGGAAGGGTACAGGTTGCCCTAACCGCCCCTTCTGATCCCGGACCAACAGGCGGAGTGGTTGGCGCCCAAGGACCCCTTGAGAAGAACAGCATTGCAAGAGGAAGTATCGGTCATGCTCGCCAAAGGGGCGGTAGAACCAGTCAGGAATTCCGCGCCGGGGTTCTTCAGCAGAATCTTCCTGGTGGAGAAAGCGACAAGGGGTTGGAGACTGGTCATAGATCTCTCAGCCCTCAACAAGTTCGTGTGCAAGACCGACTTCAGGATTGACACCCCGAAGTCAGTTCTGGCGGCCTTGAGAGAGGGGGACTTCATGATGTCCATAGATCTCAAGGACGCCTACTTCCAAACCCCTGTCCACCCCTCTAGCAGGAAGTTCCTAAGAGTAAAATGGGGTACCCAAACGTTACAATTCAGAACCCTCTGCTTCGGACTGTCGACAGCCACTCAGGTCTTCACGAGGGTCTTTTCAACAGTCTCGGCCTGGGCGCACGAGCAGGGCATCCACCTGATTTGGTACCTAGACGACTGGTTGTTGCTTTTAGCCTCAGAGGGAGCACTGAGGGAGCAAGGTACGAAGCTTCTGCGGTTATGCGGTGTCTTGGGTATCACCATCAACCTGGAAAAGTCACAGCTGATACCCTCCACCAGGATGACCTACCTGGGGATGGTTCTAGACTCCCAGTTGGTGAGAGCCTTCCCCTCCTCGGAGAGGATAGACAATCTGGAGCAGATACTCCGTCCCTTCCGAACGGACCAGCCCAGGGGAGCCAAGGACTGGCAAAGATTGATAGGCCACCTCGTGTCTTTGGAGAAGTTGGTCCCCCAGGGGAGGCTCAAACTCAGGGGTGTTCAATGGAACCTGAAGGAGCTCTGGAACCAGGGGGACTCCCTGCACAAGATAGTCCCGGTGTTTCCGGAGACGAAGGAAGTCTTGAAGTGGTGGCACGACAGGACAAACACCCTCAAAGGAATGCCCCTCGCAATCGACCCTCCGGAGGTGCTGCTGTTCATGGACGCATCCAAGGAGGGTTGGGGAGCCCATGTTCTCGATGAGTCAGCGAAAGGGAAATGGGACCTCGCGGAGAAGAGCCGTCACATAAATGTACTAGAGCTGATGGCCGTCCATCTACTCCAGGGAATCACCGTGGCTCTGATGTGCAACAACGCCATGGTGGTGGCCTACGTGAAGAAGCAAGGAGTACTGAAGTCGAAGGAGCTGTGCAGTCTCACAACGGAATTCCTGGAATGGGCGGAGGAGCAACAGATCAAAGTCACAGCCAGGTTCATTCCGGGAAAAAGGAACGTCCTAGCTGACGGCCTCAGCAGGGTGGGTTAAGTAGTAGGGTCGGAATGGTCCCTACACCCGAGAGTGGCCCGGACTGTCATCCTGAAGTGGAGCTCTCCGATAATAGACCTCTTTGCCACGAGACTAAACGCACAGCTCCCCGTGTTTTGTTCTCCTGTGCCAGATCCAACAGCGGCGTTTGAGGACGCCCTTCAACATCCTTGGGACAATCTCGACGTATATGCCTTCCCCTCCTTCGGAATGCTCAGACAAGTTCTCAACAGAGTGAGGAGGGCAAACAACCTTTGGATGACTTTGATAGCGCCCTGGTGGCCGGAGAGAGAATGGTTCGCGGACCTAAAGGAACTGGCTCGCCGTCCGCCTTGGCCCCTTCCAGACAGGCCAGACCTCCTCCGGCAACCACACTTCCAAAGGTTTCACGAAAACCCTCGGTCCCTCCGCCTACACGCGTGGAGGTTATCGAGCGCCTCCTGAGGAGGGAAGGATATTCGTCGAAGATCGCAACAAGGATGTCGGGGTACCTTAGACGGTCCTCGGTCGCAGTATACCAGGCGAAATGGGCTACCTTTACTAAGCGGTGCACCGAGAAGAACATTAGGCCGTTAGCGGCCTCCATTCACGAGATAGCCGACTTCCTGGTATATCTGAGGGATGAAGTGGGCACGTCCATACCAGCCATCAAAGGAGTCCGGGCGGTGCTGGGCCAAGTCTTCCTCCTGAAAGGCATCGACCTAGGAGCGTCTAGACATATCTCGATGCTCATCAAGAGTTTCGAGCAGTCGTGTTCCCCCCAGGCCTCTAGGGTACCCCAGTGGGATGTGGCTAGAGTACTGAAAGTGCTGTCAGAGCCTCCCTTTGAACCGCTCAAAGATATCCTGGACAAAGAGCTCACCCTCAAGACGGTCTTCCTGTTAGCCCTTGCGTCGGCGAAGAGGGTAAGTGAGATCCATGGGCTGTCTTACGAGGTCTCACACTCGAAGGGTTGGCGAGAAGCAACTTTCAGGTTCTTACCTAACTTCGTAGCCAAGACTCAGAACCCAGCCATCTGGGACCCTAGGTTTGAAGGGTTCTCAGTGCCAGCGATTCCGCGTTCAGACAACCCAAGGGACTTGTTACTGTGCCCAGTCAAAGCGGTGCGCAAGTACCTAGAGAGAACTTCCAGATTTCACCTGGCCTCAAAAGTCTGTTCGTCTCCTCAGGACTAGTGAAGAAGCTAGTCTCTAAGAACACGATCTCCTTCTGGCTACGGCAGGTAATCATGAGAGCCTACGACAGTTCAGGGGTCTCACTTCCGGGAAAGCCTAGATCCCATGATATTAGGGGCCTGAGTACTTCGTTGGCCTTCGAGAAGAACATGGCAGTGGGCCAGATCTTGAGGGCAGGCACTTGGTCAAGGCAGTCCACCTTTACGGCTCACTACCTAAAGGACTGTTCTAGAAAATCTTTGGACGGCTTCTCGCTTGGTCCCGTCATTTCTGCGCTCCAGAAGATTTAAAGGTGTAGCCCCGGGGAAGCCGTGGGCGGTAAGTCCAAGAGACACAGGTTCCTTCCTTACCTTTCCCCCCCTTATCACCCTTCCTCTCCATGGCCCTTGATTCCTTCACCTTCCATGGGATACACTTTCAGTGAATGAATACATCTCCGAGGACTTTTACAGAGGTGAGTTACTTAGACACTAAGATATTTTTTTGCGTAGTTTTCCCTAGTTTCTCGTTTCTATTTTTGGGGTCAGCAGAACCTAGCCTCCTATCTAGGTTTGTTTTTTCCCTTCTCCAACAGTCTTTCAGTCCGGAAGGCCACTCCCACCCCCTAAAGTATAAGTCTCCTAAGAAAGTAGTTCGAGGTAAGTACTCCGTATTGGAACAAATCACAAATTTTAAGTAATTTGTATTTTTCCTAACAATACTTACCTCGAACCACTTTCGGGTTATGGCCCACCCATCCTGCCTCGAGTGCCTTACAGGACTTTTGGAACCTTATCTATCATAAACTTACTGGAGTTCGAGACCTGGGCGAGCACGCTCTCTGACCCCGGGTCGCCTCATGGTGCGTATCCCTCCGCCAGAGGTACCCACTATAGAAAACAGAGATAGGGGAAACTACACAAAATTCTGGTCGGTTGGGAGGAGATCCCAGATACTCCTAAGAAAGTAGTTCGAGGTAAGTACTGTTAGGAAAAATACAAATTACTTAAAATTTGTGATTTTCAAGGCTTTTGAGAGATAGCATAACAAGGCCTCTCTTACTAAATGTTTTGTTTATAGCTGTTCAGCATTTCATATTCAGTATGTTGTTTTTATATGTTTTAACTGATTGCTTTCAGTTTTTCACTCAGTACTTGATGGTTTCTATGCTGAACAATATCGAGTAACATGACTGATCTGCTTAAATAAGCCAATGGAAAAGGAATAACTCTTGTAAATGAGAGACTTGAATCCTGGAAGATTAAAAGAAGGCCCGAATTTTAAGATGAGGAGACATCCAGGGACAAGGATGGAACACCACCTGTTAAGTAAACAACTATTGTTTTGAAGACTCAACTAACCTGTGATCATAGACTGAAGAGAAAATTACTATAAGGAACCCACAAGCCCATCACTGAAGAAAAAGGAGTAATGGTGCTAATGGAATTTGGTAAGAGCAAGATTGGCGACAGAAAAAAGTGCAGGTATAGACATGAGGCTGATTGCTAGTTTTCAGTTGGCAAATGGTTTCCAATTAAGCACAGAAGTGTATCCCTGCAGTAGTGAACTTTTAGAGATGAGTTACTGGATATGGCAGGCTACACACAAGCAGAAAATATATGAACACATTTGCAGTAACAAGAGGTAAACTGAACCCAGAGAATTCTAATGGAAATAGTGTATGCAAGAAGGATAGAGTCTTTTACTGTGCAAGGTAAGCAAAACATTAAGGAATGTCTGAGTTGTTTAAGATGCTGGAAAGTAGTACCTATAGAAGGAGGAATTACTTTAACTGAAAAATGTTATTTTCATTAGTAAAATAAATTTTTGAATATACTTACCCGATGATCATGTAGCTGTCAACTCCGTTGCCCGACAGAAATCTACGGTTGGGATACGCCAGCGATCGCTATCCAGGTGGGGGTGTACACAACAGCGCCATCTGTGAGTAGGTACTCAAGTACTTCTTGTCAACAAGAACTCAATTTTCTCCTCGGTCCACTGGTTCTCTATGGGGAGGAAGGGCTGGTTCTTAAATTCATGATCATCGGGTAAGTATATTCAAAAATTTATTTTACTAATGAAAATAACATTTTTCAATATTAATCTTACCCGATGATCATGTAGCTGATTCACACCCAGGGTGGTGGGTGGAGACCAGCATACATGTTAACAAAGAAGCTAAGTATCCCGTATTTCATTTTATCAGTTATTCAAAATAACAAACATAAAATAAATAAGTACCTGGTAAGGAAGTCGACTTGAACTATTACTCTGCCTTTTTTAAGTACGTCTTCCTTACTGAGCCTAGCGGTCCTCTTAGGATGCTGAACGACTCCTAGGTGCTGAAGTATAAAGGGCTGCAACCCATACTAAAGGACCTCATCACAACCTCTAACCTAGGCGCTTCTCAAGAAAGAATTTGACCACCCGCCAAATCAACCAGGATGCGGAAGGCTTCTTAGCCTTCCGTACAACCCAAAAAACAACAATAAAAAGTATTCAAGAGGAAGATTAAAAAGGTTATGGGATTATGGGAATGTAGTGGCTGAGCCCTCACCTACTACTGCACTCGCTGCTACGAATGGTCCCAGGGTGTAGCAGTTCTCGTAAAGAGACTGGACATCTTTGAGATAGAATGATGCGAACACTGACTTGCTTCTCCAATAGGTTGCATCCATAACACTCTGCAGAGAACGGTTCTGTTTGAAGGCCACCGAAGTAGCAACAGCTCTCACTTCATGTGTCCTTACCTTCAGCAAAGCAAGGTCTTCTTCCTTCAGATGAGAATGTGCTTCTCTAATCAGAAGCCTGATGTAGTAAGAAACTGCGTTCTTAGACATCGGTAGAGTAGGCTTCTTGATAGCACACCACAAAGCTTCTGATTGTCCTCGTAATGGCTTTGACCTTCTTAAATAGTACCTAAGAGCTCTTACTGGGCAAAGTACTCTCTCTAGTTCGTTCCCCACCAAGTTGGACAGGCTTGGGATCTCGAACGACTTAGGCCAAGGACGGGAAGGAAGCTCGTTTTTAGCCAAAAAACCGAGCTGCAAGGAACATGTAGCCGTTTCAGAAGTAAAACCTATGTTCCTGCTGAAGGCGTGGATCTCACTTACTCTTTTAGCTGTTGCTAAGCACACGAGGAAAAGAGTTTTTAATGTGAGGTCCTTAAAAGAGGCTGATTGGAGCGGTTCAAATCTTGATGACATTAGGAACCTTAAAACCACGTCTAGATTCCAGCCTGGAGTGGACAACCGACGTTCCTTTGAGGTCTCAAAAGACCTAAGGAGGTCCTGTAGATCTTTGTTGGTGGAAAGATCCAAGCCTCTGTGGCGGAATACCGCTGCCAACATACTTCTGTAACCCTTGATCGTAGGAGCTGATAGGGATCTTACGTTCCTTAGATGTAACAGGAAGTCAGCAATCTGGGTTACAGTGGTACTGGTTGAGGAAACTGCATTCGCCTTGCACCAGCTTCGGAAGACTTCCCATTTAGACTGATAGACTCTGAGAGTGGATGTCCTCCTTGCTCTGGCAATCGCTCTGGCTGCCTCCTTCGAAAAGCCTCTAGCTCTTGAGAGTCTTTCGATAGTCTGAAGGCAGTCAGACGAAGAGCGTGGAGGTTTGGGTGTACCTTCTTTACGTGAGGTTGACGCAGAAGGTCCACTCTTAGAGGAAGAGTCCTGGGAACGTCGACTAGCCATTGCAGTACCTCGGTGAACCATTCTCTCGCGGGCCAGAGGGGAGCAACCAACATCAGCCGTGTCCCTTTGTGAGAGGCGAACTTCTGAAGTACCCTGTTGACAATCTTGAACGGCGGGAACGCATACAGGTCGAGATGGGACCAATCCAGCAGAAAGGCATCCACGTGAACTGCTGCTGGGTCTGGAATCGGAGAACAATACATCGGGAGCCTCCTGGTCATCGAGGTAGCGAATAGATCTATGGTTGGCTGACCCCACAGGGCCCATAGTCTGCTGCAAACATTCTTGTGAAGGGTCCACTCTGTGGGGATGACCTGACCCTTCCGGCTGAGGCGATCTGCCATGACATTCATATCGCCCTGAATGAACCTCGTTACCAGCGAAAGCTTTCGATCGTTTGACCAAATGAGGAGGTCCCTTGCGATCTCGAACAACTTCCTCGAATGAGTCCCTCCCTGCTTGGAGATGTAAGCCAAGGCTGTGGTGTTGTCGGAGTTCACCTCCACCACCTTGTTTAGCTGGAGGGACTTGAAGTTTATCAAGGCCAGATGAACCGCCAACAACTCCTTGCAATTGATGTGAAGTGTCCTTTGCTCCTGATTCCATGTGCCCGAGCATTCCTGTCCGTCCAGTGTCGCACCCCAGCCCGTGTCCGATGCGTCCGAGAAGAGACGGTGGTCGGGGGTCTGAACAGCCAAAGGTAGACCTTCCTTGAGAAGAATGCTGTTCTTCCACCACGTTAGAGTAGACCTCATCTCTTCGGAAACAGGCACTGAGACCGCCTCTAGCGTCGTGTCCTTTACCCAGTGAGCAGCTAGATGATACTGAAGGGGGCGGAGGTGGAGTCTCCCTAACTCGATGAACTGGGCCAGCGATGAAAGTGTCCCTGTTAGACTCATCCACTGCCTGACTGAACATCGGTTCCTTCTCAGCATGCTCTGGATGCATTCTAGGGCTTGATTGATCCTTGGGGCCGACGGAAAAGCCCGAAAAGCTCGACTCTGAATCTCCATACCTAGATAGACAATGGTCTGGGATGGGACGAGCTGGGACTTCTCTATATTGACCAGGAGGCCCAGTTCCTTGGTCAGATCCATAGTCCATCTGAGATTCTCCAGACAGCGACGACTTGTTGGAGCTCTTAAAAGCCAGTCGTCCAAATAGAGGGAGGCTCTGATGTCTGCCAAGTGAAGGAATTTCGCAATATTCCTCATCAGTCTGGTAAACACCAGAGGTGCCGTGCTTAGGCCAAAGCACAGGGCTTGGAACTGGTACACAACCTTTCCAAAGACGAACCTTAGGAAAGGTTGGGAGTCTGGATGAATGGGGACGTGAAAGTACGCGTCTTTCAGGTCTAACGAGACCATCCAGTCCTCCTGCCTGACCGCTGCTAGGACCGACTTCGTCGTCTCCATCGTGAACGTCTGCTTGGTGACAAAAGCATTGAGAGCACTGACGTCCAGCACCGGTCTCCAACCTCCTGTCTTCTTCGCTACCAGGAAGAGACGGGGATTGATGGTCCCGGACTATGACAACCGCTTCCTTTTGTAGCAAGAGCGACACCTCTTGTTGCAACGCTAGCCTCTTGTCCTTCTCCTTGTAGTTGGGAGAGAGGTTGATGGGAGATGTAGCTAGAGGGGGACTGCGGCAGAACGGAATTCTGTATCCCTCCCTTAGCCACTTCACAGACTGAGCGTCTGCACCTCTGCTCTCCCAAGCTTGCCAGAAGGTCTTGAGTCTGGCTCCCACTGCTGTCTGGAGACGAAGAAAGTCAGAACTTGCCTTTTGCGGACTTGGAACCCTTCTTGGATTTGCCACGGTGACTGTCGGCACGGGTACCTCCTCTGCTGGAGGTTCTGCCACGAAAGGGCGGGATGAACCGAGTAGCAGGAGTGTCTACTGCTGCAGGGCGGAAGGGTCTAGGCACGGAAGGTAAGGTTTTAGCCTTACGTGCAGAAGATGCCATCAGATCATGGGTATCCTTCTGGATAAGAGAGGCAGCCATCCCCTTAATCAGCTCCTCCGGAAACAGACACTTGGAGAGAGGAGCCAACAACAACTCTGACTTCTGGCAAGGAGTGATACCAGCCGATAAGAAGGAGCAAAGATGTTCTCTCTTCTTGAGCACTCCCGACACGTACGAAGCCGCAAGTTCACCAGACCCATCCCGAATGGCTTTGTCCATGCTAGACATGATCAGCATGGCAGAGTCCCTATCTGAAGGGGAAGTCTTCCTGCTTAAGTCTCCCAAACACCAATCGAGGAAGTTGAAGATCTCGAAGGCACGAAAGACTCCCTTCAACAGATGGTCCATATCAGAAAAGGACCAGCAGATCTTCGATCGTCTCATAGCCAACCTGCGGGGAGAGTCAACCAGACTTGAGAAGTCGCCCTGGGCAGAGGCAGGAACTCCCAAGCCGGGTTCCTCTCCCGTGGCATACCAGACGCTCGACTTGGAAGCAAGCTTGGTAGGCGGAAAGATGAATGCAGTCTTTCCCAGTTGCTTCTTGGAATGCAACCACTCTCCCATAACCCTCAAAGCTCTCTTAGATGATCGTGCGAGAACAAGCTTGGTGAAGGCAGGCGCAGCAGACTGCATGCCCAGAGCAAACTCGGAGGGAGGAGAGCGAGGGGTTGCAGACACAAACTGCTCAGGATACAAGTCCCTGAACAAGGCAAGGACTTTACGAAAGTCTAAGGAGGGAGGCGTAGACTTGGGCCCTTCAAAGTCAGAGTGTGGCTCATCCAAGTGTGCAGCTTCGTCATCCGATACTCCATCATCCGAAAGCTGAGTAGGAAGTGGCAAAGGCAGAGCAGAAAGCTGAACGGCTGAATCCGGCAGAACGGGTGCATGCGTAGCTGCGGATCCAACATCATGCCGCTGCTGGTCTGTCTGCGAGCTGGCAACAACAAAGGCAGAGTGCTGGTGCGAGGGTGGGGCTGCGGTGGGTTGCGGAGCATGCTGAATGGTATGCGGAGCATGCTGTATGGTATGCGGCGCATGCCGCATGGGTTGCGGAGAAAGCCGCATAGTGCTGGAACCCGGCAGCTCTACAGCAGCAAGAACATGCGTCTGGCAGGGTGGACTGCGCATCGGTGGTGGAGCTCTCACAGGTGGAGTGTGGGAGCAGGCAGCCGCAGTATCTGCTGAGCGCACAACCTCGGCGCGTTGTAGGTTAACAGGTGCAGTGTTAACCTTCTCAGCATGATACTCCTGCATGAATGCCGCAAGCTGAGACTGCATAGTCTGCAGCATGGACCACTTAGGGTCTACCGTGGTCGGAGCAACAACAGACGGAGCAGAGGCCTGTTGTGGAACCACTCTACCTCTCTTGGGAGGTGTGCAATCATCAGATGACTGCAGCGAGTCCGAACTGACCCAGTGGCTACACCTGGGCCGTTGGACTCGCTCGGAAGGGACCTTACGTTTGAGCGGTCGTGAGACCTTGGTCCATCGTTTCCTCCTGGAAACTTCTTCCACAGACGAGGAATGTTAGGGCTCATTCGTCTGTTTGTGGATGGGACGATCTTGAACAGATACGTCCGCAACCACTGAGGATACATCCGTGCGCCGATCAAGGCCTGCCGAACCCTTTGGTCCTTCGACATTGCTTCTCCCCTGGGCTTGGGAGCTTGCAAGAGGTCCCGGACTGGGAGGACGACTGGCACGCACAGATGTACCCTCATGCGCAACACTGACACTGACACTTTTCACATCACTAGCACTAACACTTCCCACTGCACTTTTCGCTTTCAGCTCTCTGACATCTGCCAAGAGCTGATTACGGTCATTAGCCAATGACTCCACTCGGTCACCTAGAGCCTGAATGGCACGCAACATATCCGCCATGGATGGCTGAGCACTAGTAGCAGGTTCGGGAGTCACCACCACAGGGGAAGGAAAAGGTTGAGGGGCATGGGGAGAGGAAAAATGCACAGAGCGAGAAGAACTCCTCCTGATTCTCTCCTTCTCTAACCTACGTGCATTTTTGAGGAATTCGTTAAAATCGAATTCCGAAAGCCCAGCGCATTCCCCACATCGATCTTCCAATTGACAGGTTTTACCCCTACAATTGAAACAAACGGTGTGAGGATCTAAAGAGGCCTTCGGAAGACGCCTAGCACAAGTCCTAACACTGCCTGTATTTAGGGACTTGAGACTGGTCAGACATCTTGAATTTAGAAGTAGTCCAGGGGGAATTCCAAAATCTAGCAAAGTTCGTTAACAATTAATCCAAATTAATTCCAAAAGCTTGCTAAGCTAATGATAAAGCTTCCTGAATAGCGAAGGCTAAACTCTAGAGTAAATACATCACCAAATCGTGAACAACAACTCCAGAATCAACAGCGTATCCAAGTAGGTCTTGCCGGCGGCACGACAGAGGAAAAATTGAGTTCTTGTTGGCAAGAAGTACTTGAGTACCTACTCATAGATGGCGCTGTTGTGTACACCCCCACCTGGATAGCGATCGCTGGCGTATCCCGACCGTAGATTTCTGTCGGGCAACGGAGTTGACAGCTACATGATCATCGGGTAAGATTAATATTGAAAAAGGAATGTACTTGTGAAGCAGATTATACTCCCATAACCATATTAAGCTACGTATCACTATAGGAGCACAAGACATCATGAAAGACTGATACTAAAAAGCTCTCATCGAGGGACCTTGGCATATTAAAAACTCTCATCATCAAGGACTTTGACACATTTTGGTAAGCAAAAGTTTCATAGACTCAGAGAACAGTTCTGTCATAGATGAAGAATTATTTCTGGAAGCTAAATTTCTTGTTAAATACTTTATTCATCTCTGTATCATACTAAATAGATAAAAAATGAGGACACCTGTAAGCTTACTGTATTTACCCAGTAAAAGGAAAGAAGAGCCAAGAAATGCATGTTACAGAAAATATAAAAAGAAATTCTTTGTGTAATGACTTTATCGGTACAATACTACAAGACAAACCTCCAAAATATAAGATCGTAGTTGACAAATTTGTGTGAAAAGGAAACCTTTGGCACTAGGAGAGCTTAAATAAGATACAGTACAAGGTCATCAGACTTTGTCCTAGAATAAGTGTATCGATGTAAGGTAAATGTCTTTCATACCAAAGTTACTGAAGAATGCTTCTGACACTGATCAAATGGAATAAATACACAATCATAATTGCACAGTATATTGTACAAAAGAAGCAAATGTGTAGCTAATGAGCTTGTTATTCTCAATTTAGATTTCTATAAAATGTCATATATAACAGGCACTTCTTTGTTAATTTATAACACTAGTAAAGCATTGTTATGATGGCATAGAAAGAAATAAAACATAACCAGAAACCTGTTAGTCATAGCTCTCATGTATGTAAATGTAATATACAAAATCTGTCATCGCAGAGAAGTAAAACAAATATGAAAAGAAATGAAGAGGAATATATTTGATACAAATAAGAACAGAATCTAAAGCTAATGCTTCAATGCTAAATGATCGATTCTGGTACTATTAAAAACTGTCAAACTGAAATATTATGGTCCAAAGATGAGAATTGGCTATTGGTGGTTCATAGTCAACTGTGTGGCTGAAAATTATAGTCTTACTCTTTATTATATATTTGGCTTATTGCAAGAAGACACATTGTTAGAATGAAGAGAAAATAAAAACTGAAATACTATACACACAAAAATTTATGGCTTAGGGAGGAAATCTCTTGGGAGTTGTTAACTGGAATGGAGGCACATAAAATGATTCAGTCATGTATTATAGATCACTAGGGTCCCATGCACGTAAACTTACTTGCCTGAGTCATGTAGGCTTCATTTTATGGTGGATGCAGAGTCTGGGATTTTACTGATACATGATTTGTGGTTAAAGAATACTGTATGCTTCAAATTATTTTAATAAGATAGTGCGTTACCCCAGAGAGAGGGATAGCAACTTTATTCAGTAGCATGCTGCTATTTCTGTCCATTTCGATACGGAGCAGAACTGATTCTCACATTTTCTTGTCTATTTTATCATAGTTATGACTGATTTGGGAAGTTGTATGTTTATATCCAGCAATAAAGGTTATATCATTGTATTCAACTAATATATCTCAAAGTTGCCAGACAAGCAGGCCAAGGGATAAATTCAATATATGGTTGCTGAATGTAATAAAAGGTGATCCATAGTGGCCTGTCTTTCTCTGAAAATTCACCTAATCTAATCTTTTGACAAACCTTACACCAATAATTCTTGTATTCAGCAAACTATTCAAAAATTAATTTATGCAACATGTCCTTCCTTTGTAATTAGAAGGTAGTTTTAAGTGGACCAGTCAGAAATGAAAAGATGTGGAAGATCAGATTTAATTGTAAATATCAGAATTTCAAAGTTGGCTGGGAACTTGGACATCTACAGTGTGTTATTACAATTCTATTTTATGTTTGCTTCAAAAGCCAAGAGAAGATGATAGTTGACTCTATTCGTTTTTATTTGCAGGAGATCATTGAATTTCCAGCACTGAAGGTTAATTCCACAACATATGAAGTTGAAAGCCAATTTCACCAATTTGTAAAACCTGTTGGGCATCCACAGCTGACTATGTTTTGCAAAGAGCTAACAACAATCAAGCAGGTATGATACATTTTTTTTTTCATAATTATTACATAGAGTACTGTACATACATCGTGAAACTTATTGGCATTATTCTGTTATATACAATCCTTTTCATACTATGAAAGGAAATACTGCTTATATAAACTATTTATCCATTGGATGTTGTTAAGTAGCTTTTTAAGATTAATTTCATGGAGGATTATAGCACATTTTCTTAATCATTATACCTTGCCTTCCTCTTTTTGCAGGGTTGTACAATCACGCAAGCAAAATTTAATTATGTTGCGATGGTAAAATCAGTGCATTGTGGATAATTATTATTTCAAATTTTCCAAGTCTGCTTGTGAATACAGTAGGTTAATATGTTACATATTTTATGAGGTTTAATTTGTTTACATTAGTGAAAATGTCAAGAGGATAGTAGGAATATATGATAAAACTATGGCACCCCACTCTATATTGTAGCATGCTTTGTAAAGAAAAAATGCAAATATTTTGTAAATTTTCAAATATCCCAAGTAATGAGTAGTATGAGTGTCATGCTTGAATTTCTATAAGTTTGAGGAAAATTTTTTTTATACTGTATCTGTGAACCTCCCCTGATGATCATATTGCTTCTCTCTCAAATCTTGCTTATATCAACGTTTACTCTAAAAAACTCTTTGCTTACAAAAGAGTTATGCCCCTAATATAACACAGACAACTTAACTGCTAATAGCAATAACTATGGCATGGGTAGGCCGTACTGTCTTTTGTCTTTGAAACTCTGCATCGTTCTTGCTTTAGCAAGCCGTCTTTACTCTATGTGAATTCTCCAGATAGAAGTGTTTTGATTATTTGTGATTGTAACAAATGTCATCAGGATTTGTTGATAATTATTATGTAGATTGTTCAAGGGAATTTTTCCTAAGCATTCATAGTCTGCATTCTCTTTGTCTATCATGGCAGGAGCAATATTGTGATTTAGATAATCATTGTGATGAATGCAAAGCCTTACTCTTCCTCTTATGGGAAAATATTTGTAAATGATTGCGGACCAAATTAAAAATCCAAAACGTATAAGAAACTATCTTTTAGTTTAAAGGTTAATTGTTTACCGGGGTGATATTGATACTGTAATGCTGCTCTAGATATTAACATGTCTACATTCGATAGTAATGAGCTTCAGAAGCTCTTGTCTTTAGTTTATTTTGTGCAATCTCAGAAGGTCTGTGTACCTTCAGGTTAAGGCAGAAGTATAGCCTAACCTACCCTGTTTTGAATCCTATTCTAACTCCTCAAGTTTTGCCTAGCAGCCCTGGTGCACCACTCAGTAAGGGTTCTGATGGGGCACACCACATACAATGAGATCCTCCCTTTGAGCCATAGATAAGTGCAGGTTTTTAAATTCCACGGTAGGCTATTGAGCATACCAAAGGAAGACTATCCAAAGAGTAAGATCCTCGACCTGTTTCATCTAAAAAAAAAAAACATCAGGTGTGATGCATTTAAAATGATGACCATCCTGCATGTCTGCCAATTACTACTCCAAGGGGCTTTGATCTGTACTATAGATCTAAAAGACACTTATTGGTTTGTCCCTATAGCTCAACTCTTCCAACCTTACCTAGGGTTTTGGTTCAGGAGGGGTTTATTACAGGTTCAAAGCAATGCCATTTGGCCTCAATACTATCTCAAGTGTGTTTACAAAGCTAGAAAGGTAGTGGTCAAATACTGTACCTGTGATGGGAGGGAGTTCAGGTCATAGCTTATTTAAATGACTGGCTGATATGGGCAGACTCAAAAGGATTACAGTATGCCTCGAATACATAAATCAAGACTAATTTCATGAGGGATATTTCATCAGCTACATCTTAAAAGGAACATGGGGAAGCCATACTAAGCCTAACAAAAGCATCTAGTCAAAAAATTCTAAACAAGGTCAGATTCTTTCGAACCATTACTCCAGCAGGCACCAACTAAAGAAAATTTTGGACCTTCTTCAGTATACCCAGGGTTAAAGACCAGGTTGAAAGATCTCAATTGGGTGCAGAAAAGAACAGAACAGAAGAGGTTTTGAGACCTTTGGGCTCAATTGCCCAGTTGTTGCAAAATATTTTCAGGCCATGGATGACATCAAATGCCTTTTTTATGTCGAATCCATTTTTCCCACCCCCGATTTCCATGATCCTTCATATGTTCTGCCAAAGGTCCTGCACCTTCTAAAGACTTTGGTATTGCAAATGGTAGATTAATTGATGCTGTAATAGCAACCTACATCTGCATAGCATCTCTCATCCTCTAGCCTGTTGATGCGTTTCATATTGTCTGCAGTATAAGGACAACAGTAAATGTCACTTTTAACAATACAGCAAAAAGTGTGGTAACTTCTCACAATAAAGCTTTCATAAGGATAGAGTCTCTGCTAGCCCTTTGGATCAGCAACTTTAGGAAGAAGAAACTCGCAGTGTATACCAACACCATAAGCAAGAAGTCTTGGCAGTTTTATGGCAAGTTTATGGATGATGCTGACTATGATCCAGAACCAAAGCCATGTACAAAATTTCTCATGAAACCAGCCAAATTTAATGCCAGCAAGGACAAGTTTCATAAATTTCAAAGAAGGTTCAACCTTAAGAGTGTATCCCTGCATGGAGAAGCTGTCTCTGCTGACAAACCTGCCACTGATGTGTATATGAATGAAACGTTCCAGACCATCTTTGAGAAAGGGGAATACTGTATTCGCATGAACGAGTTTTCAACATGGATGAAACTGGCCCTATTTGGTAAAAGGTCCATCACGGATGATACTGTAATATTGTTGTTAAAGAAATGCAATCTATAGAGACATGGAAATGCATAAAGACATCCATTTCCCTAAAAAAATCCCAAATGTTCCTCACCCACAAAAAAAAAAAAAGAAGACATGTCATGCCTGCTGAACTAGTGCTTTCAGAAGAGCAGTATAGTAATGCTTTTCTTTGCCGTGCAGTACATTTACTTCTTCATTGCCATCATCTACATTGTTCACTACTACACTGGTAATCATCTTCGTCATGATTATTAAAGTGATGAAAAACAGTATACCATAGAGCACTGTTTCTATTTCGTAGATTTCCATCTATTGTGGGGTGGCATCATGAGACTCGATGCTACACAGTATTCTATAAGTTTTATCCCAGCTGTGAGCAGATTGTGGAATGATCTTCCCAATCAGGCAATGGAACTAAAGAAGTTCAAACTTGCAGCAAATGTTGTTAGGTTTAACAGGCTGACATAAGTTTATCTTCATAATCTATATGTAACAGATATATATTGACATTACTGCTTTTAATATATTTGATATTCTCATATACAGTAGTTTATTCATTTTCTTATATCCTTTCCTCACTGGGCTATTTTTCCTTGTTGGAGCACTTGGGCTTATAGCATCCTGCTTTTCTAACTAGGGTTATAGCTTAGCTAGTAATAATGATAATGATAGTACAGTAATTAAAGGTGAGCATTTTTTTTTTCAGGATGAAGTTGACAATGCAAGTGAGTTCAGTGTGGTTTTGAGAGATTTCTGTTCTTGGGTTAACAGTGAACTGCATGGAAAAAGCTTCATATTTGTTACATGTGGAGATTGGGACTTGGAGACTATGTTGCCAGAGCAGTGTAACTTCTCTGGTGAGCAGGTACCACATTTCTGTAAGAGCTGGGTTAATATCAAAAAGGTATGTTGATTAAAAAGTTTGGTTATGTTTCTTTAGCAAAGCTTCATTATCAAAGGTTTTGAAATACATCTTGTATATCACTTATTTAAGAAATTGAATAATAAATAATTTATTGATATAGCTTGATGATAAAAATAACCCTCAGTAAGCCTAAAAACTCCTGCAATTACAAAAAAAAAACTGAGGATCCTTATTTTAGTGATCATTTTCATATTACAATAGTGTTGTTATATACATTATTGAATTCATAGTAACTCATATTTATTATGGGTTGATAATCAAAATTATGATGGGACTATGTATTTGTCTCATTGTAACACAAAAGCATTTTTTCCAGTCTTACCGGCATTGTACTGGCCGCTTTGGCAAGGGTATAGTCGAAATGCTCAGGTATCTGAGAATTCCTCATACAGGGACTCTGCACCGTGGACTTGGTAAGATTAAGAAATTTTCTTTAATCTATATTTAAACATTAATGTTTTTCCATCATTCACTAATACAGTATATCCAAGCTAATTGTATTAATTTTAGTAGAACTAGTTTCACCCCTGTATTTAAGTATCCAAAGAAGATATATTATTATTATTACTGTTATCACTTGCTAAGCTACAACCCTAGTTGGAAAAGCAGGATGCTATAATTATAGCCCAAGGGCCCCAACAGGAAAAATAGGTCAGTGAGGAAAGGAAATAAGGAAATATACAACAAGAGAAGTTTAAGAATAATATCAACATTAAAATAAATCTTTCATAAATAAACTATAAAACCTTCAAAATAACAAGAGAAAAAGAAATAAGATAGAATAGTGTGTCCGAGTGCACCCACAAGCAAGGGAATTCTACCCCAAGACAGAGGAAGACTGTGGTACAGAGGTCATGACACCACCCAAGACTAGAGAACAATGGTTTGATTTTGGAGTGTCCCCCCTCCTAGAAGAGCCGCTTGCCACAGCTAAAGAGTCTCCTCTACCCTTACCAAGAGGAAAGTAGTCACTGAAAAACTACAGTGCAGTAGTTAACCCCTTCAGTGAAGAATTGTTTGATTATCTCAGTGTTGTTAGGTTTATTGGAACAGAGGAGAATGTGGAAAGAATAGGCCAGACTATTTGGTGTATGTGTAAGCAAAGCAAAGAAAAAATGAGCCGTAACGAGAGAGAGGGATGCAATATAATATTGTCTGGCCAGTCAAAGCACCAAATAACTCACTAGCGGTATTATCACAACGGGTGGCTAGTGCCCTGGCCAACTTACTACTTACCAAAGGAAACTCCTAAGCATCAAGATCAAAGAATCTTACCTGAGTTTGACATTAGTTCCAAAATAGGTCTTTATTGTTTGTAAAGTGGCCATCATTTAGAAAATATATCTCATGTGAAATCTTTGAGTTACTGTTATTATAAAGTAGGTGAATGAGACCACTATCCTATTTTCAAATTTTCAGTCTACCACAGGACTGGTAAGATCGATTTATCTTCAGGTGACTGGTGTAAAAATAAGCAAAACAAGATTAAAGAAGTAAAGTAGCTAGAATGTAAAAGACCAAAGGGAACAGATGAGAAGTAAAAGACAAGATTAACTCAGTTTTGAGCTGAAAGAATACTACAAAGAATTTTTATTGATGTCTGCAGTACACCACATTTGTCATCACGTTTGAGGTTTTATTCTACAGTAATTATTATCATGAGTTGGTTAAAAAGGACTACTGGATCGCGATGTCAGAAATATTTAAAAAATCAATCAAACGACCTGGTCACCTTTATAGACTAATAACTCAAAAGATTTGCTCTGAAATGAAAATAAAAATTTTAGAAACCCAAAGTTAAAGAAAATTAACAGCTGAAAAGGAAGAGATTAAAGAGAAAAGATGAAAAGCATATACAGTACTTAAAAAAATACTATATAAAGTAATCTGCAATCTCGGTTTTTTCATTATGCTCAGATTTAAGATAGATTCCACCCTTCATTAGATTTGACATTGGTATCAAGTAATCTAATATCTCAAGGTCAATGAATGTCAGTCACTTATGTATAGGTCTTTTATTTCCAGATGATTGTTTGAATATCGTGAAAATTCTCCGAGCACTGGCAGAACGGGGATTTCAGTTTTTGCCTTCTGATAGATGCATTCATTCCAGGTTAAGCTAAGGATTAGATATGTCTTGTGATATAGTGCAATAATCAAATTCTTAGATTATTATTAAACATTTTTGTGGGTGTTCCAGTTCAGCAGTGGAAAATAGAATCTGCAGATGGATTTTATTTCCTGAATTGTGTTTTTTATTGATGTAGCAAAGAAATATAGAATGGTAATGAAATACAAAAAATCTAGGTTGCGATAATGTTTTTTATAATTGTTAACATATATTTAAGTTGTTTCTTGTTGCTGAGGCTTAAAAATGGATATATAATTTAATGAAATTAGTGGATGTAAAGAAATATATTAAATGCTTCTTACTCTGAAGATGTGTCTCCAACAATTAGTAAGAGGATGGAGAAATTTTATGAATATTATCAGCGCAACAATGCAGGATGAGATTAAGAATTACACAGTATAGTTATATTGTATACAGTACAGTATGTAATTTTGTTGGTTTAGTTACTATTATACAGTAAACTAAAATCATTTAGTTTTTATCAGACATTCTAAATGAACAAAACAACTTCATTTAGTGCTAAATTAATTTTTAGGAATATAATTTAATTTTTCATCGTTAATTAAGATTATTATCTCAAAGAAACATGCAATTTATAGTTTTACTTATGTACTCAAACTGTACCCTTGATGAAATATGATCAGTTTGATACCATGTCTATGCTTTGAACAGTATCAAGCTATAGGTTTATTAAAGTCTTGTTCTTAATTGGGAATTTTGTTTCATAAATCAACTTTAATAGTGAATTATTGATATTGAGATAATAAAATATCAGCTCCCTGATTTTGATTTTAGAGATTAAAAGATGTTGGAAATGAGAATTGTTCCGTAACCGAAATACAAACCACGCTATTTACATTGGGTTTACCTTTTAGCGCAGCTGAAATGGCGAGCCATTAGAATTTAACGAGGGTGTATTACCCCCGCGCTAGTTAGCGGGGGGGTAGGGGAGTGGTAGCTAGCTACCCCTCCCCCCCTCACACACAGATGAATGCTCACTTTCACTTTTGGCTCGGACTGTGACAGACGTCTCTGTCTTGGTCCTCTCTTGGCAGCCATTGTTTGTTTTGTCTTTACTTAATCGCTTACTTTTCTTTTACTCAATATATATGTAAACATGTTTTCATGTTTGTATATATATTTGAGTATAGAAATCAGTAAGTTTCCTTTTCAGAGTTGTGTGTGTAGTGTACGGTATCTACGTGGAGTCCTCGGCAGTTAGGCCACCACGGCGTAATTTTATGGGTGGCGATCGAGTTTGACTTCGGTCTTTCTCTCTCTCTCTCTCTCTCTTGAGGTCGTTCACCCTTTTACTACGTGTTACTACGCCCTTGTAGCTTCCTTTCCGTGTGGGGGGGTTGCTACGCCGTACGTTTGTCTCAGTTAGTTTATGAATCTAATTGTAGTTGTTAATTTTTCAGCTTGTAGAACGATTCCTTTCGAGGTTTTCGTTCTTTCTTTAGTGTTCATTCATTTTTAAATTACATAATTACATAGTTTCATAATTATAATTGTTATAATTCTGTTTTGGTTACAGCTCTCCTTCCGTGAGTGTAAGTGGTTGTGAGTGCACGTGCCTGTGGTGTAATTCTTGTTTCCTTTCCCTCGGGATTCCTCTTCGGAGCCTTCCTGGGGGAATGAATGTGTACTAATGATTTTTGTTTTATTTTTTTACAGTTACCGATCTAGTTCGTTTCTGTAATATGGCAACGGTGTGAGCTGTCTTGTTGAGGCCTGGGGATTCAGCTGTTGCTGCCTCCCCCCTTGTATTTTCGTCAGGGGCGTGTCTCCTTCTACTGGAAGTACTCCCGTGACGACGGACAGCTCTCCAGTTAATTTTAGAACTCTCAGGAGGCTTGCCTCCTTGGGCGGGTAACTTTCCTTCCGAGGGAAGTTTTTCCTGTCCAGGCTTGAGTTTTTCCCCTTTTGGGGGGTTCCTCTCTTGCCTTTTTTTCGTGCGACTATGCTCTTGGTGCTGAGCGGTCACACCTGCCGTTTCGCTCAAGGGGCTGGGCAACTGCAGGAGCCCCTCTTCGGAGGATTGCTGCTTTTAGGTCACTGGCTGACCAGTCTCTTCTACGAAGTGTTTCTCTTTCGTTCGCGAGAGAGTACACTCATAGAGACTCCTCTTTGGAGGATTCTTCTGCTGCTGTTGCTGTTGGCCTCCTTCGCCGTAAGGCCCACCGTCCGCCTCGTCGTAAGGGCCTCTCATCTCCCTATAAGGGTGCTAAGAGGCGCCTTTTTGAATCTCTGTTTGCAGCCTACAACTCCTTCTTCTTGATCTTCCGCCTTGGTGCAGATGGACAGCAGTCTGATCTCGTCTTCCGACGGGCAACGGTCTTCCCGACGGACAACAGTCTTCCAACGGACATCAGTCTCCCAGTGGACAGGCAACGGTCTTCTGATGGACATCTGTCTCACGACGGACAACGTTCCCTTCGGGGCAAAGGGTTGCCTCCCACGGGGGTTCTTCCCTTGCGTGTCAGGGTTCCCCTGCGCGCCCTTCTGCTGTGTTCTCTCCTGCTCCTGCTCAGTGTTAGCGCACAGGTGCTCTCCTGCTCATCAGCGTTTCCTGATCGCTAGCGCTCTCCTTTCGCCAGCGCTCTCCTGTTCGTCAGCGCTCTCATGATGATCATCCCTGCTGTTCCTGTTGGTTCCTGTTACGCGCCTTGTGCGCCCACGTTCGCCCTCGCGATCTAGAACTTCGGTTCAGGTCTGGGTCAAGGACTCTTCTTCTATGCGCAGGCTTCCACGCGTTGCCTTCTGCTCGTCAGCGATCATCAGCTCGCCAGCGATCATCAGCTCGCCAGCGATCACTTGCTCGCCAGCGTTCACCTGCTCGCCAGCGAGCACAGGCGATTTTAGTATCGCCTATTCAACAGCGTTCTACACGTCAGCGATCACCTGTCTCTCGGCGATCTCCGGATCGCCCGCGTGTGTTACAACCGGCGCACCAACGTTCTCCAACGGTTCTGAAGGAACATGGTTCGCCAGCTACTAGCTCGCCATCGCCCACCTGCGCATGCTGCTCGCCATCGCGCGATCGCCCACCTGCGCATGCTGCTCGCCATCGCGCGATCGCCCACCTGCGCATGCTGCTCGCCATCGCGCGATCGCCCACCTGCGGATGCTGCTCGCCATCGCGCGATCGCCCACCTGCGGATGCTGCTCGCCATCGCGCGATCGCCCACCTGCGCATGCTGCTCGCCATCGCGCGATCGCTCACCTGCGCATGCTGCTCGCCATCGCGCCATCGCTCACCTGCGCATGCTGCCCGCCATCGCTCGCCAACGCGTCGACATGCCACAACGCGCCATCACCAACCTGTGCGTTAGCGCTCACCAACTCACCACCGATCGCCTGTTGATCCATATCGCCAGCGGTCTTCCTCGCCCACGCGGCAGCGCGTTTCCTCGCCATCGCGCCATCGCTCACCTGCGCATGCTGCCCGCCATCGCTCGCCAACGCGTCGACATGCCACAACGCGCCATCACCAACCTGTGCGTTAGCGCTCACCAACTCACCACCGATCGCCTGTTGATCCATATCGCCAGCGGTCTTCCTCGCCCACGCGGCAGCGCGTTTCCTCGCCATCGCGCTAACGCTTGCGTTCGCCGCCTTGGACTCGCGCTCATTCACCTGCCCACCCTCGCGACCGCTCGCCTGCGCGCCCGTGCGACCGTTCGCCTGCGCGCCCGCGCGACCGTTCGCCTGCGCGCCCGCGCGACCGTTCGCCTGCGCGCCCGCGCGACCGTTCGCCCGCGCGACCGTTCGCCCGCGCGACCGTTCGCCCGCGCGACCGTTCGCCCGCGCGACCGTTCGCCCGCGCGACCGTTCGCCCGCGCGACCGTTCGCCCGCGCGACCGTTCGCCCGCGCGACCGTTCGCCCGCGCGACCGTTCGCCCGCGCGACCGTTCGCCCGCGCGACCGTTCGCCCGCGCGACCGTTCGCCCGCGCGACCGTTCGCCCGCGCGACCGTTCGCCCGCGCGACCGTTCGCCCCGCGCGACCGTTCGCCCGCGCGACCGTTCGCCCGCGCGCCCGAGCGACCGCTCGCCCGCGCGACCGCGCGACCGCTCGCCCGCGCGACCGCGCGACCGCGCGACCGCTCGCCCGCGCGACCGTTCGCCCGCGTGCCCGCGCGCCCCGCGCGCGACCGCTCGCCCGCGCGACCGTTCGCCCTCGCGCCCGCGCGACCGTTCGCCCGCGCGACCGCCCGACCGTTCGCCCGAGCGACCGTTCGCCAGCGCGCCCGCGCGACCGTTCGCCCGCGCGACCGCTTGCCTGCGCGCCCACACGCCCACGTGCCTGCACGTCTACGCTCATGCGCGTCCGCGCACATGCTCTCCAATGTTCGCCTGCGCGCGAACCGACGGTATTCCGTTGCGCGGACGGACGGTGTTCCGTCGCGCGAACCGACGGTGTTCCGTCGCGCGAACCGACGGTGTTCCGTCGCGCGAACCGACGGTGTTCCGTCGCGCGAACCGACGGTGTTCCGTCGCGCGAACCGACGGTGTTCCGTCGCGCGAACCGACGGTGTTCCGTCGCGCGAACCGACGGTGTTCCGTCGCGCGAACCGACGGTCTTCCGTCGCGCGAACCGACGGTCTTCCGTCGCGCGAACCGACGGTCTTCCGTCGCGCGAACCGACGGTCTTCCGTCGCGCGAACCGACGGTCTTCCGTCGCGCGAACCGACGGTCTTCCGTCGCGCGAACCGACGGTGTTCCGTCGCGCGAACCGACGGTGTTCCGTCGCGCGAACCGACAGTGTTTCTTCGCACGAACGTCGGCTTAATTCTTGCAGTATCCATTGCTCGTCTATGGGTTATCGCTCGCCGACCACCAGCTCTCGCCCTTGCTACCACGCTCGACCTCCTTCTGCGCTCCTTCGCTCACCTGCGTTTGCGTTCCTGCGTGACCGCGCATGGGCGCTTCCACGTTCGCCCACGCGCAAATCTTTGAATTACCATCGCGCGAGCTCCAGGGCGATTGCGACCACGATTCCCATTGGGGTTTTCGCAGCATGGCCAGCCTGGCGGGTTCTTCTGGAGCGTATTTCCAGAACACGGCCTCACCCCGTAAACGCAGAGCATGACACTTGCAAGAATAGGAAGAAACTTCAGGGAGGTCTGAGCAACACTCCTCTTTCCAGAACCTGGGTTAGCCCTTCCCCGTCATTCCCTGGAAGGATTTTTGGCGGGGGGCTTTCCGTTCGAGATTTCTCCATCGGCCAAGGGGTGACTGCTTACCCCTTCCTCTGGGGGCTTACCAGGTCCTTTCCCTCCTCGGTTACGGCCCGAGGTTTGGTTCAAGGAAGCTACAGGAAGATCATGGGTACTTTCCTCCTCTCGGGCTCAGGCACCTTGGCCTTTCGTCGTTAAGTATCTAACTTGCGGACAAGCTCGATGTTGTACCATCTGGACGCGCTGACTGAGGGGTTCCTTCGGGTGTCTCATCTGTGGAGGTCGACAACCTCAGGCACCCTTCCATCCTTGAGAAAAGTTTGTTTGTGCCCAAGGACAGAGACTTAGACAGCGGCTGTGCGGAGGAAATCGACTTCCGTTTTCACTCCTCCAAGGCGCTTTCTTCCAGACTCTGCAGGGCTCCAGCGCCCTTTTCTTTCAACCACGTTGGCCTAAGTTATCGGCTACGACAACTGGGACAAGGTGTCCAATTGCAGTTTCCTCCTGTCAGTAACAGATGGCACGGGAGGCTCCCCCGGGGGGGGGCATAGTCCTAATAGGAGCGGCAGAGTTCACGAACTCTAGGATTGCAGGTTTCTCGCTGGGAGGATGCTTAAGGTTACTCATCCGGATGACAGCTTCCCGATGCCCATTCCCGCACAATCTCTGTGATCAGCCAAGGATATCGCGCCTGCCGTCTCTGTCAGCGAATTCAGTGTCTCTGAACCTCTATGCCATAGCGTCAGCAAGAGTTGCCCGGTTGGGCAGAATGATCCATACCTTAGGCGAAGGTCCTCCATAGGATCATCGACGGCTTCACCCCCGGCCTCTTCAGTCGATCCTTTCTTGTAAGGAAGGATCTGAGAGGGGAGTTCCGTAGTCGACCTCTCAGCCCTAATCAAGTTTGTCGAACAAACTTCGGCCAGCGTAGAACAGCAGAATCGATCAGACTGGTAACGAGGCGACAGGACTCCTTAAACCCTGGATCGGAAGGACGGGTACTTTCAGTTTCCATTCCTTCCATCTTCCAGGGAGCTCGTCGAATTCAGCCTAGACTGCAAGTATTCCTGCTTATGATGCAGTGTGGCTATCCCGCCGTGGCATAGCAGGTTTTTTTCCCCAGAGAACTCTCCCTGCTTTCCTCATGGCCGCTCAGGTGCAGGCTTCCGCCTCCTCTGCTTTTTGGAGGGCTGGTCAACTCCGGTAGGCTCGGGTTCGACCTTCTTCAGCGCCGGGACAAGCTTCCGGATGCTTACCATGAGTGTGGGTTCATGGTATTTTGCTTGGAGCCTTCTCTTCTTCTGCCTCAACATCTGGAGTATCTGGCCATGATATTGAGTCAACGGCTTTACCACGTTGGAAACCCCGCTTCTCGTCCGTCCAGCGAGGTTAAGCAATGTCGGTTCTGGTCGGTACTTGGATGGGTGACCACCTGGGGACGCCAGATTCTGTTGCCACATCCTCCGAGCCTTCCTTTCAGTTGACTGTGGCAAGACTGAGGAGAGTCGCAGTACCTGTTCTCAGTCAAGCAGAGCTTTCAGCCCTACCTTGGAACGTTTCCTAGTTCTCCTTTCCTCATTGACCCGTCTATAGTCCGAACGGTCGCCTCAGGATAAGTTCCATGTGGGGCGGTCCAAGTTCCGGTGGTTTCAGGCAACGTTTAACCGGACTTCCTGGCCCCTATGGGACCAGCGGAACTATTAGACCTGCAATGGGTGTTGACCTATGGAGCCTCTTGATGGTAGTGGATATTCTCGTCCTTTCCCCACATTCTTGATGCTGTTCTCGGACTCGTCAAAGGAAAGGGGGGGGGCATGTTCCGGTCCAGGCCTATGGTCAAGACCTGAAAGATACCTCTCCATCATTCAGGCAGGCTTAGGGGCCGTAGTCTGGCCCCTCTACAGATCCTACAGCTCCTGCCGAGTCGCCTCGTGCGCGTCGACTTCATGATTCTGGTGTGTTCTAACCAGCAGGGGACACATTTTCACACCTTCACATCTTGCAGTAGAGATACCGGGATGATTGAGATTCTCTCAATACCACCATCGGCTCTCTCATTCCAGGCAGGGGAATGTTCTCTCCGACTATCCGAGCAGAGCCTCGTAGAGAGAGTGTACCTGGGGGTCTTTGACCTTGGGTAACCAGCAAGTCCTGGTCTGGGGGACCTGATCGCGACAGCTTGGAACCTCAAGCTTCCGCTGTTCTTCCCCCCAGTCTCAGACCCCGAGACTCTGGCAAGATGCATTCCGGTGATGGTGGGACAACTTCGACGCCTGCGTCTTCCCTCCTTTTTGTCTGTGGACAATGGGTCTCAACAAGACCAGGTTGTCTGTCAACCTTTCAATGGGAGAACTCCACTGGGATTATGCGCAGAACGGTTTCTGGACCCTCTGCTTCCCCTGACGGAACTCCCGGGAGAGCTTCTCCCACGGCGCAGACTACTCAAACAATCACACTGCGACATCTCTCCCGAACCGGGGCGTCGCTTCGGCTTCATGCCTGGAGACACTACGCCTCCTCCTCAAGAAGAGACAACCCGCTACAGCCGCGGTACGGAGGTCGCGTCATCTGCGATAGTCATCCGCAGGGTTCTTCCAGGCAAAGTGAAGAGTCTTCGGTGGTTGGTGCCGTGGTAGATATACCTCTTCCCTTGAGGCCTCTTCTCCAGCAATAACGGTCTTATTGCCTTTCGGCGGGAGGAAACTCCTTTCCGCTCTCGGTAATGAAGCCTGTCGCTCAGCCTTTCCCTGACCTTCAGGTTTAAAGGAATAACTTTTTCCTGCCCGCTGGATCTTTCCTCGCTCATGCGAAGCTACGATCGTCCCTGCCCTAGTCGGAGGAAGACCTCCAACTTGGAGCATTGCTCGGACTTTTAGTCCTTTAAGAGATCTTCTCAAGACCCTTTACGACAGGCCTCGGATTGTATTCCGCCTTGGGTCTCCTGCTCACTCTGGCCACGGCCAGTGTGTAAGCAATCTTCTTGGTCTCGTACGACTACGCCCTTTCTATGGAAGAGGGGAAGGCAACATTCAGGTTCGCTCCTGAGTTGTTGGCTAGACTCAGAATCTGGGGGTCCCGGCCCTTCGGTCCAATTCCTTCAAGATTTCAAGTCTCCATTCTGTATCTGATGTCCCAAGACCTTCTCTTTCTTGCCAGTAAAGGAATCGAGAGGTTAGCTTTGGGAACAGCTGCAGTTTGTCCTCAGTTGCAGCCGATTTGGGAGCACAAGGAGGACACGGGGGAGAGTCACCAGTATACCTCTTCAGCCCGGACTCAAGGACATTCATCTCGACCTGTCTCCAGACCCTCCCCCGTCACGTCGCCCTACAGCATGATGTTGGATACATCGCAACGTCCCTCGCCTTCGAGTAATACTACTCTGTGACGCAGGTGCTACAAGCTGGAGTCTGGAAGCGTCTAATGACCTTCGCAGCCCGTTTCCTGCAGGGCGTGACCCACAGGAGTCTCGATACGTTTTCTATCGCTCTGTGGAGGCTACACAACAGCTGGTCTAACCTCAGGCTCCTTTTTGGACAGGTAGCAGAAGGTTGAGGGCATTGTTATCAGGTTTTAGTCTGCATGAACGAAAGAAGTATGTCTGGCCCTTATTTCTTTCTTCATCATCCCCTCTACGGGGAAGCAGCATCCTGGTCTCTGCATAGCTGACCTCGAACCTCTGCAGGTAAACCATGCTTCCTTGTGTTCCGAGTATTGAGTCAATACTGTCGCGTCCCCCATACCCTGACGAGGTGGTATTGGGAACGTCCTAACCCAGAGTTCCTTCTGGAACTCCAGGTCAACTGCCTAGGACGGGTCACACTTCTTCCTTCACACACAAGCTTATGTAGGCCACACGGTTCCTTGCGGAGCAAGGAACTTGTGAGGTGCAGGGACTCCTTTTCTCGAGTGCGACTCACTCGGATTCTGAGTCCCCGGGTAAAGCCAAAGCCAGTATGGCTGGGGACTTTCCACCCTACCTAATGGGTAAGTCACCCAATGTAAATAGCGTGGTTTGTATTTCGGTTACGGAACAAATGACAAATTCGAAGATAATTTGTATTTTTCCTAACCATACAAACCTCAGCTATTTACACATATTTGCCCGCCAGCCCTGTCCCCCAAGACAAGTCCTACCTCTAAGTGAAAGTGAGCATTCATCTGTGTGTGAGGGGGGAGGGGTAGCTAGCTACCACTCCCCCCCCCCCCCCCCCCGCTAACTAGCACGGGGGTAATACACCCTCGTTAAATTCTAATGGCTCGCCATTTCAGCTGCGCTAAAAGGTAAACCCAATGTAAATAGCTGAGGTTTGTATGGTTAGGAAAAATACAAATTATCTTCGAATTTGTCATTTTCATACCGTATATGAAGACTTTCTCACTGAAATTGTAACAATCTGCTGTGGTGGTCTTAAAAATATCTCAAAGGGATATTATACATTTATGGCTTTCTTTACAGTAATTGATAGCCTTAAAAATTTTTATGAAAATTTCATATTCCCACTTGATACAGTGAATACAAGCCTTTTGTTGAAGTGGACATATGTAGCTATTGCGTCACTTGCCTTGGTTAAAAAATGTCTTTTCACAATGGCTTGTAATTGATATTATTGTATTCTACCCTTTGAAACAAAGCTGCTGTTTTTCTGAGGTTGCTGAAAGATTTAAGTCTGTTTTTTTTCTTTTTTTGGGGGTGGGGGTGGGGTGGGGTGGGAGGGCAATTTGCGATATGTTAAATAATGCAGTTGTACTCCTGAGTAACTGGAATTTGCTAAATTGGGGGAGTTTATCTCTTGGATTGCATCCAACTTTCTTTTTATCTACTAGCTATGATTAAAAAAATCTGTTCATAGCACAAAAAATTTTCTTAATATCTTAGGATTATGTGCAAGAGAGTATAATTAGTTGTAAAAGATTAAATTAAAAAAAAAATACATCAAGATTGAAATGGTAAGCCACATCTTACCCTAAACATTTTTTTTTTTTTTTTTTTTTGCAAATATAGTACAGTGCAGCTGAAAGTGGTAATTGCATGATTGTAACAAGGTATTGTAGTAGTTTTTTCCTGTAAGGAGTGTGGGAGTAGCCTACTCTTCACTCTCATGCTGTTCACTTTGTCTCTAGCTGCAGCAGCAAACAGACGAAGGCTTTGCTTTAAATGACTGCTGGTTGTTTTAGTCTTTTTTGGGGGTAATTTATTATTTCTATGAATCTCCCCTGATGTTCATATTGCTACTTTTCCAGAAGCTTAATTTAATCGACATTGCCACAGATACTGAGATGGGTAGCTGGATCCCGATATCCTGCCTCTTGTTAAAGTAAGAGCGTTTAAACAATTATATCGTTGACGCTCTTTGAAGGGTTTATTATTGGTGATGTTTCAGCTCGTGATCGCTCTGGATGACAGTGCATTTTATTTTCTCTTCATAAGCTCGGCCTCTAGTTCATCACAGGTTTAATTTATTATAGTAATTTCTCACTCTCATGTGTTTAGTAACTTTACGAGTCTGGCTGCGAAAAAGACATAAATATTATATTGGATTTTCAGTATTTGCATTATTGAAATTCTGGTCATTCTATATGACATCTAGATTACAAGGCACAAGACTGAGTGTGATAGCTGGATCCATATATCCAACCTGTCGCTTGAACAAGAGTTTTTAAACAATATTATAGACACTTTTTAAGATTTTTTGTTATAGGTGTGATATCAGCTCAGGTGGTAGGTTACATTTCGTGTTCACTTTGGATAACATTGCTTTTTCATTCACTTGGAAGCTGAGCCTGTAGAATCTAGATTATCAGAGGTTTTCTTTAGTGTGGTGATTTTTTACACTCACAGTTATATTACCAGGCTGTAAAAAACTTAAACATCATAATGGATTATTTATATTTAGTTAATAATTATAGTTACTGTAATAATAATAAAAAGTTAATATTCTAATTGAATGCATGAATATCTATGTCTTTACATCCCTTGGAGGTACCGTTATATAGATGTCTATTTCATGCGGGTTGTATCATTACGTATGGTAGACTTTTCAACCATGAGCCTCAGCATGTGCACAACACTATCATTTCAGTTGTAAACAGGATTCGTGTTAGAGTTTAGCGCTCTAGAAATTTTACGATAAACTAACTTATCACATTTTAGAATATGATCTGATTCATTTTTTTCATCAAAGTATGCAGATAGCTGTTTCTTAACTGTATAGCATAAACTGTACCTCTCGATTCATAAACTTTGTAGTGAATAAGATCAATCATTTCTTTTTGAGTAGCTCAGAAATCAACTTTGTTCCAGATTCAGAGTACTGTAATATTTCAGGTCCAAACTACCCAGTTTAAGTGGTAACTAGGAGATCATCTTCACCATTCAGTGAAGGTTATTGTTCTGTTGGCTTTAGCATCAGCTAAGCACATAAGGAAATTACAGGCATTGACGATCAAGGTAGGCTTTGTGGAACACTATGATCTTGTCTCTCTTACCTTCCTCAGGTCCAAAATATTTTTTGGGCTCAAGCCATGACGTCCTGATGGAAGGTTCCTTCAGTAGCTTCCTGAGGGTATATATGACTACAGTAGATATTCCCAGAGAATTAACTAAAGGTTTCACAGAATTCTAACTTCTGGCGCGAGTACCCATAAGGTTTCCCTTTAGGATATCATATAATAACGGGACGTATGCTTGACACGCCACATAGCTATCTGCACCCCACATAGCATTTACGCTTCGAGGGAGAAGTGTGGCAAGTATTAGGAGGAGCCATTACAAAACTCTCCTCCTACGTGACTGTTACGGTACTTAGCGATGTAAACAAACGGCCGCCATAGCTGTCCGCCATCTTGGTTTACGTCACATCCGCACGCTCCATTCCTTGTTCTGTAGCGTACCTGAGCAGAGTGTTTTTCCCAGTGTTCGCTATTTAATTGCATCATGTCGCAATCTTCAGCCTCGCCTCCTGCTGGAAAGTTGAGTACCATATTCTTGTATTGTATAAATAAGCTCCAGTCGTAAAGTAACGACTTTTTATCTTTAATTCTTGTGTTTTGTGGCTGAGCTGTGCCCCGACTGGAGGCGTCATGTTGCGACGCTGTTGGTCGCCTCGCATGCTTTATTTAGTTAGCCAGAGCAACCTTCCCGGTCTAATATCTAATAACTACATTAGTTATTCAGTCTTCATTGCTAGGAATTAGTTATATTATGCCGTTAGTATTCGTTTTAGGCGACTAGTGTTAGCCTAATCCTATGCTAGATTGCTAGCCCAGCCCCTAGGCTCGATAGCCTAGTGTTCATGTTTACTTCTTGCATGATATAATAAGTGTTCCTAGTGTTATTTTATAAAATGGAGACATAGGCATTTATACAAACAAGATTCAGTGATAGGCATTTATACAAATAAGATTCAGTGATTGCACAGATGTTATTTCGCCTTCTAGGGAGTATACAAAGGGTTTCGGTGATCTTGGTAGTCGTCTCCCTTACCCCTAACCTAACGCTGGGGCTATTGTATACTCCCTTACCTCCCCAGTTACCTTATTTAAGGTAATCTCCTCTCTCTGAGGTAGCCTAGGCTACATCCTACCCTTCTTTACCTCGAATTGCATTCGGGTAAGGTTAGGCTAGGATTTTCCTTCCCCCACTCCTTGCCATAGTACATGCACTTTGAGTCTGGGACGGAACTTCAGAGTACCAGTCGTTCGCCCCCCAGTTCCCCATTAGGAGATTGTACTCTCCTTCTGGTCCCTGCTGGAGGGTGAAGGTGGTGGGGCTCTGCCCTTCCCTCTAGTCCACACTTGGTTGGGTTAAGTCCCTTCCTCCCTGTGGCCTAGCGACGTGTCCTCCCCCTGCCCTTCCTGGTCTAGGAGACTAGCTCACCTAGCCTAGGTTAGGCAGTCTGTGGGATTCTGCTTCTTTATAGTTTAGGAGAGGACATTAGTGCTGTACCCACTCTGTGCTAACCTACCCTAGGCTGGAGAATGGACTCTTCCTACCTAGACAGGCTAGCCCTGAACAGAATCCCCCCCCCCCTCTGGGTAGTGCTGTTGGGAACTACGCTTCCCCCATACACTCCCCCTCAGGACTCTCTCCCCTCCCCCTCTATCCCTTTGATGTTAGCTTAGCCTTCACACCCCTGTCCACCGTCTTACAACTCCACTGCGTGCCGGTGGGTTGCCAGTTCGGCTTGGTCCTTTCGTTGGTTAGTCCGTACTTCTACGCTTCCCGCATATAGTCGAACTATGGGATAGCATTCGTGGGTCGGTCGGTCTGCCGGCGGAGGACCTCCCTTCTTTGAGTGTTCTTCGGTCCTCCCTTGGGCTGCCACTGGCAACATAGCCGACTGCCGGCTCTCTGCCGCCAGATGAAAGGTAGCACCCCTCCCTTTCATTTGAACACTTCTTCTGGAGGAAGATTGGATTGGGTATTGGGTATTACCCTTCCCTCTCTCTCCTCTTATCCTATCCCTCTCTTTCTTAGTGCCGGTCCACTGCCGCCCCCCACTCTGCCGGCGCTAGCTGTCAGAGTCTTCGGTGCCCTACCACTCTCATTGAATGATATCAGTGTCGGTTACCGTCGCCGGCCACCTGCCGGCTGCCGGGGGCCGCCGGCTTGCCGGCGATCTGCCATCACCTAAGGTGTCACCCTCTCTCCCTGCCACATAGACTGATGGCTTGGAAGGGTCCATCCTTGATGGGGACCTGCCGGCGCCAGTCGAGCCTTCGACATGCCGCCAGGGCCACCAATCTTGGCGTTACAGTGGACAGTCACTCCTCCCTCCTGCTGGCCTCGTGCCGGCAGCTAATATTGTGCAGCTATGGATAATACCCAGTACACCTATGGTATAGTTATACCCTAGACTGAAAACTATTATGTATAGTTGTACAGTAAAATTTCTGGGTCGACCTGTGACGGCCGGCGAAAAAGTCCTTCTTTGTACTTTTTCTGAATTCAGCTTCCCCCTTTTACTGTATCTAATTCCCCAGAGGAAGCCTAAGCTTGGCTCATCCAGCACGGATGTTCTTCCTCCCCCCAGGGCCCATGACGGTCCTCTTGAATTAGTTACAGTATGGGGTCGCAGCAATTGGCTGGGCGGGATGCACAAATATGTGTCTTTCCTACCTCCTTTCTGGCTTACTTATCCTAAGCCTATACACACAGGAATCTTATATTATAAGTTTACTAACTTATTCTAATCTAAGATTAATGTAAGTCATGTTTGTATTGACTTCCTAATACTCATTTCCTCTTTCTTTTACAGGAGGAGTATGTGAAGTGTGAGAGCGCCTTATTGTTGTATCATGGAGGCTGACAGATACGCTGGATGGAATCAAGGAATGGAGCGTGCGGATGTGACGTAAACCAAGATGGCGGACAGCTATGGCGGCCGTTTGTTTACATCGCTAGGTACCGTAACAGTAACGCAGGAGGAGAGTTTTGTAACGGCTCCTCCTAATACTTGCCACACTTCCTCCTCGAAGCGTAAACGCTATGTGGGGTGCAGATAGCTATGTGGTGTGTCAAGCATACGTCCCCTGTTATTATACGATATCCTAAAGGGAAACCTTATGGGTACTTGCGCCAGAAGTTAGAATTCTGTGAAACCTTTAGTTAATTCTCAAGGAATATCTACTGTAGTCATATATAACCTCAGGAAGCTACTGAAGGAACCTTCCATCAGGATATCATGGCTATCTCACCCAAAAATAGATTTTTCGCTTCTCCCAAAATCCGTTTTTTAAGACTTTAGAGTCTGCCTCAAGTTTTGCATGTCCCTTCACTAAACCTGGATAAGGAAAGTTAGTAAAGAATAGTTTTTTGTCCATTAAGAGCTGTACAGTAGTATTTTGACAAACCAAGGCAATACTATAGAGGTAGTGCCTCTAATTTGTTATGTGGAGTGAGGGTCCATAATCGCCTGCTAACCAAATATGCTCTGACTTTCCTGGTTGAAATTTTATTTCAAGGAAATAGATCCAAAGATCATTAATGCTTGAGAGTGAAGGAGCCTCATATTAGGAGGGCAAGTAATTCCCTGATTTTTTATAGAAAGCTCTCTTTGGAAAGTTTCTAGCAGCATCTCAATGGGGTACCAAGTAGGTATTCGCAAAACATTATCTTAAAAAGTCAATCTGAAGTTTAGTATTACTCTACTGTATTTTTAATGACTTTAGTAAACTATCTGGAATCGACTATTTCTAGCCAAAATTTGAATATTTTACCAGAGTAAGATAAGAAAGTAATCTAGACCAGATTTGTAACCCTATCTTTGTTACATTACTTGTTCAGTAATTAAATTTATCCTCCTTTCCTTCAATTGCATCCCACCTCCAACAGAGTGTAGAAGTTAGCGGTATGAATATCAGGGGAGATTCATAGAAATAATGAGAATTTTAATAATAAACTCTCTCATTTCTATACTCACCTGATGTTCATATACATGCCCCCTTCCTCCCCACTGATTCATAGTATCAAGAGGAGGGATAATGTCAACTTCAAAACTGAAAACTATATTTCCTAATGCGACAACCTGGACTTCCTGCCTCTTACCTCTAGAGGGCTCTATTTCTTTGTTAAGGGCATGTATTGGTTGAAGTGAAATAAAATTGAGAAAGATAGAAAGTCTTATTCCGAAGTTGTGTAGCATGTATGGGAAGAACAAGTGTCCAATTCAGTAGCTATTCTAGAGGAAAAAGGAGATATGCCTATTGGAAACGTCCCTGCCTGGCAATAGTTTGGACTGGGGTTCAAGTCTCGTTCATCCCCGATAGTTTCTTGTAGTGTCTGCAGCCTCTTTATCCTTGTGAGCTAAGGACATTGGCTGACCTTCCCTAGTGTCCTAGCTTGGATGGAGAGGGTTCTTGGGTGCTAATCATATTCATTGCATATATGGTCAGTCTCTAGGGCACTCTATCAGGGTATTGTCACTGTCCCTTGCCTCTGCCATTCATGAGTGGCCTTTATAACCTTTAAAACAAAGTCATCATGATAAAGAGGGAGAAACCCCTGAATTTATGGATAGAGGATGTGACCAAGTGAAGGATGTTTTACGCCTACATGTTAAGACAAGGACTTGAGTTTGCTTTAAGATTTTTTCAGTTTAGTTCATGATAAAGAAATATAACCTTTTACAGGAATCAGAGGAGGGGTGGATGAATTTTGAATAAGATACAGTGCTGTACATATATGAAATTTTAAAAATTACCGGAGAATCGCTATTCGTAGATGAAGAGGCAGAGTGTACATATCCAGCTAAATCAAAAGAGAAAGTTAAACAGTGAAAATACAGTTCCAGAAAAGTGTTCACTTGCTACAAGTCTGGGCCAAACAGGCTACTGGGTTCAAAGGATTAACTGACCTTAGTTCTCTGTGGCATTGCAACAGAACTGTTTATTGCTCCCTGAACCTGCCCACCTTTTAGGTACAAGTAACACTTTACATTTTCTGCCAATGCATTGCCAAGGCCTAGATCCTGCTGTGCTTTTCAAGCAATAGCTAAACTAATGCATCATTCCTGAATTGAAAGCATCCTGGATAAGGAGGGTTTGCCATTCAAGGTACTGAAAAGTAATCAACATTCCCGAGGTATCATAAGAAGAATAAAATTATATGTATCAAATTTCTGCCACCCACCATATCCTTAGTCGTACTACAGTACTTCTAGATCATAGCATTGTCAAGTGAGTAAAAGCCTGCCACACTTGACATGATAAACATTTCAGACTTTTGAAATTAGAATAATGATTTACAGTATAATATGTCAGCTTTATCCTCATATTTTTATGAAATTTTGTACAGTATTTGATAAATGTGATACCCGTACCGTAGTTTACTTAAAGTACTTTCTAGAACTAGCGGAATTTTTTGAGTCTACTTTGTAGTTACATAGAAAACAGGATTGAAATTCCCATTTTCTATGCCAGAGTAGACCCATTTGGCCATTTTTTTATATTCAATCACGTATAAAGTGTATTCTAATGTACTAAATACTGTATGCTTAGTCAACCTTATACAGCATAATGTAGTTTGTGCTTGACAGGTCCTGGAAATGATAAGAATGGCTAAAGATGCAGTCTCCAATATGAACATAATGGAGAACTGGAAGGTGTTTACAGTTGCCAATACCATTACGTTCATTAAAGAAGCGATGGATGATTTACGGTCCCAAATCGTTGAGGCGTTTGGTAAAAATTTATGGTCAGGGACTTAAAAAGCTCCCCGAAAAAGAAAGGTAGTGTCATGAAGATACTACCGAGGGAAAAATTTCTTGGTGACGATGGAATGGGGATTTGTTTAGTGAAGATATCCTTAAAATTATAGAGGAGCACTGGGAATTGACAAATGCAGAGTTAGAACTCATTTATTCACTGACAGAAGAGGAGGAAGAAGACAAAAGTTGAACAACAAAATTGAACTTTAAAAAAGTTTTAGTGTAGTATGTTATCTTTGGAGGTATGATTGGCAAATTAAAAGAATATAACCCCCATACAAAGCAATACATTAAAGACTCGAAGTGTTACCTTTGCAACAGACATACTGTATTATGAAAGGAAAAGCCAGACACAACAGTTATATATCACTCTGTTCTTTACCAAAATAAAAAAAGTCCATTACAGATGCAGGAACAGTAGATTATTCAGTACCATAAATTTTGCTTACTCCCGACCCACAGGTCTCTGCTTTTTCTGCTCCCAAACCACCACAACGCTCTACTTTATCTGCTCTCGATCTTGATACAAATTCTTCTACCTTATCTCAACACCATCTAGGTTGCATCTACTTCTAGCAACAGAAATAGATCTACATTATCCTTCTACTGTTTCTTAAAGTTATTAAAAGGTACTGAAATGTCTACGCTAGTGTCCAAAGATACCAACTATGTATACTGTGCATGTGATCAGTGCTCAGCAACCTCACCACCTAAGCTAGGACCAGAGAAGACCTAAACCCCTCATCCCTAGTTCACAAAGTCGGTGAGGTGGCAGACACTGATAGAAACTATCAGGCATAAGGACATCTTGAATTTCCAACTCATATCATATACTATACAGTATATGGATTATAACTTTAATATTATTAATCCAATAAATACTATATGCATTCTGATGTACGTATTTCTAAGTGTTCAGTACACTACATACTTACATTGTTATAAGTACCATACTATAAACTGTACAGTGACAGTATACAATATCTAGATTATTGCTTTATGCTTTTCAATACATATAAATATTGGTCAGTATTTGAAAATATTTACATGTATGGTATGTAGGAATACAGTACATATTTTACATTTACTGTAGGCACAAATGTTTTGAACACCCATAGATTTTAGGGGTGCTTATCCACAGAATTCCTTCTTTGTGGGGTGGGGAACTTTTGAAATATGTTATTTTCATTAGTAAAATAAATTTTTGAATATACTTACCCGATAATCATGTAGCTGTCAACTCTGTTGCCGACAGAAATCTACGGTCGGGATACGCCAGCGATCGCTATACAGGTGGGGGTGAACACCACAGCGCCATCTGTGGTCAGGTACTCCAGTACTTCTTGACAACACCACCTCAATTTTTTCCTCGGTCCACTGGTTCTCTATGGGGAGGAAGGGTGGGTCAATTAAATCATGATTATCGGGTAAGTATATTCAAAAATTTATTTTACTAATGAAAAATGTTATTTTCATTAGTAAAATAAATTTTTGAATATACTTACCCGATAATCATGTAGCTGTCAACTCTGTTGCCGACAGAAATCTACGGTCGGGATACGCCAGCGATCGCTATACAGGTGGGGGTGAACACCACAGCGCCATCTGTGGTCAGGTACTCCAGTACTTCTTGTCAACACCACCTCAATTTTTTCCTCGGTCCACTGGTTCTCTATGGGGAGGAAGGGTGGGTCAATTAAATCATGATTTCTGGGCTCGAACCTGTGCCGCCCAGTGAATAAGCTCCATTTTAGCACTTATTCTTAGGTAATTTACTGCTAAATATACCAGAGAAAAAATGTAAAGGAGTGCTAGGTTAACTAGCTCGCTCACCTATTGGTGTCGGTATAAAATTGGGCGTATATTCCAGAGGTCCCGCACTATTTAGATTAATCCACGACAGAGAACCCCAATAGAGGAGAGCCGTTCAACCTCACTCGGTACTACTACAATGCATCCGCTCAGAACCCAACTCCTTTTAGCACAACGTTCAAAGTAACCCGCTTTTTTTCTGGTGCTCTCGCTTTTGGATATTTTCTAGTGAATTATGGCTTCTTCGTCGGTTTCCCAGGAGACACCGTCTAAGTTAAGTACCAAGCTGGATTTTACTGTGTTTTGAGCAACCTAGATCGTTTAATATTTATATTATAGGAGTTATTCTCTTCGTTCATACCGATCTTGCTTGATTTCACTACAGTTGGTACTCCTGTTTTTGAGAGCTTTTAATTTTCACTTGCGGTGTTACTATGTGTATTATTTTTATTATCAAATATTATTTGTTATTGTGAATATTCATTATTTAGCGTTTAGAATCCTCGTGGTTCAATTTTTGGGCCGATATCATTTACGTATCGCTATGGCTGCCGACCGTGCTAAGGCGGCAATGTTATTTTAGCCATCAGGTGTGTCTTTTGTGATTTAATTATTTATGTTGCATGCCTTGCCCAAAAATTTTCTATGTGTTTATTCATATATTTAACGCTATTATTATTATTATAATGAATATTTGTGCCATTACTCCGTTTGATCTGTCTGATTGGGGATCGTCAGTTGGTAGCCCTGCTGCCTCGTATCACGTGATCCTCCCCCACGCTCCCCCTCTAGCTAGGTGGGAGGCTAGGCTTCTCCCCCCTCCACTAAGGGACCGTTGCCTTCCCTCCTTTTAGAGGGGGTAGTTAAGTGTTTATGGACTTTGTCCTCCGGGTGGCCCGGCGGTTTAGTCTCTGTCTAGTCTGGTTGGCCACCGGTCTACAGAGTTGGATCCCGGTGTACCCTATTTTATATTCACTTTTCATTCTGGCTTATGTTATACGAAACCCTCCGGGTTCGATTGGCAGTTCTTAGTTACAGTTCCGCCCCCCTATTATTTTATAACATTTCCTATGATGATTATATATGACAGATCACTACCCCGGAGTCCCTAAAGGAATTGGTATTGAATATACCTTTATTTCCCGGCCCGGGGTCTACCCCACCCGGGAAATCAGATACTATGTGTCTTAATTCCTTGTTATTGCATCCTTTTTTATGCTCCCGGCTTGACCGGAATGGATGGTTATACTTTAGTTTCAAGTTAGACTTATGTTTAGGCTCAGGACCTCCGGTCCCGCCCCTATGTAAGACTATTACAGTTAAGCTCTAACCTTGCGTTAGACCTATGTTAGGCCCGGGTCCTCCGGACCCGCCCTAAAAAAAAAAAAAAAAAAAATTTTAAATTTAAAAAAAAAAAAAAAAAAAAAAAAAAAGTACAGTTAAGCTCTAATCTTGTGTTAGACCTATGTTAGGCCCGGGTCCTCCGGACCCGTCCCTACTTAAAGACTAGTACAGTTAAGCTCTAATCTAGTGTTAGACCTATGTTAGGCCCGGGTCCTCCGGACCCGCCCCTACTTAAAAGAATAGTACAGTTAAGCTCTATTCTTGTGTTAGACCTATGTTAGGCCACTTACAGAATAGTACAGTTAAGCTCTAATCTTGTGTTAGACCTATGTTAGGCCCGGGTCCTCCAGACCCGCCCCTACTTAAGAGAATTACAGTTTCTCATATACTATTCTTTTTACAGATGGTGCATTGTCTGACGCCGGCCTGTGCAGCTGTTCTGCACCAGCCTTGTGGCCACTCCGTCTGCCGATCTCACGCCCCTTGTGGGGTTCAACTGGAAGACGTTGTGGTATGGCACCCGGATAACTGTGTGATTTGCTTCGACCTCATCACTACCCTTGGATCTGACTCGGTGAGTCCCGTTGGCTATATTGCCTTCTTATTTTATTTACTATTAGTAAGATATCTATGGTCTTGAAGGACCATTGGGAGTCTCCCTTTTATAATTCCCACTATTATTTCAGGCATCCCCGGAGCAAAAGTCTGCGGCTCGGGCCACACTGAAGGTGTGGGTTGGTGGGTTTGCCCGGAATGTAAAGTCTAAGCGGCCGTACGTCCTATCTGAGGACTACTGCACCATGGTTTACCCCAACGCCAAGTCTTCAGCTGCTGTGGCTAGGCATGTGGCAGCTCCCATCATTGCCCACATTGATGCCACTATAACGGGTCTCATCGACCCAGAGCAAGATCCATCGGACGCCCACGGAGGTCTGGAGGACAATGTTGCCTCCATGAACCTGGACGTCGAACCAATGTTGCTAGACGAGCCGGATACAGGTAGGGTGGTAAGTGAGGCAGGTGTGTCCGGCGCTGAGATTCCTATCCTCAGCCCCGCTCTTTCTTCTTCTTCTGATCGCTCTTCCTTTCTTGGATTTTCTGGGGACCGTGATTCGTCTCAACGTTCATACCCGGTTCCCCCTAAGGATAAGTCTACTTCAAGGACCTTACCCAAAGCTCGCAAGCCTCACAAGACTTCTCATGGCTCTAAACATGGTACGAACCCGTCTTCAAAGACCTCTGGTTCCTCCTCTAAGTCTCATGACCCGGGAGTTCCTTCCGCCCCTCCTGCTGCTAGCCCGGGCCTTTCCGAATCAACTATGCTTCGCATCGTGTCGGAGATGCAGGCAAAGTTGGTTTCGGAGATGCAGTCGAGGATGGACACGATGTTCTCTAACTTCGGTCAGAGAATTGGGGCTTTAGAGCAAGGAGCTCCGGAGAGAGTCCAAAGCTCTCTCATACCGGATGCCTCTAAGCTCCCGCCGTTTGCCAAGAACAACCCCTGGCGGATGGCTCTTCATTCCCCGTTCTCAGACGGAATGTTAACTCTGGAGGGCCTTGGCACTCGTCCTCTAGAGGACTTTGAATTCTTTCCTCCGGGTCTGGCATTTCCATTTCATGGTTATGCCAGACTTACCGAGGAAGCTTTAGTCCGATTAGACAAGGTCCCCAAAGAGACGGTCATCTTCCCGAAGGAGCAAGCCCAATCTGTTTGGGCCAGATTTTTGAATGACATCGGCTGCACTAACACCATGCTGACGCCTTATAAAAGCTCCTTTACGATGTTCTTAATGGACAAGACCACCTTGACTCCATGCGTCAATAAGGTGGCAGAGCTTGCCTTTCAATATGCTCTGGAGGAGAAGCCCTTGCCTCCCATCCGAGAGGTGGATCCAATCTCCCTCCTTCTTCCCTCAGGTATTGAGTGTTGGGACAACGTCCATACCACCTTTACCTCCGGCAAGCTTGCAGCAGACTGTGCCTCAGTCTTGTTTAGTGAGAAGCTTCCCCGTCTCCCGGAATCCCTCATTAAACAGGAATATGATTCCCGCCTACGTGTGGGCCGTACTCTAAACCTGGCCACATCCACGGAGTCGATAGCCTTGACTTACGATACGGAGAGTATTTTTAAGTCTCTCAACAAGGCTACGTTACAGTCTTTGTATTATGACTTGTATGACTTCGCTACTGCTAAACGCAGATGTCGCAAGCATGTTCTAGCTGAGGCGACGATTAGGCATGAACCTAATAAACTCATCCGGTCCTCCTGTTGGGGTTCAAATCTCTTCCCCGAGGATCTCGTAGAGGAAGTCTTGGCGGAGGCCACTAGGGTTAATCAGAGCCTTAAAGCCCGTTGGGGTTTGACCCCTAAACGCAAGTATGACCCCGCAAATTATCAAGCCCGGGGTAGGAAGAAGCTTAGACCATATACCTCCACCCAGTTCAAGCAACAACAGAGTGCTTCATCCAACTTCCGGCTGCCTCTTCCTCCATCTTCTGTTGCCCCTGCACAGCCTTCCACCTCTCGGGCGCCTTCGGATGACTATGTCACCGTTCTGCTACCTAAGAGCCAGCTTTCTGGTGCCTCCGCCACTTCCCCTGCCTTTAACCAGTCCTACGAGGCTCATAGCTCTTCCCAGAGTTATGGTAGAGGTAGAGGCTACCACCGTGGCTCTAACCAGAACAAAGGCAGGGGAAGAGCCTTTCGCAGAGGAAAGAACTTCCGAGGCGGACGTGGAGGCAACTCCTCAAACCAATACTGAGGTACAGCAGGTAGGGGGGAGGCTCTATGCCTCCCGCAACAAATGGAGGTTCAGTCCTTGGGCGTTCAGTATCATCTCCAAGGGACTAGGGTGGAGTTGGACTCAAGGACCTCCTCCTCCGAACAAATTTCGTCAACATTCCACTCCGGACCTGGTCGAATTTGTCCAGGATCTTTTACAAAAGAACGCCATACAAGAAACGAAACATCTGAAGTTTCAAGGTCGGCTGTTCAGTGTCCCGAAGAAGGATTCAGACAAGAGAAGAGTGATTCTAGATCTATCCCTTCTCAACTTGTCCATTCAATGCGACAAGTTTCGAATGCTTACCGTCTCGCAGGTGCGGACCTTACTTCCCCGTGGGGCCGTCACCACCTCTATCGATCTTACAGACGCCTACTATCACGTCCCGATAGCGAGACACTTCCGTCCGTACCTAGGCTTTCGCTTAGGGGACAAAAGTTACTCCTTCAAGGTGATGCCTTTCGGGCTCAACATTGCCCCAAGGATCTTCACAAAGCTAGCAGAAGTCGCTGTTCAGGAACTCAGGAATCAAGGGATTCAAGTAGTAGCCTATCTGGACGACTGGCTCATTTGGTCAGACACCCCCCAAAATTGCCTAAAAGCCACTCACAAAGTCATCCATTATCTTCAATCTCTAGGCTTCCAGATCAACTTCAAGAAGTCCCGTCTTCTTCCAAAATCGAAGTTCCAATGGCTCGGCCTGCAATGGGATCTTATATCTCATACTCTGTGTCTTCCCAGACCCAAGAGGTTAGAGATTGCAAGGAACACCAAACGCTTTCTCAAAGACAAAGTAAGTTCCAGACGACTCCAAGAGAAGATTCTGGGGTCCCTTCAGTTTGCCTCAGTGACGGATCTTCTTCTGAAGGCAAAATTGAAAGATATCAATCGTGTCTGGCGTTCGAGGGCGAACCGGAAGCTCCGGGACAGGAAAGTCCGCCTTCCTCCCATTCTACGGGAAAGACTTCTTCCTTGGACAAGAGCAAACAGTCTGTCAAAGTCAGTTCCCCTTCGATTTCCGCCTCCGGAATTAATCATTCACACAGACGCATCCCTATCAGGTTGGGGCGGCTATTCTCAGCTCAAGAAAGTTCAAGGTTTTTGGACTCCCTTGTTCCGCCATTTTCACATCAATGTGCTAGAGGCCATGGCAGTTCTTCTAACCCTGAAACGTCTCGCTCTTCCCAAGAAACAACACCTTCGTCTGGTCCTCGACAGCGAAGTGGTGGTCCGCTGCCTCAACAGAGGCGGGTCAAAGTCAGGGCCTCTGAACCATGTTCTAGTAGCCATATTCTCCCTAGCAGCCTCGAACCGTTGGCATCTTTCAGCTGTCCACCTGGCGGGAGTCCGGAATGTAGTGGCAGACGCCCTGTCCCGGACCTCCCCTCTAGAATCGGAATGGTCACTCGATCTAAAGTCATTTCGGTGGATTCTCTCTCAGGTTCCCGGTCTCCAAGTGGACCTCTTCGCCACGGAATCCAACCACAAATTGAGAGTATATGTGGCTCCCAATCTAGACCCTCAGGCTTACGCCACAGACGCCATGTCACAGAATTGGGACAACTGGGAAAAGATTTATCTCTTTCCCCCGGTGAATCTTTTGCTGAAAGTTCTAGACAAACTGAGATCCTTCAAGGGACAAGTAGCCTTGGTCGCACCCAACTGGCCCAAGAGCAACTGGTATCCTCTCCTGCGGGAGTTGAGATTATACCCTCGCCCGATACCCAATCCGGTTCTGTCTCAGATAGTACAAACGCGCGTTGTGTACGCTTTCTCAAACATTCAGAGCGCCCTAACTTTATGGACTTTATGAAGTTTGCGGCTATGCATGGTGCCAATATTGATCCTCAAAACACCTTGTTCCTAGAATCGGATAAACGGGATTCCACCATCCGTCAGTATGACTCTGCAGTTAAAAAGTTGGCAAAATTTTTAATAGACTCAGACGTGAACTGTATGAACTTGAACCTTACAGTCACTTTCTTTAGATCTTTATTAGAATCAGGTCTGGCAGCCAATACTATCACCACTATTAAATCGGCTCTGAAAAAGATCTTCCTAGTGGGTTTTAACATAGACTTAACCGACTCTTTGTTAGCTTCAATTCCGAAAGCTTGTGCCAGACTGAAACCGGTTACTCGTCCTACCCCGGTGACCTGGTTCCTTAATGACGTACTCAAATTGGCTTCTGATACCATTAACAGTTCTTGTGGTTACATGCCCCTTCTCAGGAAAACACTTTTCTTAGTGAGCTTGGCTTCCGGGGCAAGAATTTCTGAATTGGCAGCCTTGTCGAGAGACCCGGGTCATATTGACTTTCTGCCTTCAGGAGAGGTCCTTCTTTCTCCTAACAAATTCTTTTTGGCTAAGAATGAAGACCCTCAAAACAGATGGACCTCCTGGAAAATTGTTCCCCTCACGCAAGATCCGTCGCTGTGCCCTGTCACTACTCTTAGGTCTTATCTATCCCGGACCTCCTCTAACTCCTCGGGGCCTCTATTCGTTAGAGAACAAGGCGGTACCATTACTATTAAAGGGATCAGGCAACAAATTTTGTATTTTATTAAACAAGCTAACCCTGACTCTTTTCCTCTTGCACATGATATCAGGGCGGTTGCCACCTCGGTGAACTTCTTTCACCACATGAATTTTACAGACCTTTCCAGGTATACAGGGTGGAAATCACCGTCAGTGTTCAAGAAACACTACCTTAAACATTTGGAAGCCCTAAAATTTTCTACAGTAGCCGCAGGGAGCGTAGTTACTCACGAGTAACTCTCAGGTTAATGCCTTGACTCTTTATCTCTCCCTCTTACCTGCCTCATTTATACCCTATTGTATTCGTTGGTCGCGCACCTGAATACTGTTATTATATTTGTAAATTTTATGCTCCGGAGTATCTGTATATATTATCACTCACGGCATTATTATACCTACCTTATTGGATTTATGTTCATATTTAAGATACCCTTATAATTGTTTTTTGGTACTCATCTCTGATTAAAGCATCCTGTTTTTCTCTTACGCTTATGTTTTTTCCTTTATTTTGCAAGTTTGGTGACATTTTTCTCTTGTATAGATTCACTGGGCGGCACAGGTTCGAGCCCAGAAAAGGGATTTTGACGTAGGAAAAATCTATTTCTGGGCGAAGGACCTGTGCCGCCCAGTGAACCCTCCCAGCTCCTCTCCCTTGGAGTCCCCAAACTTTGGGTGCTAAGGAGTTGGGTTCTGAGCGGATGCATTGTAGTAGTACCGAGTGAGGTTGAACGGCTCTCCTCTATTGGGGTTCTCTGTCGTGGATTAATCTAAATAGTGCGGGACCTCTGGAATATACGCCCAATTTTATACCGACACCAATAGGTGAGCGAGCTAGTTAACCTAGCACTCCTTTACATTTTTTCTCTGGTATATTTAGCAGTAAATTACCTAAGAATAAGTGCTAAAATGGAGCTTATTCACTGGGCGGCACAGGTCCTTCGCCCAGAAATAGATTTTTCCTACGTCAAAATCCCTTTATCGGGTAAGTATATTCAAAAATTTATTTTACTAATGAAAATAACATTTTTCAATATTAATCTTACCCGATAATCATGTAGCTGATTCACACCCAGGGTGGTGGGTGGAGACCAGCATATATGTTAACAAAGAAGCTAAGTATCCCGTATTTTATTTTATTAGTTATTCAAAAATAACATAAAATAAATAAGTACCTGGTAAGGAAGACGACTTGAACCATTACTCTGCCTTTATTAAGTACGTCTTCCTTACTGAGCGTAGCGGTCCTCTTAGGATGCTGAACGACTCTTAGGTGCTGAAGTATAAAGGGCTGCAACCCATACTAAAGGACCTCATCACAACCTTTAACCTCGGCGCTTCTCAAGAAAGAATTGACCACCCGCCAAATCAACAAGGATGTGGAAGGCTTCTTAGCCGACCGTACAACCCATAAAAAGTATTCAAGAGAAAGGTTAAAAAAGGTTATGGGATTATGGGAATGTAGTGGCTGAGCCCCCGCCTACTACTGCATTCGTTGCTACGAATGGTCCCAGGGTGTAGCAGTTCTCGTAAAGAGACTGAACATCTTTGAGATAGAATGATGCGAACACTGACTTGCTTCTCCAATAGGTTGCATCCATAACACTCTGCAGAGAACGGTTCTGTTTGAGGGCCACTGAAGTAGCCACAGCTCTCACTTCATGTGTCCTTACCTTCAGCAAAGCAAGGTCTTCTTCCTTCAGATGAGAATGTGCTTCCCTAATCAGGAGCCTGAATAGGTAAGAAACTGAGTTCTTAGACCTTGGAAGAGAAGGCTTCTTGATAGCACACCAAAAGGCTTCTGATTGTCCTCGTAAAGGTTATGACCTTTTTAGATAGTACCTAAGAGCTCTAACTGGGCAAAGTACTCTCTCCAGTTCGTCCCCCACCAAGTTGGACAGGCTTGGGATCTCGAACGACTTAGGCCAAGGACGTGAAGGAAGCTCGTTTTAGCAAAAAACCGAGCTGCAAGGAACATGTAGCCGTTTCAGATGTGAAAACTATGTTCCTGCTGAAGGCGTGGATCTCACTTACTCTTTTAGCTGTTGTCAAGCACACGAGGAAAAGAGTTTTCAATGTGAGGTCCTTAAAAGAGGCTGATTGGAGAGGTTCAAATCTTGATGACATAAGGAACCTTAGGACCACGTCTAGATTCCAGCCTGGAGTGGACAACCGACGTTCCTTTGAGGTCTTAAAAGACCTAAGGAGGTCCTGTAGATCTTTGTTGGTGGAAAGATCCAAGCCTCTGTGGCGGAAAACCGCTGCCAACATACTTCTGTAACCCTTAATCGTAGGAGCTGAAAGGGATCTTACGTTCCTTAGATGTAACAGGAAGTCAGCAATCTGGGTTACAGTAGTACTGGATGAGGAAACTGCATTGGCCTTGTACCAGCTTCGGAAGACTTCCCCTTTAGACTGATAGACTCTGAGAGTGGATGTCCTCCTTGCTCTGGCAATCGCTCTGGCTGCCTCCTTCGAAAAGCCCCTAGCTCTTGAGAGTCTTTCGAAAGACTGAAGGCAGTCAGACGAAGAGCGTGGAGGTTTGGATGTACCTTCTTTACGTGAGGTAGACGTAGAAGGTCCACTCCTAGAGGAAGAGTCCTGGGAATGTCGACCAGCCATTGCAGTACCTCTATGAACCATTCTCTCGCGGGCCAGAGCGGAGCCAACCAACGTCAGCCGTGTCCCTTTGCGAGAGGCGAACTTCTGAAGTACCCTGTTGACAATCTTGAACGGCGGGAATGCATACAGGTCGAGATGGGACCAATCCAGCAGAAAAGCATCCACGTGAACTGCTGCTGGGTCTGGAATCGGAGAACAATACAACGGGAGCCTCTAGGTTATCGAGGTAGCGAACAGATCTATGGTTGGCTGACCCCACAGGGCCCAAAGTCTGCTGCAAACATTCTTGTGAAGGGTCCACTCTGTGGGGATGACCTGACCCTTCCGGCTAAGGCGATCTGCCATGACATTCATATCGCCCTGAATGAACCTCGTTACCAGCGTGAGCTTTCGATCTTTTAACCAGATGAGGAGGTCCCTTGCGATCTAGAACAACTTCCACGAATGAGTCCCTCCCTGCTTGGAGATGTAAGCCAAGGCTGTGGTGTTGTCAGAGTCCACCTCCACCACCTTGTTAAGCTGGAGGGACTTGAAGTTTATCAAGGCCAGATGAACCGCCAACAGCTCCTTGCAATAGATGTGAAGTGTCCTTAGCTCCTGATTCCATGTTCCCGAGCATTCCTGTCCGTCCAAAGTCGCACCCCAGCCCGTGTCTGATGCGTCAGAGAAGAGACGGCGGTCGGGTTTCTGAACAGCCAAAGGTAGACTTCCTTGAGAAGAAAGCTGTTCTTTCACCACGTGAGAGTAGACCTCCTCTCTTCGGAAACAGGAACTGAGATCGTCTCTAGCGTCATGTCCTTTATCCAGTGAGCCGCTAGATGATACTGAAGGGGGGGAGGTGGGGTCTCCCTAACTCGATGAACAGGGCCAGCGATGAAAGTGTCCCTGTTAGACTCATCCACTACCTGACTGAGCATCGGTTCCTTCTCAGCATGCTCTGGATGCAATCTAGGGCTTAGTATATCTTTGGGGCCGACGGAAAAGCCCGAAAAGCTCGACTCTGAAGATCCATACCCAGGTAGACAATGGTCTGGGATGGGACGAGCTGGGACTCCTCAAAATTGACCAGGAGGCCCAGTTCCTTGGTCAGATCCATAGTCCATCTGAGAATCTCCAGACAGCGACGACTTGTGGGAGCTCTTAAAAGCTAGTTGTCTGACGGAGCCGGACACAAGATCATGGTACTGCTGCACAGTCTGTGAACTGTCAACCATGGGGAAGCGAGGAAGTACAGTGACAACCCGAAGCTGTCTAGACTGTCTGGGTCGTACAGACAACTCCTTATCGGGTTGCTGAGGTTGCCGCACTGCGTCACAACAAGTCACTTCTGCTGGTTGTTGAACGTCTTCCCAGTGACACACTGACTCCGTAAACAAAAAATCCTCTAACAAGGACTAAGCTTGGACTGCATGTCTTGCAACACAGCTCAAGGTCTATGGGAGCAGGTGTGGTAACAGACGGGGTTAGCGACTGAAGTGGAACCATTACCCTCCCTGGAAGCATGCTATGCTTAAATAAAAGACCATAGGAGGCTAAGCAGCTAAAGGCTCCTCTCCAAATGACAGAGTCCTCAAGGGAAAATCAGAAGGAGGGAGAATAGCACTTTCTCATCTACAGGAACCATATCCGAGAAAAGCTAAGTTCTCTCAGTGAGGGTTTCACTGGTGCAAAAGCAGCAGACTAGAAGGCAACGTTATGAAACTGCTTGACAGTCTAGTGAGTTGGCAACAACCAAAGATGTGTGACTGAGAAGCATGCGGTAAGGTATGCAGAGCATGCTGTATGCAGAGCATGCTGTATGTAGAGCATGCTGTAAGGTAAGCAGAGCATGTTGCATGGCGTGCGGCTTATGCTGCATGGGATGAGGCTCATGCTGCATGGGATGAGGCTCATGCTGCATGGTATGAGACTCATGCTGCATGGGATGAGGCTCAAGCTGCAAGGGATGAGGCTTATGCCGCATGCGTTGAGGAGGATGCCGCATAGTATGAGGCTCCTGCCTCATGGGTTGAGGCGGTTGCCGCATAGCATGAGGCTCCTGCCTCATGGTTTGAGGAGGATGCCGCATAGCATGAGGCTCCTCATAGCATGAGACTCCTGCCTCATGGGTTGAGGAGGATGCCGCATAGCATGAGGCTCCTGCCTCATGGGTTGAGGAGGATGCCGCATAGCATGAGGCTGCCTCATGGGTAGAGGAGGATGTCGCATAGCATGAGGCTCCTGCCTCATGGGTTGAGGAGGATGCCGCATAGCATGAGGCTCCTGCCTCATGGTTTGAGGAGGATGCCGCATAGCATGAGGCTCCTGTGAGGTTCCTGCCTCAAGAGTTGCGTCTGCCTCAAGGGTTGAGGAGGTAGCTGCGCAGAGAGAGGCTCATGCTGTGAAGAATGCGGTTGCTGCATGCGTTGAGGCGGCTGCCTCATAGCATGAGGTTCCTCAAGAGTTGAGGCTCTTGCCTCAAGAGTTGAGGTTCTTGCCTCAAGAGTGGAGGTGGCTGCCGCAAGAGTTGAGGTTGCTGCCTCAAGGATGGTGGAGGTTGCCGCAACGCAAGAGGTTGCTGCCTCGAGGATGGAGGAGGTTGTCGCAACACATGAAGCTCCTGCCTCAAGGGTAGAGGAGGTTGCTGCAAAGCATAAGGCTCCTGCCTCAAGTGTTGAGGAGGTTGCCGCATAGCAAGAGGCTCCTGCCTCAAGGAAAGTGGAGGTTGCTGCACAGCGCTGGTATCTGGCAACTCCCAATGCGGCAGCTCACGCGTGGAGGTAGGTTGAGGAACCTCAACATCATACGTCTGGCAGGGTGGACTGCGCAGAGGTGGAGTTGAGGTGGCTGCCTCATGAGCGCTCGCAGGAGGAGGTGTGCTAACCTTCTCTGCCTGAAACTCCTGCATCAACACCGCAAGCTGAGACTGCATTGTCAGCAGCATAGACCACTAGAGTTTAAGAAAGACAACAACAAACGGAGCTACTGTCCGTTGAAACTGAGGGTCTAAAACAGCTGGTGCGGCAACAGACGGAGTTACTGTCTGTTGCGATACCACCTTGCCTCTCTGGGAGGTGTGCAGTTGTCGTACTGCAGCAAGTCCGAACTGACCCAGTGCTAATGGCACCACCTAGGAGTTGGACTTGCGCGGAAGGGACCGACTTGCACTTAAAAGCTGCAAGATTTGGTCCATGGTTTCTGCGAGAAACCTCTTCCGCAGACGAGGAATAAAAGGGCTCTCTCGTCTTTGTGTGGGTGGGGTGATCACGTCGGCTACGTGAGTTGGTAACACCCGAAACCACGGAGGGAAACGTCTGTTCGTCGATCAAGGCCTGCTGAACCCATAAGTCCTTCGACATTACTTCTCCCCTGGGCTTGGGAGCTTGTAAGAGGTCCCAGACTAGGCGAACAACTGGCACGAACAGACGAACCCTCGAACGCAACACTGTAACACTTTGCGCTTATCACTTTATCACTTTTGATTTTCTGTTTGCACTTATTTCACTGAACTCGAAACTTTAAGTGGTTTGTACCTGAAACACGCAATTCTATCCTTCATTAAAAGTTAGTAATTGCGAAAACAGTATTACAATGTAACAGAAAAACATAATGAAAGATAAATAATTCAGTGGCTGGAAAAGAGACTAAACACTAGATCAAATAAACTACGTTTAAAATCTCTCACCGCATAAAGCCTGAGAACAAGAATAAAACTCTAGAAACGTTTACCTTCTTCCCTTAAAGAGACTAGGGAGAAGAGCAAAAACGATAACAACGTTACCCGCTTGAACGAAACGTTTATCCTCCTCTCTCTCCCTCCGTCTCTATCTCTCTCTCTCTCTCTCTTGACTTAGCACCTGAGAGAAGAGCCCAATTATATATATCGTTAAAACATATTATTGTTAAAGGAAAAAACTGAAAGATTTCCCAAATAAAAAGTTCCTTTATTAGAATTAAAACCATTTAAGCTAAGAAAGAATGAACAAAACGCTAGAATCGGTTTACTCCTACTGCAACGTGACACCGTGATAGACTCTCTCTCTATCGTAACCATAGAGCGCAAGTTGAACGTTCTGAACGTCAACAACTGCAGAGACAAAACAAAACGTTAGTTCAACTTTGAAAACAGTACAAGACTATCAAAGAAATTCTTTCAAAAACATTAAAATAGCATAATATGTTAACAGGTAAAAACGAAATGACGGGCTCAATGTTAATTAACTTCGGTTCCAAGAAAAGACCGCCTACTATTAGGAAAGGTCGAATATAAACAAATATAAAAATTAATTTTAATAAGTTTATAATAAAAGGAAGTTAATCAAAGAGGCCTATAAAAGGCGGAGAGATATAAAATAAATCTATAACTTTGTTAAGCAAAATTAAGAGAGTCTATACTCTCTTCGACACCAACACTTCCGTCTAAGGGAAGGGTCGGCCATTTAAAAGTGAAAGAGAGTTCATACTCTCTTCGTACCAAAATTAAATCAAAAATTAAATCAAATTAATTCCAAAAACTTGCTAAGCTAATGATATAGCTTCCTGAATAGCGAAGGCTAAACTCTAGAGCAAATACATCACCAAATCGTGAGCAATAACTCCAGAATCAACAGCGTATCCATGTAGGTCTAGCCGGAGGCACGACAGAGGAAAAATTGAGGTGGTGTTGACAAGAAGTACTGGAGTACCTGACCACAGATGGCGCTGTGGTGTTCACCCCCACCTGTATAGCGATCGCTGGCGTATCCCGACCGTAGATTTCTGTCGGCAACAGAGTTGACAGCTACATGATTATCGGGTAAGATTAATATTGAAAAACTGTAATACCCACGGATAAGGAGGGCAAACTGTTTTGACATACATCATGTTTCTAGTATTTTATTTTTTCAAGATTGTGTTTATTCCACTGTAAAAGTGAAATGGGAAAGTGAATTAGAATTTGAGGCATACAGTGTAGTTTTCTTGTCTAGGTTTTATCCTTTATTTTGCATTATTCCTCTCTTCCTAAAGTTTCCTATTAGTAGGTAATGTCATCACTAACCCTTCAGAGTGGAGGAGATCCTTCTTCCATCGAGATGGGATGGTATGTTCCATGCAATTTCTAGTAAAATAAGGGCTTATACAACTGGCCCCTCAGCAAAATCATTCATCTAGAGTGCCAGGACAGATGTACACACTACTCAGCAGAACCAACTACACTATGTCTTTACCTGCTGTGCTGCCTTCTAGTAAAACAATTGAACCCCAGGAGAGCCACTACTTGAGCCTTGTCTTTGCTGGAAACTTTCAATTTCTATGTAGGAAATGTAGACAGCTGAGGTAGTCACTCATTACTTCAGAAATCAGTCCCATGGACCTCATGAATAAATTAGCTCTTCAGTAAAGGATAATAATAAAGTCCCAGTTACAATGTAATGACAAGTACTAAGTGGTACCCTAGTTTGAGATGTTCAACAGTCACTTACATCTCCAAATTTCTTAATTAGTGTTTACTTTTCTAGCATTTTGTGTACTGTAGTACCTCCTTAGTTTTTATGTGCTATGGAAGTATTTTAAACCCAGTTTTTTCTCCCCCTTTGCATTTTAAGGAAATCTAAGTTGCTATTAGACTCATTCATGGTCTTATAGAATAGATAATGAGAATCTGGAAATCAAGGAAAATTTGCTAAAATCACAAACCATACTCTCTGCTTCCACAGAAGGGAAGAAACATAATTAACAACTTACTGAGTCTTTCAGAAGTAACCATTAGCAATGTAGTATTAAGTTAAACACTTTAACATAACACAGCCAGGTTTACCTTACTTCCACTAAGCCTTGAACACCCCTGGTCAACTCAGTTGTCAAGATTAGGATTTAAAATCGCAGGGGAATAGGTAAATTGACGATTATTGAAGTACAGGCCATTCATGATTAGGGGATCCCAATAATATACTACATTCTTTTTAGTAGTAAAAAAAATAATGCCATAATCATTTTCTTGATGTGGGCATTTTCTTTCTGTAGTAAGAGATGTACCAAATTGGACATTTCTTGTGTCAGTTTTTGCATTTTTTCCCATTTACTCATCTCACTCTTTTTTTCATAATTCTCTCTCTTTCTTGTTTTCAACAACCAAGCCCTTTTAAATTTTTGTTGTAGAAAAACTCTTCTGTAATAGTATGAAATGTCCAAGTCCAGTTATCTTGTTATAGTACCACAGGTCCATTGTCCTCTGCCTTTTCACTTTAACAATGACCAGAAAATGTTTCAGCTGCTAACTCTCTTAATTTGTTGTATAAAAACTTGTGGTCTATTACTGGTAAATTCTGTCTTCTTGGTGTGAATATTAATGTCTGCCACTGTCATTCATTTAGTTCTTTATATATGTACAGTGTAACATTTTTCAAAACTTAGACCATCCATTGCATTCGGATCTTCACAGACTGTACCATCCTGTATGTTGTGCTGGGTATGCAGTTAATCATAACGGTCATGCTTTCTCCATCATAAGGCACAATACATCACTGTATTCTAGAGGTTTTATTCCAGCTGTGATCAGGTTATAGAATGATCTTCTTAGGCAGGCAGTTGAATCACAGGAACTTTAGAATTTAAGTTTATTGTAAATGCTTTTCTATTGAACAACTTGACATAAGTCTTGTTTTATATTTATATATAACAGATCCATTTTAATGTTACATACATATACCAAGGCACTTCCCCCAATTTTGGGGGGTACCCGACATCAACAAATGAAACAAAACAAAAAAGGGGACCTCTACTCTCTACGTTCCTCCAGCCTAACAAGGGACTCAACCGAGTTCAGCTGGTACTGCTAGGGTGCCACAGCCCACCCTCACACATTATCCACTACAGATGAAGCTTCATAATGCTGAATCCACTACTGCTGCTACCTCCGCGGTCATCTAAGGCATCGGAGGCAGCAGCAGGGCCTACCGGAACTGCGACACAATTGCTCGCCATTCGTTCCTATTTCTAGCACGCTCTCTTGCCTCTCTCACATCTATCCTCCTATCACCCAGAGCTTTCTTCACTCCATCCATCCACCCAAACCTTGGCCTTCCTCTTGTACTTCTCCCATCAACTCTTGCATTCATCACCTTCTTTAGCACACAGCCATTTTCCACTCTCTCAACATGGCCAAACCACCTCAACACATTCATATCCACTCTAGCTGCTAACTCATTTCTTACACCCGTTCTCACTCTCACCACCTCGTTCCTAACCCTATCTACTCGAGATACACCAGCCATACTCCTTAGACACTTCATCTCAAACACATTCAATTTCTGTCTCTCCGTCACTTTCATTCCCCACAACTCCGATCCATACATCACAGTTGGTACAATCACTTTCTCATATAGAACTCTTTTTACATTCATGCCCAACCCTCTATTTTTTACTACTCCCTTAACTGCCCCCAACACTTTGCAACCTTCATTCACTCTCTGACGTACATCTGCTTCCACTCCATCATTTGCTGCAACAACAGACCCCAAGTACTTAAACTGATCCACTTCCTCAAGTAACTCTCCATTCAACATGACATTCAACCTTGCACCACCTTCCCTTCTCGTACATCTCATAACCTTACTCTTACCCACATTAACTCTCAACTTCCTTCTCTCACACACTCTTCCAAATTCTGACACTAATCGGCCAAGCTTCTCTTCTGTGTCTGTAACCAGTACAGTATCATCCGCAAACAACAACTGATTTACCTCCCATTCATGGTCATTCTCGTCTACCAGTTTTAATCATCGTCCAAGCACTCGAGCATTCACCTCTCTCACCACTCCATCAACAAACAAGTTAAACAACCACGGTGACATCACACATCCATGTCTCAGCCCCACTCTCACCGGAAACCAATCACTCACTTCATTTCCTTTCCTGACACATGCTTTACTACCTTTGTAGAAACTTTTCACTGCTTGCAACAACTTTCCACCAACTCCATATAACCTCATCACATTCCACATTGCTTCCCTATCAACTCTATCATACGCTTTCTCCAGATCCATAAACGCAACATACACCTCCTTACCTTTTGCTAAATATTTCTCACATATCTGCCTTACTGTAAAAATCTGATTTATACAACCCCTACCTCTTCTAAAACCACCCTGTATTTCTAAGATTGCATTCTCTGTTTTATCCTTGATCCTATTAATCATTACTCTACCATACACTTTTCCAACTACGCTTAACAAACTAATACCTCTAGAATTACAACACTCATGCACATCTCCCTTACCCTTATATAGTGGTACAATACATGCACAAACCCAATCTACTGGTACCATTGACAACACAAAACACATATTAAACAATCTCACCAACCATTCAAGTACAGTCACACCCCCTTCCTTCAACATCTCAGCTCTCACACCATCCATACCAGACGCTTTTCCTACTCTCGTTTCATCTAGTGCTCTCCTCACTTCATCTATTGTAATCTCTCTCTCATTCTCATCTCCCATCACTGGCACCTCAACACCTGCAACAGCAATTATATCTGCCTCCCTATTATCCTCAACATTCAGTAAACTTTCAAAATATTCCGCCCATCTTTTCCTTGCCTCCTCTCCTTTTAACAACCTTCCATTTCCATCTTTCACTGTCTCTTCAATTCTTGAGCCAGCCTTCCTTACTCTCTTCACTTCTTTCCAAAACTTCTTATTCTCTGCATATGAATGACCCAATCCCTGACCCCACCTCAGGTCAGTTGTCCTCTTTGCCTCACGTACCTTGCGCTTTACTTCCACATTTTTCTCTTTATATTTTTCATACTTCTCTACACTATTACTCTGCAGCCATTCTTCAAAAGCCCTCTTTTTCTCTTCCACTTTTACCTTCACTCCTTCATTCCACCATTCACTGCCCTTCCTCATGCTGCCTCCAACAACCTTCTTGCCACACACATCACTTGCAATCCCAACAAAATTTTCTTTTACTAACTTCCACTCCTCTAAATTGCCAGTTTCTCTTACTTTCACTTCGTCATATGTCATTTTCAACATTTCCTGATATTTACTTTTTACCCCCGGTTTTATTAGCTCTTCAACCCTCACTAGCTCCCTAAATTCACCTACTCTATTCCCCCACTCTTTTGCTACAACTAATTTTCCTTCCACCAAAAAATGATCAGACATACCGTTAGCCATACCCCTAAACACGTGCACGTCTTTCAATCTTCCAAACATTCTTTTAGTTATCAACACACAATCCATTAATGCCCTTTCTACTACTCTTCCATTTGCCACTCTTACCCATGTATACTTATTTTTATCTTTCTTTTTGAAAAAGCTATTACTTATCACCATCTCTTGCTCAACACACATATCCACCAGTCTCTCACCACTCTCATTTTCACCTGGTACGCCATACTTCCCAATGACACCTTCTACCTCTCCAGCGCCCACTCTAGCATTTAAATCACCCATGACAACTACATAATTCCTTCTACCCAGTCCTTCTACACACCTAGTTAATTCATTCCAGAACTCATTCCGCTCTTCTTCACTTTTCTCACTACCTGGCCCATACGCACTGACAAACGCCCAACATTCCCTTGCCAACCTAACCCTTACCCACATTAACCTAGATTTTTCAATATTAAACTTACCCGATAATCATGTAGCTGTCAACTCCGTTGCCCGACAGAATTCTATGGAGGGATACGCCAGCTATCACAATACTAGAAGGGGGTGTATTTACCAGCGCCACCTGTGGCCAGGTACTCAAGTACTTCTTGTTGACACCTCCTCAATTATTCCTCTGTCGTGCTTCCGGCAAGACGTTCTGGGATACGCTTATGTTCTTGGAGTATTTTCACGACTTTGGTGAAGTATTTCTCTTTGATTTCGGCTGTCGCTTTACTGGAAAACTTCTATATTAGCTTAGTTAGCTTTTGGAATTAATTTGATTAATTTTGATTATTTTTGGTGACGAGAGAGTATGAACTCTCGTTCACCTTTCAATGGCCGACCCTTCCCTTAGACGGAAGTGTTGGTGTCTAAGAGAGTATAGACTCTCTTTCTTAATTTTGCTTAACAAAGTTATAGATTTATTTTATATCTCTCCGCCTCTTATAGGCCTCTTCGATTAACTTCCTTTTATTATAAACTCATTAAAATTAATTTTTATATTTGTTTATATTCGACCTTCCTAATAGTAGGCGGTCTTTTACCGAAGTTAATAAACTTTGAGCCCGTCATTTCGGTTTTACCTGTTAACATATTATGCTATTTCCGCCACAGAGTTTGAAAGATTTTCTTTGACAGTCTCGTACTGTTTTCAAAGCTGAACTAACGTTTTGTTTTGTCTCTGCAGTTGTTGACGTTCAGAACGTTCAACTTGCACTCTATCGTTACGATAGAGAAAGAATGTTCACGGTTTCACGTTGCAGTAAGAGTAACCGTGTCTAGCGTTTTGTTCATTCTTTCTTAACTTAATGGTTTTGATCCTAATAAAGGAACTTTTCAGTTTTTTCCTTTAACAATAATATGTTTTAACGATATATATGATTGGGCTCTTCTCTCAGGTTCTAAGTCAAGAGAGAGAGAGAGAGAGGGAGAGAGATAGAGACGGAGGGAGAAAGAGGATAAACGTTTCATTCAAGCCTGCCAGGCGTACGAGTAACGTCATTATCGATTTTTGCTCTTCTCCCTAGTCTCTTTAGGGGAAGAAACTAAACGTTTCTAGAGTGATCTAGTGTTTAGTCTCTTTCCAACCACTGATTTATCTTTCATTAGATTTTTCTGTTACATTGTAATTCTGTTTTCGCAATTACTAACTTTGAGAAAGGATAGAATTGCGTATTTCAGGTACAAACCACTTAAGTTTCGAGTTCAGTGAAATAAGTGCAAACAAAAATCAAAGTGATAAGTGATTAGTGCGTGAGGGTACTTTTGTGCGCGCCAGTCGTCCTCCCAGTCCGGGACCTCTTGCAAGCTCCCAAGCCCAGGGGAGAAGCAATGTCGAAGGGCATAAGGGTTCAGCAGGCCTTGATCGGCGCACAGAAGTATTCTCGGTGGTTGTGGGCGTGTCTTACCGAGACCGTCACTCCCACCCGCAGACGATTGAGCCCTTATTTTGCTCGTCTGCAGAAGAGATTAGGGGAGAAAATAAAGGCAGAGTAACGCTGGTCTCAGGTCTCAAGACTTCTTAAACGTTAAGTCCAGACCTATGCCAGACGTACGAAGTTAAAGTTCACAACCCGAATGCAGTCGTTGGGTTAGCTCTGACTCTCCTAAGTCATCAGTTGATTACACTCCGACTTAGAGGAGTAAGGTTCTGCCACAACAGATCTCTGCTGTTAAGGCTTTACCTCAGCAGAACTTAGTGTCTGCCGACCCCAAGTTAACTCTACTGCAGTCCATACAGTCACAACTTTCGGTCTTGATGCGTGAGTGTCGGGCTGAGAGTGTTGCACCGCCTGCACTCCCTCCACCTGTTCTCGCTGCACCTGTGCTCGCCCAGCCTGCACCTGCTCCGCCTGGTCGCAGCACCATCTGCCAGGCGTACGATGTTGTGAACTCTACTACAGTCCATGCAAGCACAGTTTTCGGACTTGATGAGTGAGTGTCGGGCTGAGAGTGTTGCTCCACCGCCTCCGCCTACACTCCCTCCTCCTACACTCGCTCCGCCTGATCACAGTACCATCTGCCAGGCGTATGATGTTGTGGACTCTACTACAGTCCATGCAAGCACAGCTTTCGGACTTGATGCGTGAGTGTCGTGCTGAGAGTGTTGCACCTCCTGCACCTGTGGTGCACCAACCTCCTGCACCCGTTCAGCCTGTGCTGCACCCGCCTGCACCGGTGGTGCACCAACCTCCTGCACCCGTTCAGCCTGTGCTGCACCCGCCTGCACCGGTGGTGCACCAACCTCCTGCACCCGTTCAGCCTATGCTGCACCCGCCTGCACCGGTGGTGCACCATCCTCCTGCACCCGTTCAGCCTGTGCTGCACCCGCCTGCACTCGCTGCACCCAGTCGCAGCTCCATCTGCCAGGCGTACGATGTTGAACCACTTTCGGAGTTTGCTGTTCACAGTGTTGTTCAGCCTCAGCCTTCTTTAAGGCAACCCTTGCTTTGGGATCAGGAGAGTTACACTCTTCCTCCTCCTCCCCTTGCTGCTCCTCCAGTGGTGCAACTCTCGGTTGGGGTACAACAACCTCTCCCCTCCGTGAGTCTGTCTGCTCAACCAGCGCTGCACCGAGTTCAACCCTCATCTAGGCAAGCTCATCTACACCATGCACTTGCGCCTCAGGAGCCTCAGCTTGCTAGAACTTTACCTTGTTCTGCGCAGCCTCAACCTTCTCATGCTCCACTCATCTCTCAGGAACAGGAACGGACTACTCCGCCTCCGTCCTCCGCTCAGCTGGTACAATCCTTGGGTGCAACTCTTGCTAGGAGTCAACCTCCTTCACCCTTGCACCTGCCTTCTGCTCCGTCTGTTGTTCAGCCTATGCAGTCTGAACCTCAGGTTTTCCCTCAAGTTGAGGAACCCTCTGTTGTTGTTCCAGCTCGTTCTGACTCTGCTGTTCAGCATACCATGGTTTAAACCCCATGCAAGCATGCATTAAGCACTCTAGCACTGGTCATGGAATTTCTGAGAAATGTTAAACGCCATGCACACGCTCTGCTTTCCTTTCAGCAGGCTCTGCTTACAGCAGGCTCTACTTCCTACATGCTCAGCATTCAGCATGCTCTGCATTCAGCATGCTCTGCATACAACATGCTCTGCATACAGCATGCTCTGCATTCAGCATGCTCTGCATACAGCATACTCTGCATACATCATGCTCTGCATACCTTACCGCATGCTTCTCAACACATCTTGGGTTGTTGCCAACTCACTAGACTGTCAAGCAGTTTCATAACGTTGCCTTCTAGTCTGCTGCTTTGCACCAGTGAACCCTCACTCAGAGAACTTAGCTTTTCTAGGATAAGGTCCCTGTAGATGAGAAAGTTCTTTTCTCCCTCCTTCTGATATTCCCTTGAGGACTCTGTCATTTGGAGGGAGCCTTTAGCTGCATAACCTCTTATGGACTTTTATTTAAGCATAACATGCTTACAGGGAAGGTAATGGTTACACTTCAGCCGCTAATCCCGTCTGTTACCACACCTGCTCCCATAGACCTTGAGCTGTGTTGCATGACATGCAGTCCAAGCTTAGTCCTTGTTAGAGGATTTTTTGTTTACGGAGTCAATGTGTCACGGGGAAGACGTTCAACAACCAACAGAAGGGACTTGTTGTGACGCAGTGGGCAACCTCAGCAACCCGTTAAGGAGTTGTCTGTACGACCCAGACAGTCTAGACAGATTCGGGTTGTCACTGTACTTCCTCGCTTGCCCATGATTGACAGTTCTCAGACTGTGCAGCAGTATCATGATCTTGTGTCCGGCTCCGTCAGACGACTGGCTTTTAAGAGCTCCCTCAAGTCGTCGCTGTCTGGAGATTTTCAAATGGACTATGGATCTGACCAAGGAACTGGGCCTCCTGGTAAATTTTGAGGAGTCTCAGCTCGTTCCATCCCAGACCATTGTCTCCTTGGGTATGGATCTTCAGAGTCGAGCTTTTCGGACTTGTCCGTCGGCCCCAAGGATCTTCCAAGCCCTAGAATGCATCCAGAGCATGCTGAGAAGGAACCGATGCTTAGTCAGGCAGTGGATGAGTCTAACAGGGACACTTTCATCGCTGGCCCTGTTCATCGAGTTAGGGAGACTCCACCTCCGCCCCCTTCAGTATCATCTAGCTGCTCACTGGATAAAGGACATGACGCTAGAGACGGGCTCAGTTCCTGTTTCCGAAGAGATGAGGTCTACTCTAACGTGGTGGAAGAACAGCATTCTTCTCAAGGAAGGTCTACCATTGGCTGTTCAGTCCTCCACCACCGTCTCTTCTCGGACGCATCGGACACGGGCTGGGGTGCGACACTGGACGGACAGGAATGCTCGGGAACATGGAATCAGGAGCAAAGGACACTTCACATCTATTGCAAGGAGTTGTTGGCAGTTCATTTGGCCTTGATAAACTTCAAGTCCCTCCAGCTTAACAAGGTGGTGGAGGTGAACTCCGACTACACCACAGCCTTGGCTTACATCTCCAAGCAGGGAGGGACTCATTCGAGGAAGTTGTTCGAGATCGCAAGGGACCTCCTCATTTGGTCAAAAGATCGAAAGCTCACGCTGGTAACGAGGCTCATTCAGGGCGATATGAATGTCATGGCAGATCGCCTCAGCCGGAAGGGTCAGGTCTTCCCCACAGAGTGGACCCTTCACAAGAATGTTTGCAGCAGACTTTGGGCCCTGTGGGATCAGCCAACCATAGATCTATTCGCTACCTCGATGACCAAGAGGCTCCTCTTGTATTGTTCTCCGATTCCAGACCCAGCAGCAGTTCGCGTGGATGCCTTTCTGCTGGATTGGTCCCATCTCAACCTGTATGCATTCCCGCCGTTCAAGATTGTCAACAGGGTACTTCAGAAGTTCGCCTCTCACAAAGGGACACGGCTGACGTTGGTTGCTCCCCTCTGGCCCGCGAGAGAATGTTTCACTGAGGTACTGCAATGGCTGGTCGACGTTCCCAGGACTCTTCCTCCTAGAGTGGACCTTCTGCGTCAACCTCACGTAAAGAAGGTACTCCCAACCTCCACGCTCTTCGTCTGACTGCCTTCAGACTATCGAAAGACTCTCAAGAGCTAGAGGCTTTTCGAAGGAGGCAGCCAGAGCGATTGCCAGAGCAAGGACGACATCCACTCTCAGAGTCTATCAGTCTTTATGGGAAGTCTTCCGAAGCTGGTGCAAGGCCAATGCAGTTTTCCTCAACCAGTACCAATGTAACCCAGATTGCTGACTTCCTGTTACATCTAAGGAACGTAAGATCCCTATCAGCTCCTACGATCAAGGGTTACAGAAGTTTGTTGGCAGCGGTTTTCCGCCACAGAGGCTTGGATCTTTCCTCCAACAAAGATCTACAGGACCTCCTTAGGTCTTTTGAGACCTCAAAGGAACGTCGGTTGTCCACTCCAGGCTGGAATCTAGACGTGGTCCTAAGGTTCCTAATGTCATCAGGATTTGAACCGCTCCAATCAGCCTCTTTTAAGGACCTCACATTAAAAAACTCTTTTCCTCGTGTGCTTAGCAACAGGTAAAAGAGTAAGTGAGATCCACGCCTTCAGCAGGAACATAGGTTTCACATCTGAAACGGCTACATGTTCCTTACAGCTCGGTTTTTTGGCTAAAAACGAGCTTCCTTCCCGTCCTTGGCCTAAGTCGTTCGAGATCCCAAGCCTGTCCAACATGGTGGGGAACGAACTGGAGAGAGTACTTTGCCCAGTTAGAGCTCTTAAGTACTATCTAAAGGTCAAAACCATTACGAGGACAATCAGAAGCCTTATGGTGTGCTATCAAGAAGCCTTCTCTACCAATGTCTAAGAACTCAGTTTCTTACTACATCAGGCTTCTGATTAGAGAAGCAAATTCTCATCTGAAGGAAGAAGACCTTGCTTTGCTGAAGGTAAGGACACATGAAGTGAGAGCTGTGGCTACTTCAGTGGCCTTCAAACAGAACCGTTCTCTGCAGAGTGTTATGGATGCAACCTATTGGAGAAACAAGTCAGTGTTCGCATCATTCTATCTCAAAGATGTCCAGTCTCTTTACGAGTACTGCTACACCCTGGGTCTATTCGTAGCAACGAATGCAGTAGTAGGCGAGGGCTCAGCCACTACATTCCCATAATCCCATAACTTTTTAACCTTTCTCTTGAATACTTTTTATGGGTTGTACGGTCGGCTAAGAAGCCTTCCACATCCTTGTTGATTTGGCGGGTGGTCAATTCTTTCTTGAGAAGCGCCAAGGTTAAAGGTTGTGATGAGGTCCTTTAGTATGGGTTGCAGCCCTGTATACTTTAGCACCTTTGAGTTGATTCAGCCTCCCAAGAGGAACGCTGCGCTCAGTAAGGAAGACGATCTTATTAAAGGCAGAGTAACGGTTCAAGTCGACTTCCTTACCAGGTACTTATTATTTCATTGTTATTGTGGATAACTGATTATATGAAATATGGGATACTTAGCTATCCTTTAATCTTGTACACTGGTTTTCACCCACCCCCCTGGGTGTGAATCAGCTACATGATTATCGGGTAAGTTTAATATTGAAAAATGTTATTTTTATTAATAAAATAAATTTTTGAATATACTTACCCGATAATCATGATTTAATCGACCCTCCCTTCCTCCCCATAGAGAACCAGTGGACCGAGGAATAATTGAGGAGGTGTCAACAAGAAGTACTTGAGTACCTGGCCACAGGTGGCGCTGGTAAATACACCCCCTTCTAGTATTGTGATAGCTGGCGTATCCCTCCATAGAATTCTGTCGGGCAACGGAGTTGACAGCTACATGATTATCGGGTAAGTATATTCAAAAATTTATTTTATTAATAAAAATAACATGATATCTCCTTCCATTCCACTACTTTACCTGTCATCCATTCACTCAGCAACAAAGCCACACCCTCTCTCGCTCTTCCCCTTTCAATCCCAGACACTACCAGACATTTCACCAAACATCACTTCACCCTTTCCTTTTATCTTCGTCTCACACATGGCCAATACATCCATCCTTCTATTCCTAAACATACTTCCAATTTCACATCTTTTACTCTCTATCGTACTACATCCACGCACATTCAAACACCCCAAAACTAGAGTGTGGGGAGCAGTCACTCTCCCCCCCAGCTCCATCTCTTTGTTGATGTCTCACAGGATGTAGATGTTACTGATATTAAAATATTCTAGATTTTTATTCATTACTTATATATAGTTTACAGGTACTTGCTATTTCCTTGGTTTTTGTTTTCCTCACTGGACTCCTTTCTCTGTTGGAGCCCTTAGGTTTTGTAGCATTCTGCATTTCCAACAAGGGTTGTAGTTTGGCTATTGATAATAATAATGCTCTTATTTTTGTCTGGCTATACAGGGAGAAGGTGAGGTAAAAATTAGAAAATAAGAGCAAAACAATAACACACTCACCTCAAGCCATTATGGAATGCAGCTCTCTCTCTCTCTCTCTCTCTCTCTCTCTCTCTCTCTCTCTCTCTCTCTCTCTCTCTCTCTCTCTCTCTCTCTCTCTCTTATTACTTGTAATCATTTTCTTACAAAGGACATGGAGCTATGTATTTGGTTTCGTAAAGTAATCCAGAAGAATTATTTGCAAACTTAATTTTTAAATATTTAACTTAGCCGGTGAATATATAATAGCTGCAACTCTGTTGCTCGACAGACAAAAAAACAGTAAAAACTCGCCAGCGATCGCTATACAGGTTGCGGGTGTGCCCACCAGCGCCAACTGTCGGCCAGATACCACACTCGATGTAAACAAAGACTCAATTTCTTCTCTGTCGACGTGTCGACAAGACGTACTTTACTCGCTGTTGAACCTGGAGTTTTTTCACATCATATTTGGTGAAGTACTTTAATTTGGTTTGAGCTTTCGCAGTACAGGTGTTTTTCTTCAAATAAATCCTTGAACTCTTTTTTGGATCGGATTAATTGTTGATGACTTAGATCGTTTTTTGGAATTTTCTCTTGACCAATTCAAAATGGCTGACCTTTCACAAGTTCCCAAGTTCAGAAAATGTAATGCTAGGGACTGTCATAGGCGTCTTCCAAAGGCTTCTCTCGACCCTCACACTGTTTGTTCCAATTGTCGGGGTAAAACCTGTCAATTGGAAGATCGGTGTGAGGAATGCGTGGGCCTTTCGGAATTCGATTTTATCGAATTTGAGAAGTATACACGCAGACTAGAGAGAGATAGGGTAAGGAGAAGTTCTTCTAGGTCGGTAGATTTTTCCTCTCCACATGCCCCTGAACCTAATCCTTCCCCTGTAGTGGTTGTTCCTAACCCCCCTCCTAGCACTCAGGAACCATCGATGGCAGACATGATGCGTGCTATCCATGCCTTGGGGGAGAGAGTTGAGGCCCTTGCAAGTGACCGCAATCAACTCATGGCGGACGTAAAGGAACTAAAGTGCCAAAGTGCCACGGGGGAAAGTGTTAAAGTGCCTAGTGTTTCTCAAAGTGTTGTGAACAGTGTTGCGCTTGAGGGTTCGTCTGTTCGTGCCTGTCGTCCTCCTAGTCCGGGACTTCTTGCAAGCTCCCAAGCCCAGGGGAGAAGCAATGTCGTACGACTCATGGGTTCGAGAGGCCTTGATCAGCAAACAGACGTTCCCTCTATGGTATCAGGCGTATCTCCCCAAGATCGCCCCTACCAACGCAAGACGAGAGAGCCCATTTTTACCTCGTCGTCCGAGGGTGTTTCTCGTAAGAAACCCTGGACCAAGGTCTCCCGACCTTTGAAGCGTAAGTCAGTCCCTTCAGGACAAGTCCAACGTCCCGGTTGTAGCCACTGGGTCAGTTTGGACTCGTTGCCGTCATCTGATGACTGCTCGCCGCCTAAGAGAGGCAAAGCTGTGCCGCCTCAGTCGCTCACCCCGTCTGTTGCCGCACCTGCTGCCGTAGACCCTAAATGGGTGTTGCTGCAGGACATGCAGTCCAAGCTTGCGTCCTTGATGGAGGACTTCAATGCGGAGAAGGTTGCTGCTGAACCTTATGGCCAACAACCATCCAAGCGGTCTGTTGTGCGTCCTGTTGACGCTGGGGTAACTTTCTCGCGTCTACCAGTTGGGGTTGTACCTCCACCGATGCGACCCAGTGTGTGTTGCCAGCCGCACGTTGACGTTAGGCGACGCACGGAGGTGGTTGTTGACGTTCAGGACGTTCATCAACCATCAGAGGTGACTTGTTTTGACGCGGTGCGTCAACCTCCGCAACCCGGTATGGTTTTGACTGCACAACCCAGACGGTCTAAACAGTCTCGGGTAGACGCTGTGCGTCCTCGCGCACCCATGGTTGTTGACAGTTCCCAGACTGTGCAGCAGTTCCATGACGCTGCGCCCGGCTCCGTCACGCATGCACCAGTGCGACCGGACTCGGCGAGTCAAACGTTGCCCACTCCTTTGCCGTTTCCTCATCAGTTATCGGATGAGGAACTATCAGATGAGGACGTTGCTGAACCACAAGAGGATCAACCTTCAGAACTTGATGAGCCTAAGGCAACTCAACCATCCTTGGACTTTAGAAAAGTCATGGCTGTATTTAAGGAGTTGTTCCCTGACCGCTTTGTTTCTGTGGCTCCTCGTTCGCCGCCGTCATGGACCACCTTCTTAAAGGTATATTTAGGGCTTTCGAAGTCTTTAACTTCCTAGACTGGTGCTTAGGAGCCCTGAGCAGGAAAATCTCTTCTGCAGATAAGGATGTTTCCTTGCTCATTATGTCCTGCATGGACAAGGCCGTCCGTGATGGGTCCAACAAGCTTGCCGCCTCATTCACGTCCGGAGTCCTGAAGAAGCGAGAGTCTCTATGTTCTTTCCTGTCTGCTGGAGTGACGCCATGCTAAAGATCTGAGCTACTCTTTGCTCCCCTTTCCAAGTGCCTGTTTCCTGAAGTCTTGGTTAAGGAAATTGCCTTGTCTTTAGTTCAGAAGGACACCCACGATCTAGTTGCGTCCTCGGCTCGCAAAGCTCCCCCTTTGCCTACATTGTCTGCTAGACCAAGGATAGACACTCCAGCGTCTCGCTTTATTCCGCCCTTTCGTGGCAGAGCCTCCAGCAGGGGAGGTGCTCGTGCCGAAGGGAAGCGAGGGAAGAGGAAAGGATCCAAGTCCTCTAAGGGCAGAGTCTGACTGCCCGCAACTTCAGACAGCAGTAGGAGCCAGACTCAAGAACTTCTGGCAAGCCTGGGAGAAGAGAGGCGCAGATCAACAATCTGTGAGGTTACTCAGAGAGGGGTACAAAATCCCTTTTGTACGCAAACCCCCTCTAGCGACGTCCCCCATCGATCTCTCTCCCAGGTACAGAGAGGAAGAAAAGAGACAAGCCCTGAAACTGGAAGTGTCTCTTTTGCTAGAGAAGGGAGCGGTGGTCAAAGTCTCGGACCTTCAATCACCGGGGTTTTACAACCGTCTCTTCCTAGTATCAAAGAAGACAGGAGGTTGAAACCGGTGCTAGACGTCAGTGCTCTGAATGTCTTTGTCACAAAGACGAAGTTTTCCATGGAGACCACAAAGTCAGTCTTAGCAGCGGTCAGAAAGGAAGACTGGATGGTCTCGCTAGACCTAAGGGACGCCTACTTCCACATCCCCATTCACTCAGACTCCCAACCTTTTCTGAGATTCGTCTTCGAAGATGTGGTTTACCAGTTTCGGGCCCTGTGCTTTGGCCTAAGCACAGCTCCTCTCGTATTTACGAGGCTGATGAGGAATGTGGCGAAATTCCTCCACTTATCGGACATCCGAGCCTCCCTTTATTTGGACGACTGGCTTCTCAGAGCCTCTTCCAGTCGTCGCTGTCTGAAGGATCTCAAGTGGACTCTAGATCTGACCAAGGAATTGGGACTCCTAGTCAATTTGGAAAAGTCACAGCTGGTCCCATCCCAAACTATTCTGTATTTAGGGATGGAGATTCACAGTCAAGCTTTTCGGGCTTTTCCGTCGGCCCCCAGAATAGATCAAGCCCTGCTCTCCATCCAGAAGATGCTGAAGAAAGAACGCTGCTCAGTCAGGCTGTGGATGAGTCTGGTAGGGACGCTGTCATCCCTAGAGCAATTTGTATCACTAGGAAGACTACACCTCCGTCCTCTTCAATTCCATCTGGCTTTTCATTGGAAAAAGGACAAGACGCTAGAGGCGGTCTCGATCCCGATTTCCGGAAAGATAAAGTCTTGTCTGACTTGGTGGAAGGACAATATCAACCTAAGAGAGGGTCTTCCCCTGGCTGTTCAGATACCCAACCACGTTCTCTTCTCGGACGCATCGGACTTGGGCTGGGGCGCGACGCTGGACGGTCGGGAATGCTCAGGTCTGTGGAACTCGAGTCAGAGGAGCATGCATATCAACTGCAAGGAGCTGTTGGCAGTTCATCTGGCCTTGGAAAGCTTCGAGTATCTCCTTCGAGGCAAAGTGGTGGAAGTAAACTCGGACAACACCACGGCCTTGGCGTACATCTCCAAACAGGGAGGTACCCACTCACTGACATTGTACGAGATCGCAAGGGACCTGCTCATCTGGTCAAAAGGTCGAGGCATCTCCCTAGTAACGAGGTTCATCCAGGGCGACTTGAACGTCCTAGCAGATTGTCTCAGTCGGAAAGGGCAAGTAATTCCAACCGAATGGACCCTCCACAAGGATGTGTGCAAAAGACTTTGGGCCACTTGGGGTCAACCCACCATAGATCTCTTTGCAACCTCGCTGACCAAGAGGCTTCCAATCTATTGCTCTCCAGTCCCGGACCCAGCAGCAATACATATAGATGCCTTCCTCCTAGATTGGTCACATCTGGATCTCTACGCATTCCCACCATTCAAGATTGTCAACAAGGTACTGCAGAAGTTCGCCTCTCACGAAGGGACAAGGTTGACGTTAGTTGCTCCCCTCTGGCCCGCGAGAGAATGGTTCACCGAGGTACTTCGATGGTTAGTAGACGTTCCCAGAAGTCTTCCTCTAAGGGTAGACCTTCTACGTCAGCCACACGTAAAGAAGGTACACCAAAGCCTCCACGCTCTTCGTCTGACTGCCTTCAGACTATCGAAAGACTCTCGAGAGCTAGAGGCTTTTCGAAGGAGGCAGCCAGTGCGATTGCTAGAGCAAGGAGAGCTTCTACCATTAGAGTCTACCAATCGAAGTGGGAAGTCTTCCGAGACTGGTGCAAGTCAGTTTCTGTATCCTCGACCAGTACCTCTGTAGCCCAAATAGCTGATTTTCTCTTATACCTGAGAAAAGGACGATCCCTTTCAGCTCCCACTATCAAGGGCTACAGAAGCATGTTGGCATCGGTCTTCCGGCATAGAGGCTTAGATCTTTCCAACAATAAAGATCTGCAAGACCTCCTTAAGTCTTTTGAGACCACTAAGGAGCGTCGTTTGGCTACTCCTGGGTGGAATTTAGACGTGGTACTAAGATTCCTCATGTCAGACAGGTTTGAGCCTTTACAGTCAGCCTCCCTGAAAGATCTCACTCTTAAGACTCTTTTCCTGGTATGCTTAGCCTCAGCTAAAAGAGTCAGTGAGATTCATGCCTTCAGCAAGAACATCGGATTTTCGTCGGAAAAAGCCACTTGTTCGCTGCAACTTGGTTTTCTAGCCAAAAATGAGCTACCTTCTCGGCCTTGGCCTAAATCTTTCGATATTCCCAGCTTATCGAAGATCGTAGGCAATGAACTAGAAAGAGTCTTATGCCCTGTTAGAGCTCTTAAGTTCTATTTAGATCGTACTAAACCTTTACGAGGCCAATCTGAAGCTTTATGGTGTTCAGTTAAGAAACCATCCTTGCCTATGTCAAAGAATGCTTTGTCATACTTTATCAGATTGTTAATACGAGAAGCTCATTCACATCTGAGTGAGGAAGACCGATCTTTGCTTAAGGTTAAGACGCACGAAGTTAGAGCTATAGCAACTTCCGTGGCCTTTAAGCAAAATAGATCTCTGCAAAGTATAATGGACGCAACCTATTGGAGAAGCAAGTCAGTGTTCGCGTCATTTTACTTGAAGGATGTCCAGTCTCTTTACGAGAACTGCTACACACTGGGACCATTCGTAGCAGCGAGTGCAGTAGTGGGTGAGGGCTCAACCACTACAATTCCCTAATTCCATATCCTTTTAATCTGTCTCTTGAAATGTTTTTAATGTTGTTTTTATGGGTTGTCCGGAAGGCTAAGAAGCCTTTCGCATCCTGGTTGATTTGGCGGGTGGTCAAAGTCATTTCTTGAGAGCGCCCAGATTAGGGGTTTGATGAGGTCCTGTTGTATGGGTTGCAGCCCTTGATACTTCAGCTCCTAGGGGTCTGTCAGCATCCTAAGAGGATCGCGAGGCTCCGTAAGGAAGACGTACTTACAAGGCAGAGTAATCGTCTTAAGTCGACTTCCTTACCAGGTACCTATTTATTTTGTTTTTGTTATATTGATAACTTCCAAAATGAAATAAAAACTCTTAGCTCATACGATGTAAACATATTTAACTGGTCTCTACCCACCTCCTTGGGTGTGAATCAGCTATTATATATTCACCGGCTAAGTTAAATATTTAAAAATGATATTTTAATTATAAAATAAATTTTTGAATATACTTACCCGGTGAATATATAAATTAAACGACCCTCCCTTCCTCCCCAATAGAGACGCAGTGGGATGAGAAGAAATTGAGTCTTTGTTTACATCGAGTGTGGTATCTGGCCAACAGTTGGCGCTGGTGGGCACACCCGCAACCTGTATAGCGATCGCTGGCGAGTTTTTACTGTTTTTTTGTCTGTCGAGCAACAGAGTTGCAGCTATTATATATTCACCGGGTAAGTATATTCAAAAATTTATTTTATAATTAAAATATCATATTACAGTTATTATAGTTTGACATCTGATATTGTCAATTACATAAGAATTGTTAGTTATGGTATGGGTTGTTAGAGGGAAATCAGTATAAATTGCTCTGCCCATACTTAATGGTTGCTCTAATTGTAATTGAATTCATCAGGTGAAGCTATAATCAAATTTAGCGAGTCCAGAGTCAGCAACTCGGATGACTATCCTTCATGATTGTTTGAATTTCTCTACTAGGTTTAGGCTTATACTGCTTCTTACCCACCTATTGATTTTCCCGCTGTTGATCATATATTCTCACTATATTACTAGATCATCTCAATCTGTACCCCAGTCCTGGAAAAGTCCATCAATGCCCCCAGAAGTTTTACCACTCCACATAACTAATTGTGTATACTATACAGTATAGTGCTCTGTATTTTATACAGTATAGTGCTCATAGTCATTCACTGCTAAACCTTTGCCATGAGATATTTTTCTTTTATTACCTAGCATGGTAGAGCAAAAAATGGGCTTCCTAACTCTGAAGTATTTTTGTGATTACTTTCAGTGTGAGCTTTATTTTGTAAAGCTTTAGCTGATACTTTGTCCAGTTGTAACAGCCTCCTGGTCAAAATTACCTTACTTCTATGGCAGCAAATAACCCTGGATGAAGTCGAGACATCCTTGCTGCCTCTCTTGTGGTTATTTTTACTCGATAGATCTATGCAACTTCTTTATTTCAAGATTAACAAAATGTCTTCCGAGCCGTGAATGTTATGCTGTTGCATAGATACCTAAATAGATTACTGTATCATAAGATATTTGCTCATTCGCTGTAAAAAGTATTCTAGTCAAATGTGGAGCTGATTTGACTGGATAAGATATATGAAGTTATATTTAATTTGATAATGAACAGTTCTGTTTATAATTATTATTTTAATATTGACTAATATATAGATGAGCTTGTTCTTTTATATAAACAGTTATGAATTCCTCTTTGAAGCAGGCTTTACTTAACAAAGGAACTAAATGTCCCTCTACAATATTACGTTGATGATTAGGAACGGGCCATCAGACGTGAGATTGGTTAAAACTAAATCGACCCCAAAAAGACAGAAATATGATGCTAAATGATCACCAAATGCAAAATTAAAAATCAGACTTGTACTTTATTTTTTTTTTTTTTTTTTTTTTTTTTTTTTTTTTTTTGGCAATGAGTCCACCGAGTCTCAAATTAAGTGCCCCCACTTTCGTTAATAATGATACGAATGAGTGAATTGGACATTCATAAAAAGCCAAAACTTCCTAAGTGATAGAATCTTAACTCAAAGCACCGATTAAAGAGCAGTGATGCTAAAGTGATCTACATCAAAGCAAGATAAAAACATAAATTACATCTGGTGACAGTTTGTTCCAAATAGGCCCAGTACTGAAGGAATACACTCTTCAGAAGCAGTAGATGTGAGATCATATCTGAATGTCTGAGGCCGTTGCTAAGTTAGTCCCCATAACTAGCACTTGCTAAAGACTTGTAGCCCCTGGAATGAACAAGGGGCTACAATAAATCCTGAGAAGCCAACACGGGGTAGGGAGGTCAAAGTAGATAAAATATTGTCACAGTAAAGTATCAAATAAAGTGTGAATAATTTAAGGGGAGAGAGAGGTACTATAAATTCATACAGATTGTACTAAATTGGGTTGGTAAAAATCCTCATCTCAATAATAATAGCCACACTAAAGCATAAGATTGAAACGACATTTTATCTGATTAACAAGATTACTTTGCATGTTTGATGACCTTATTTATTTACAAATAATTTAAAGTAGTAAAATATTGAAAGGTATCAATTTCCGGTTTCTAATATGTACAAAATTATTCCTGCATAATGTTCGTTTCCTGTCTGAAGGTAAGCTATCAATATTGAGGAACCAGCCGCATTCAAAGGCTGTTTCAATGGGGCACAGGTACGGGGTAGACTACCCAGAATTTAGGCATGCATCATCAGCATTAACAGAGATCCGCCCTGCCTTCATTGCAAATGGCTACTAAGAAAACTTGTAAGGAACAAGATAAGAATAAACCATGTAGAAATAAAATTCAAAGTTCCCTTTTATCCTTTGGTGAAATACTCTATTAATATAATTATTAAGAGTATGAAATCTCTAAGAACATCTGCTTATTTGATAACTTCGATATAATTCAGTATTGCGACTCTTCATTTTTATTTTTTTCTAATGTCATTCATAATGTAAAAAAGTTTAGCTCTTCCATTTTCGATTATCCTTGGTGTAAGTAAGAGTCTCTGTTTCTGTTCCCCTCCTTTCGAAGGATGTTCTCTAATTTATCCTTTTCTTCCCTATGTTAGAAGTTTGAAGTTCAGTTGATCTGTTGCTTTGTGTGTGATTGTGTCAATATTTTCTCCCAGGAGTTCAACTGATGCTTTTGGCAGTTCAAGTTCTTAGGAAAAGTAAAGGCTTATAAGACTTTTTTTGAGTGAGGTGATACAGGGGCCATTTTTTCACATTTATGTGTATAGTAAATATGGAATTTTCAATATTAATCTTACCCGATAATCATGTAGCTGTCAACTCTGTTGCCGACAGAAATCTACGGTCGGGATACGCCAGCGATCGCTATACAGGTGGGGGTGAACACCACAGCGCCATCTGTGGTCAGGTACTCCAGTACTTCTTGTCAACACCACCTCAATTTTTCCTCTGTCGTGCCTCCGGCTAGACCTACATGGATACGCTGTTGATTCTGGAGTTATTGCTCACGATTTGGTGATGTATTTGCTCTAGAGTTTAGCTTTCGCTATTCAGGAAGTTTTATCATTAGCTTAGCTAGCTTTTGGAATTAATTTGATTATTTATGGTGACGAAGAGAGTATGAACTCTCTTTCACTTTTAAATGGCCGACCCTTCCCTTAGACGGAAGTGTTGGTGTCGAAGAGAGTATAGACTCTCTTTCTTAATTTTGCTTAACAAAAGTTATAGATTTATTTTATATCTCTCCGCCTTTTATAGGCCTCTTCGATTAACTTCCTTTTATTATAAACTTATTAAAATTAATTTTTATATTTGTTTATATTCGACCTTTCCTAATAGTAGGCGGTCTTTTCTTGGAACCGAAGTTAATTTACATTGAGCCCGTCATTTCGTTTTTACCTGTTAACATATTATGCTATTTTAATGTTTTTGAAAGAATTTCTTTGATAGTCTCGTACTGTTTTCAAAGTTGAACTAACGTTTTGTTTTGTCTCTGCAGTTGTTGACGTTCAGAACGTTCAACTTGCGCTCTATCGTTACGATATAGAGAGAGAGCATTCACGGTGTCACGTTGCAGTAAGAGTAAACCGATTCTAGCGTTTTGTTCATTCTTTCTTAGCTTAAATGGTTTTAATTCTAATAAAGGAACTTTTTATTTGGGAAATCTTTCAGTTTTTTTCCTTTAACAATAATATGTTTTAACGATATATATAATTGGGCTCTTCTCTCAGGTTCTAAGTCAAGAGAGAGAGAGAGAGAGATAGAGACGGAGGGAGAGAGAGGAGGATAAACGTTTCGTTCAAGCGGGTAACGTTGTTATCGTTTTTTTGCTCTTCTCCCTAGTCTCTTTAGGGGAAGAAGGTAAACGTTTCTAGAGTTTTATTCTTGTTCTCAAGCTTTATGCGGTGAGAGATTTTAAACGTAGTTTATTTGATCTAGTGTTTAGTCTCTTTTCCAGCCACTGAATTATTTATCTTTCATTATGTTTTTCTGTTACATTGTAATACTGTTTTCGCAATTACTAACTTTTAATGAAGGATAGAATTGCGTGTTTCAGGTACAAACCACTTAAAGTTTCGAGTTCAGTGAAATAAGTGCAAACAGAAAATCAAAAGTGATAAAGTGATAAGCGCAAAGTGTTACAGTGTTGCGTTCGAGGGTTCGTCTGTTCGTGCCAGTTGTTCGCCTAGTCTGGGACCTCTTACAAGCTCCCAAGCCCAGGGGAGAAGTAATGTCAAAGGACTTATGGGTTCAGCAGGCCTTGATCGACGAACAGACGTTTCCCTCCGTGGTTTCGGGTGTATCTACACACGTTGCCGACGTGATCACCCCACCCACACAAAGACGAGAGAGCCCTTTTATTCCTCGTCTGCGGAAGAGGTTTCTCGCAGAAACCATGGACCAAATCTTGCAGCTTTTAAGTGCAAGTCGGTCCCTTCCGCGCAAGTCCAACTCCTAGGTGGTGCCATTAGCACTGGGTCAGTTCGGACTTGCTGCAGTACGACAACTGCACACCTCCCAGAGAGGCAAGGTGGTATCGCAACAGGCAGTAACTCTGTCTGTTGCCGCACCAGCTGTTTTAGACCCTCAGTCTCAACGGACAGTAGCTCCGTTTGTTGTTGTCTTTCTTAAACTCTAGTGGTCTATGCTGCAGACAATGCAGTCTCAGCTTGCGGTGTTGATGCAGGCAGAGAAGGTTAGCACACCTCCTCCTGCGAGCGCTCCTCCACCTTTGCGCAGTCCATCCTGCCAGACGTATGATGTTAAGGTTCCTCAACCTGCCTCCTTGCGTGAGCTGCCGTTTTGGGAGTTGCCAGATACCAGCGCTGTGCAGCAACCTCCACTTTCCTTGAGGCAGGAGCCTCTTGCTATGCGGCAACCTCCTCAACACTTGAGGCAGGAGCCTTATGCTTTGCATCCACCATCCTTGAGGCAGCAACCTCAACTCTTGCGGCAGCCACCTCAACTCTTGAGGCAAGAACCTCAACTCTTGAGGCGAGAACCTCAACTCTCGAGGCAAGCACCTCAACTCTTGAGGCAAGAACCTCAACTCTTGCGGCAGCCACCTCAACTCTTGAGGCAAGAACCTCAACTCTTGAGGCAAGAGCCTCAACTCTTGAGGCAAGAACCTCAACTCTTGAGGCAAGAGCCTCAACTCTTGAGGCAAGAACCTCAACTCTTGAGGCAAGAGCCTCAACTCTTGAGGCAAGAACCTCAACTCTTGAGGCAAGAACCTCAACTCTTGAGGCAAGAGCCTCAACTCTTGAGGCAGACGCAACTCTTGAGGCAGGAACCTCATGCTATGAGGCAGCCGCCTCAACGCATGCAGCAACCGCATTCTTCACAGCATGAGCCTCTCTCTGCGCAGCTACCTCCTCAACCCTTGAGGCAGACGCAACTCTTGAGGCAGGAACCTCACAGGAGCCTCATGCTATGCGGCATCCTCCTCAAACCATGAGGCAGGAGCCTCATGCTATGCGGCATCCTCCTCAACCCATGAGGCAGGAGCCTCATACTATGCGGCATCCTCCTCAACCCATGAGGCAGGAGTCTCATGCTATGAGGAGCCTCATGCTATGCGGCATCCTCCTCAAACCATGAGGCAGGAGCCTCATGCTATGCGGCAACCGCCTCAACCCATGAGGCAGGAGCCTCATACTATGCGGCATCCTCCTCAACGCATGTGGCATGAGCCTCATCCATTGCAGCATGAGCCTCATCCCATGCAGCATGAGCCTCATACCATGCAGCATGAGCCTCATCCCATGCAGCATGAGCCTCATCCCATGCAGCATAAGCCGCACACCATGCAACATACTCTGCTTACCTTACAGCATGCTCTACATACAGCATGCTCTGCATACAGCATGCTCTGCATACTTTACCGCATGCTCCTCAGTCACACATCTTTGGTTGTTGCCAACTCACTAGACTGTCAAGCAGTTTCATAACGTTGCCTTCTAGTCTGCTGCTTTTGCACCAGTGAAACCCTCACTGAGAGAACTTAGCTTTTCTCGGATATGGTTCCTGTAGATGAGAAAGTGCTATTCTCCCTCCTTCTGATATTCCCTTGAGGACTCTGTCATTTGGAGAGGAGCCTTTAGCTGCTTAGCCTCCTATGGACTTTTATTTAAGCATAACATGCTTCCAGGGAGGGTAATGGTTCCACTTCAGTCGCTAACCCCGTCTGTTACCACACCTGCTCCCATAGACCTTGAGCTTTGTTGCAAGACATGTAGTCCAAGCTTAGTCCTTGTTAGAGGATTTTTTGTTTACGGAGTCAGTGTGTCACTGGGAAGACGTTCAACAACCAGCAGAAGTGACTTGTTGTGACGCAGTGCGGCAACCTCAGCAACCCGATAAGGAGTTGTCTGTACGACCCAGACAGTCTAGACAGCTTCGGGTTGTCGCGGTACTTCCTCGCTTCCCCATGGTTGACAGTTCACAGACTGTGCAGCAGTACCATGATCTTGTGTCCGGCTCCGTCAGACGACTAGCTTTTAAGAGCTCCCACAAGTCGTCGCTGTCTGGAGATTCTCAGATGGACTATGGATCTGACCTAGGAACTGGGCCTCCTGGTCAATTTTGAGGAGTCCCAGCTCGTCCCATCCCAGACCATTGTCTACCTGGGTATGGATCTTCAGAGTCGAGCTTTTCGGGCTTTTCCGTCGGCCCCAAGGATCTATTAAGCCCTAGATTGCATCCAGAGCATGCTGAGAAGGAACCGATGCTCAGTCAGGTAGTGGATGAGTCTAACAGGGACACTTTCATCGCTGGCCCTGTTCATCGAGTTAGGGGGACGCCACCTCCGCCCCCTTCAGTATCATCTAGCGGCTCACTGGATAAAGGACATGACGCTAGAGACGATCTCAGTTCCTGTTTCCGAAGAGAGGAGGTCTACTCTCACGTGGTGAAAGAACAGCTTTCTTCTCAAGGAAGTCTACCTTTGGCTGTTCAGAAACCCGACCGCCGTCTCTTCTCTGACGCTTCAGACACGGGCTGGGGTGCGACTTTGGACGGACAGGAATGCTCGGGAACATGGAATCAGGAGCTAAGGACACTTCACATCTATTGCAAGGAGCTGTTGGCGGTTCATCTGGCCTTGATAAACTTCAAGTCCCTCCAGCTTAACAAGGTGGTGGAGGTGGACTCTGACAACACCACAGCCTTGGCTTACATCTCCAAGCAGGGAGGGACTCATTCGTGGAAGTTGTTCTAGATCGCAAGGGACCTCCTCATCTGGTTAAAAGATCGAAAGCTCACGCTGGTAACGAGGTTCATTCAGGGCGATATGAATGTCATGGCAGATCGCCTTAGCCGGAAGGGTCAGGTCATCCCCACAGAGTGGACCCTTCACAAGAATGTTTGCAGCAGACTTTGGGCCCTGTGGGGTCAGCCAACCATAGATCTGTTCGCTACCTCGATAACCTAGAGACTCCCGTTGTATTGTTCTCCGATTCCAGACCCAGCAGCAGTTCACGTGGATGCTTTTCTGCTGGATTGGTCCCATCTCGACCTGTATGCATTCCCGCCGTTCAAGATTGCCAACAGGGTACTTCAGAAGTTCGCCTCTCGCAAAGGGACACGGCTGACGTTGGTTGGCTCCGCTCTGGCCCGCGGGAGAATGGTTCATAGAGGTACTGCAATGGCTGGTCGACATTCCCAGGACTCTTCCTCTAGGAGTGGACCTTCTACGTCTACCTCACGTAAAGAAGGTACATCCAAACCTCCACGCTCTTCGTCTGACTGCCTTCAGACTTTCGAAAGACTCTCAAGAGCTAGGGGCTTTTCGAAGGAGGCAGCCAGAGCGATTGCCAGAGCAAGGAGGACATCCACTCTCAGAGTCTATCAGTCTAAGGGGAAGTCTTCCGAAGCTGGTACAAGGCCAATGCAGTTTCCTCATCCAGTACCACTGTAACCCAGATTGCTGACTTCCTGTTACATCTAAGGAACGTAAGATCCCTTTCAGCTCCTACGATTAAGGGTTACAGAAGTATGTTGGCAGCGGTTTTCCGCCACAGAGGCTTGGATCTTTCCACCAACAAAGATCTACAGGACCTCCTTAGGTCTTTTGAGTCCTCAAAGGAACGTCGGTTGTCCACTCCAGGCTGGAATCTAGACGTGGTCCTAAGGTTCCTTATGTCATCGAGATTTGAACCTCTCCAATCAGCCTCTTTTAAGGACCTCACATTAAAAACTCTTTTCCTCGTGTGCTTGACAACAGCTAAAAGAGTAAGTGAGATCCACGCCTTCAGCAGGAACATAGTTTTCACATCTGAAACGGCTACATGTTCCTTGCAGCTCGGTTTTTTGCTAAAACGAGCTTCCTTCACGTCCTTGGCCTAAGTCGTTCGAGATCCCAAACCTGTCCAACTTGGTGGGGGACGAACTGGAGAGAGTACTTTGCCCAGTTAGAGCTCTTAGGTACTATCTAAAAAGGTCATAACCTTTACGAGGACAATCAGTAGCCTTATGGTGTGCTATCAAGAAGCCTTCTCTTCCAAGGTCTAAGAACTCAGTTTCTTACCTATTCAGGCTCCTGATTAGGGAAGCACATTCTCATCTGAAGGAAGAAGACCTTGCTTTGCTGAAGGTAAGGACACATGAAGTGAGAGCTGTGGCTACTTCAGTGGCCCTCAAACAGAACCGTTCTCTGCAGAGTGTTATGGATGCAACCTATTGGAGAAGCAAGTCAGTGTTCGCATCATTCTATCTCAAAGATGTCCAGTCTCTTTACGGGAACTGCTACACCCTGGGACCATTCGTAGCAACGAATGCAGTAGTAGGCGGGGGCTCAGCCACTACATTCCCATAATCCCATAACCTTTTTAACCTTTCTCTTGAATACTTTTTATGGGTTGTACGGTCGGCTAAGAAGCCTTCCACATCCTTGTTGATTTGGCGGGTGGTCAATTCTTTCTTGAGAAGCGCCGAGGTTAAAGGTTGTGATGAGGTCCTTTAGTATGGGTTGCAGCCCTTTATACTTCAGCACCTAAGAGTCGTTCAGCATCCTAAGAGGACCGCTACGCTCAGTAAGGAAGACGTACTTAATAAAGGCAGAGTAATGGTTCAAGTCGTCTTCCTTACCAGGTACTTATTTATTTTATGTTATTTTTGAATAACTAATAAAATAAAATACGGGATACTTAGCTTCTTTGTTAACATGTATGCTGGTCTCCACCCACCACCCTGGGTGTGAATCAGCTACATGATTATCGGGTAAGATTAATATTGAAAAATGTTATTTTCATTAGTAAAATAAATTTTTGAATATACTTACCCGATAATCATGATTTAATTGACCCACCCTTCCTCCCCATAGAGAACCAGTGGACCGAGGAAAAAATTGAGGTGGTGTTGACAAGAAGTACTGGAGTACCTGACCACAGATGGCGCTGTGGTGTTCACCCCCACCTGTATAGCGATCGCTGGCGTATCCCGACCGTAGATTTCTGTCGGCAACAGAGTTGACAGCTACATGATTATCGGGTAAGTATATTCAAAAATTTATTTTACTAATGAAAATAACATTTTTAAATGAATTATACAGCGAGAGAGAGAGATTATTATCCTTTTATTCTAAAGATAACTGGATGCTCTCTTCCTCCATATTGAAATGGATTTTTTTAAAGCCTTATTGAGAAGTCACCTGAATAATCAGGAATTGCAAATGCACTTTGAATTTTCTTTCATACAAAGGAATGTTGTTGATTAAAAATCTATTACGTAATGAATACGTTTTAGAATATGATAATACTCCAGTACACTAGCCGATATATGTAGAGATTTGTATATCCCAAAGGTTAACTTTTTTATGATATATACATCCATCCCTGTTTTTTTTTTTTTTTTTTTTTTTTTTACCAATCTTGCTGTCAGTTTAATCAAGTTCTGCTTCACATTACAACTGCATGGGTTTTAATGTGTTACATATGTGTAACTTACTATTATGTGCATGTGTAGACAAAGTTAAAAATAGTTGTAACCATAGAAGAATCCAGTGTAGTATTATCGGGCCAGTTAAAGAACCCAATAACTCTGTCAGTAGTATCTCAGTGTGTGGCTCATGCCTTGACCAATCTATATCTAAGAAAAGAAAGCATTATGTTTTCGGGTAGTAGCTAGGCAAAGGCACCAGCCACCCGTTGGGATATTACTGCTAGAGAATTATTGGGTCCTTTGACTGGCCAAAAAGTACTGCATTGAACCACTCTGGTTATGGCTCATTTTCCTTTTGCTTACAGGTACACACAAGTCTTGTCTATTCTTTACACACTCTCCTCTTTCCTCATACACCCGCCAACACTAAATAACCGAAAATGTCTTCATTCGGGCTAACAACTACGCTGTAATTTTTCAGCAGCTACTTTCCACTTAGTAAGGGTAGTAGGGAACCTCTAGCTATGTTAAGCAGCCATTCTAAGAGAGGGACACTTCTAAATCTAACTATTGTTCTCTGGTCTCGGGCAGTGCCATACCCCTGGACCATGGTCTTCCACTGGGTTAAGTTCAATTGCTTCAGGTTACACTCGGGCACGCTTTTCTATTTGTTTCCTTATTTACTTTCCTCCCTGGGCTATTTTCCCCACTATGACCCTTGAACTTATAGCATTCAGCTTTTATAAATAGGTTTGTAGCTTAGCTAGTAGTAGTAGTAATAACAATAGTTATAATAATAATATCGGTCCCAGTGATTTAGTAAATTTACTATAGTTACCCTATACAAACTGATAATACATTTTCTTTATATTACATTTCACGAAGATTTTCGTTTTCTTTTTCATAAGGTGATGCTTTTACTGTATTATGCGCCGTGAAAGCATAGAATAATTAATTAAAGGTGTTTATTTTCAAAAATAGTTTATTAACCGTAATTCATTTGAATTAGAATGTAAATATACTTTGAATTAGATGTATCATTACATTCTTCAAACAATATAATCATACTTTGAAAATGGCTCATCATTGCCAGCATGGCAAAAATTAATCTTAAAAGTTAGTCATAATTTAACCATAAATGGCTTTGTATGCACTTATATTAATTATGGAAATCAAAATTAAGCATGTTTTGGGTTATTTATACAGACACAAATTGATTTTTCAATAAATATTATTTAAGAATCAATATAGCATTTATTGTTAGGAAACTTCTGTAACATCCTTTTTCTGTGCTCATTGGAGTTCCAAGGAGCTCCCCCCCCCCTTTTTTTTTTCCTTTTGACTCGGGATTTCACGTAAAAGTACACCAAGCGCTCCTCCTTTCATTCAATTTAATCTATGGTGTAGAGAAATTTTTTTTCAGCTCCTCACTTTTTTCTTAAACCACTATTCTATTAATTTAGAAAACTACGCAATACTCACAAACTGTGTCCTAGTGGTAAACTCAATTACTAATGCAGGTGTAGCCTAATTATTAATCTATTTTCAATAAACAATTAATTCCGTTGAATACGTATTTTGGCATACATAGGTGGGCTATATTTGTTCATACTTGCAATAATTACCTAATAATACTGATTTGTATTATTACGGTTCATGAGAACTTACAAAAGAATAACAAATTAACTAGATCATATGATAGATTAATATATATAACTGTTTGCTTATAATTAGATGATTTACATTTTTATGAAAAAATACACAAGAAACTATTTACAAAATATGATTGCAAATACTTATGTCAGTTCTTCGATGTAGATAAATGCTACAATCTTCTAGACTTAATAATTATTATTGTATTTTATGCTTATGGAATTGTTTTTCACATATTACTCTTATTTTCGTTATCATTTTAAATTTAAATAAATATCAGAATAATATCTTCATATGGGCGAACAAATCTTTATCTATTGCTACTTAGTCATTTAGTTATTTACCTACGTCGAGACCAAAAGTATTACCAAGATGAAAAGAATTCCTTGAGACGCCAATGAAAGATTTTTATAGCACACACAAGGAATTGAATGATACAATGTTTTTTTTTTTTTTTTTTTTTTTTTTTTTTTTTTTTTTTTTTTTTTTTTTTATTCAATCGACTTTTTTAATATTCATGACTCAATAAATATTTTTGAAGCTTTCTAGAAATTCGTGAACTTTAGCTCCTGTTTAGATTGTATGAAAGCTTCTTTAAGATCCTTGGAGTAATTTTTTTCATGAAGGACAGTTTCCTAATGACGTCATAGCCACTGACTTACAAAGTTGACTAGACTGACCTAATTTTCTTCGAATACTAAGGTAAGACCATTACCATCTCTCACGATGGTTTCATAACCAATAAGGATAAGAGGTTTTCCTCTGGTTTAGCCCGAATTAGTATTACAAAAGTATTTCCCGTGCCACTTGACCGTATCTGTAGCCTACACATCAATGTTGCAAATGTAGGCTATGTATGATATCTGTATGTGTTAAACCGAATATGTAAAAATCAATGTGTGGGTTTTATGTATTGGAATACATATGTTTGCTCTTATAATTAAACAGTTGCATACATATCTATACATATGTATATACACTTAATGTTCCCAGGTGTATGTATGTACTTTATAATATGCATGTATGCCTACTAAATTATATGCATAGCTAATCATAAGTGGCTTGGATATCAATGAGTGAATATACGTGGACATTAATGTAGCTTATGTGTATGGGCATTGGGCAGTTCGCTGCATTTACTTATACTAGTATACATATATGTCTCTACAGTATAGTATGTGTACTGTATATGTGTGAGCAATTACGTAAATTAGTCTGAATAAAGCTCTAATATTAATGCATGCAAATGTATATGTATAAATGGTTTTTTTTTGTTCTATGCCTTCAAGTATCACAAATGTCAACTAGCTTTCTAGATCATGATTCTATTATATTTATGAATATCATCCCGAAGTTAAAGAAATGTCATAAAGATTTGTCACTGTATTCAAAGATGTTTAATAGTCTAGTGACTTAATTAGGCCTATATTAGCTAATTTGTCCTTTTTATGTATCATTCTGTCCTCTATTCGTTGTAGAGTTTCTCTTTTGGTGAGAAGGCGAGTTTAATTAGCTGTTTCTATTGTTTTGAATCCCAACGATGTGAGATAATCCCATTTTTCAGTTTCATTTTCTATCTTTAGAATTTTTGTTTTATTTTCTCTTTGATGTGTCCATCCCTTTGTTTCGAGATTTAGGTTCTGCATAGGCTAGTGGTTCAATTTCATTTCGAAAAACAAATGAGAAGTTTGAAGCTAAGTTTATTGGTATAATGAGTACTTGGATGTTCTTGTATAAGGTTTGGTTTGCTATGACTATATGCAATTTTATGACAGGAACGTTTTGCTTAAACTTCAAGCTCACATACGAGGGCTTGCTCACGCGCGTGCGCATGCACAGACACACACACCCATATATATTTATATATATATATATATATATATATATATATATATATATATATATATATATATATATATATATTATATATATATATATACATATATACATATATATATATATATATATATATATATATATATATATATATATATATTAGTGAAGTTAACATTCGACTGGAACACAATATAAAGCAGTGGTATGTTAAGTTCCTCATTTGTAAACTATAAGAAAATCGGGATTGCAAAAAAATTTAGAAAGGAAAAGCTGTTTATTTTCTCTTTCTTAATATAAGACATTTTCAAAGAAAATATAGCACCATATGAAATTATATATTTGAAGAAATAACTATAGCATTATTAGATTCGAAGAAGACGTTACACGTGAAATAATAATTTTCAGTTCAGATTATAATAGACCCCTATTTAAAATGACAATGTCTCGTTTTCTTTTATACTATTTCTTAGCGGAGTTTCGTTTTCTTCTTTTTGCTAGCTATTAGTGTTTCCATAGTAATCGTATCAATATATATTCCTAGTTGTTAATATGACCCATTTTTAGATACCTCCTATTGATATTTGAATTACAGGAAATCTTTTGATTCGATATGCATGTTCTATCTAGATTCTTTGCAGGAATTAGGGGATATCCTAAAGTGAAAGCAAACTGATCTTGGATTGTGTTTGAATATGTGCATTGTACTTGCACACGTCTTATGTTTATGGATAAGTATTTTTCCAAGCACACGTTTTATGACGATTATAGAAAAAATGCGTATGTAAGCGTGTAATGCCATGAAAATTGTGCTCTTGTCCCATTTAAAGAGACGCGAATGCACACTTACTTGCGTGGACAAGATATGTGTAAACGTGTGTATTTATTGTATATGTGTATATTCATGTGTGCATTTGCATAGATTAATATGTATTATTGTGTATATTTTGATTTATACATAATGTGTGAATGCATGCATACATAATCTGTGTATGCATGTTTTCAGTGTGACGCCCAGCATGTGCTTAATACACATGTATTTATTATATATGCATTAATGTATGGTCATGTGTAGCCTATTCTTATGTTTATGCGTGTGAGTGTTTGTGAATGTTGGTGCTCTATAAGCCTATTGCTAAACAACTGAAGTTAAATGAAGACAAGTCAGAATGTTTACTTGTGGGAAAGAAGAATGATCTGAGGAGACTTGCGACTGCAACTCTACGAATGCATGGTACCACTATGGAAGTGAAACATGTGGTCAGAGACCTAGGGGTCTTGGTTGACTGTCATCTCTCATTTCATGATCAAATTAATAACGTAGTGAAAGCAACTGGATATCATCTAAAGAATATTGCCTTCATTAAGAAATATTTGGATGAGAAGACTATAAAAATGCTTGTTCACAACTATGTTATTTCCAAGTTGGATTATTGCAACTCACTTTATTATAGACTACCAAACTATCTGTTGAAAAGGCTACAAAATGTCACGAACAGAGCTGCCAGATTGATCAAAGGTTTACCTCGCCGAGAAAGAATAACACCAGCGCTGATTGATTTACATTGGCTGCCAATTAAGGCAAGAATTATTTATAAGATATGTCTTATGACTTATCAAGCTCTACATTTTGAAAGACCAAAATACATGAACAATTTACTGAGTGCCTTTCACCTTGACACTTCTATGATCTTGAGACATAGTGTAGATCGTCACAGATTGATTGAACCAAGATGCAATTCAGATATTGGTTTTAGAGCTTTTGCAACGTGTGCACCAAGGCTGTACAATATGCTGCCTGAAAATATCAAGAATAGTGAAAATTTGCAGATTTTTAAAAAGAAGTTGAAAACCCACTTATTCACTGAATGCTACGATTTGAATGAAAAGTGCATTAAACAAGATTATAGATGTTAACTCAATGTGTACGAGGGAGGCCCTGCGGAGCGCTGCGTCAGCAGCGGAGCGGGGCCTTGAAGACTACTCACAAGTAACAAGTTTTTCATCTGTATTGTTAAAAGTGTGTAATTATGAAAAGGACACTCTTGTACATGAAGATTTGGAGGAATTCACATGCAAAAAGTTTTTGACCACCTATTTCCTCCATATTATGACAAACCAATTTTTTTGAGTGGGAGAATTGATTTTTGAATTTTTCCCATCCCGTTTATTTGACGTATGATTGTTTTTATCTCAAAACTTTTCACAAAGAACATACAATTTCCGTTGCATGTGATCTATTTAATAAGCTTATCCCGATATTCACGTTACTTTTACATTATTATTATTATTATTATTATTATTATTATTATTATTATTATTATGTAACAGACCAATGCCGTTTATAATTGATTATTAGCCTATAGTATATTTTCGTTAAGAATGGAAAGTAAAAGGGACAAATATAACTTGTAGATGGCGTCACTTATTAGTCCAATAGAAAGAGCCTCGACGAATGCGTGTCTAGTTGTACACCATTTCTGTTCTGTAGAGTCCTTGGATTTTCCAGAGGCGAAGTTGGGAATTTTTCTGGAAAGCGGGCTTGTTCCGCAATTGGCAGCAGTGTGCGTACTTGAAGCTACTGTACTTTGTGACGACCATGGTAAGCAACTTTATAAAGATTTTGTAGCAGTGGCCGGTAACTGTAACCTTAATGTTTTGGATTGTAATGTTGAATTTTTACCTGAGTAAATATGTGTGGAATTATTCTGAGGCCGTTTTCAGGGTGTATGTGGGTGGGATGTTGTTTTCAAGGTTAAGGAAAAGAAAAACGTGAAATTTAGTACCTAACCTTAAGGGCTGCTTTTCTGGTACTATACTGCAGGGGAGGAAATTACTGAACAAGACCTGTATTTGTTTTATTAAATGGTTATTCCCATTTCATATGTATGGTGTCTTCTCACATCCATAATAGTTTAATTTTCTAAGAATTATAGTTTCAAGTTTATTTGCATTGTACATTGTTCAGGGCGCCTGATATATAGCCATGGAGAGTTAATTGCTTGATTTGACTTCGAAACAAATATAAATATCTCCGCTAAGGAGGTTATAAAATAGTCATTTTATTTGTCTACGGACAGGATTACGTCGAAACTACTAGACAGGTTTTGACAAATTTCACCGGATAGATCGTAGGTCTTAGAGAACCCCATTACATTTTTTAGATGTTCCGGATTCTAGATACCGATTTCCATTTTTCGCTCTTTGAAAGAACGTCAAAACAAATTGACAGATTTCTACGAAATTTCCACCACATAGATATTAGGGCATAAACGACTCTAACCTTAGGCACAGAAATCTGATTGCTCTTGTTTTAGTGTTTTTAAGCAGAAATATGCCGTTTTAGCAATAACGTAAGATGTATCAGGTAGAAATTTTTTTTCAATGTTTTTTTTTGAACTTTTAATTGGTAGTAACGGTCCATCAATACCTTTTCGTTAATTGGCAAGATGAAATCAGTTTTGTTGGTCAACTTCCAGTGAAATAATTAAAATTTCTGCTCACCGATGGAGCTCGCTTATTCGTAAAATCTCTAACGAATTGACCAAATATTTGTTTAATTCCCATATAAGACTTTTAATGAACCACGAATTTACTGAAAAGATAAATAAAACTAAAAATTCCTCACTGAAAGTGGTATGGACTACGATTAAGGTAGTTCTTTGTCAACACCGTAAGAATTTATAGAATAGGTCTATGGAAATCAAAACTTTTGACTAGCTTAAGAGAACGTGAACTACACCCGGTGAATATTAATGGTGCTGCAAAATTCCTGACTTAAGGAATGTAGTTGTTTTCAAATGGTTCTAAGTCAATTTTGTTTTCACTAGCCTTATAATGTTCAAGCGCAATAGATTTTTGTTTCATAAAACACAAAATTTGTTGTAATTCATCACCTTAATTCACACACACATGAAGTTTATATGTCGAATATAGTCGAAGAATACCTAATAATCGTTTTCTCATTGCTGACATATAGCATAGTGATTACAGCAGGGAGTGCTCCATCTAGCCTAAGGTTAGTGAATGTAGCCTGAGTAAACTTATATTAATTTCTACCCAAATATGAATTCACTAAAAGTGGATGGGTGCTATCCGTTTGTTGGCAGTTTCTCTGACTAATAGGTACTGAGGGGTCAAAGGGGACAGATCGACAGACTGAAATGTTCACTTTTGGAGGAATAAAGGTAAATTACTTGTCATGCGTTGTTCTCGTTCGCTTGTGGGAGCTATTTTTGTAAGACTTTAAGCTGGTTTAGCTAATTACAGCTTCCAAGTATTTATTGCGTAGTTCCTGGATGTTTTAACAGTAATTTTCCTCACCTTTCTTCAGTAACAGCATGATTGCCCTAATAAACGGTCGTATCCCCGATGGGAGCTCAATCTAATTATTTTTGTGTAATTTCATTTGTTTAGGGAAATTGTTTTTGTGACAGTACGTTCACTAAATAGTTTTACTCTTCTGAAGGCAAGAAAGTATCGCCGAAATAGACTTAATGGTTGGCGTGCGCTTGACATTCACTATTTCTTGCCAATTTCATACGAGCTTCTGCAATAAATGTCTGCAAGAGAAGAGAGACATGGCAGAGCAAAGACTAATTGAGTATCGTAACCCTGGTCTCTCAAAAAAAAAGCCCAGCAGGACCATCAAGATTTTTATCGCATAAGCTACATTAAGAATTGTATTAATGTGGCGTTATTATGAATTATCAATACACGGTAGCATAGGATTTCATGATGTCTAATTTAAAAGCTTTTATATCAATCTTTTGAATATTTAATGGGAGCTTTTAATACAAATTTGGTTCGTCACATTAGACAGCTCATGAACCTTTCAGTAGAGGTGCATCTTTCCAATAATTTTAAGCCAGCCGTAACTATTCTCGTATCGACCCGATTTATTGGCTCGCAATGTATAGTGTAGCAATTATCTTTATTTTTGACGTCCGGTTCGGATAGGTCATTGTACAAATCTTATATCTACAGTTTTGTATTTAATATTCAGTCCTGTGCTTTACATTCCAGGCTGACTTAAGTCTTTTTATAGTTTATATATATGTTTTGATGTTAGTTTTTAAAATGTAACTTTTCCTCATCGTTTATTTCCTTATCTCACAGGGCTATTTTTCCCAGTTCGAACCCTTGGGCTTATAACATCTTGCTTTTCTAACTCGGGTTGTAGCGTGGCTAGGGATAGTAATAATTTTGAAATGTCAAGATGCAGTTGCTACCAATAAAATATCATGTATGCTCTAAAAATGCTGTACTGTAGTTACACAAAACCAGATCGTTGCCGTATATATTTTTGTCCTGTAGTTGACCTAGTCAGAATGACTAGTTGAACCCGGTAGGTTTCATATGTCATGCTTAACATTATTTGAGATTATAACCTTATTCCATCTCGGGACCGATGAGATTTAACTGCGTGTGAAATTAAGTATTTTGTTTATGGCATTTTTTTCTATAAACTACAAGTTTCAAAATGTCAGTTTTTATGAAATTACTAATATTTTTCTTTTTTTCCATAGGCTACTGGAGAGGGAACTCCTAACCTACTATACTACATCTGCTAGATGGATTTTTTTTATGAAGACAGAAGGATAATGAAGGAAGAAAATCAGTAATTATTTAACAGTATGGAAAAGCTAAGGACAATGCATCCGTATTGATTTACTTGTCATTCAGGAACCTCTCCTCGTGCAATTTTCAATCATCGCATTTGTCGTCATTACCTCAAAATTCTCGCCGAAGAGTCCACAAACTTCGAAATTTGGATATATTAACTTTGAATCTTAACAGGTATGTTTACAAAATGGTGTTTTAGTTTTCCCAATGTTCAAAATCAATGTTCACAATCATTCGAAGCATAAGTTTTCCTGTGTCATTGTTAAAGTAGTTATTTTCTTTTGTATAAGGGAAGTTAGCACGTTTGTGGTCAAAGTTCTCAACACTACAACCTCTCGGGTGTATGATTGTGTTAAGTTACTGACGAGGTTTGTTTATTGGGGTAGTATACTTTTTGATTATTGGATTCGTTCATCAAGATTACCTTTATAGTCAGTTAAATTCAGGTCAGTTTACATTAGTTAATAGAATAGTTTCATAAATTTCACATATCAGTGTGATATCAAAGAACATAAATTTTCTGTGCTTGCTTAATGAAGAATATTTCAGTAAAGGTGAAAATCTTTTAAGTAGCCGGTTACCAGCAGAGGAGACGGGTAATAGATAATTTTAATAAATTATAGGGTTTCTGGTGGCAGGATAAGGATAGGAGTACAGGGTTTTACCATCTACAATAAGTGAGTTTTCCATGTGCTTCATCTGCAAAGTTAGCCAGAAAAGCAGATTTTCTGTCCTTTCCATTGTTTATCAGTAATTGTTGGTTGTGCCCCGTTAATCATTTAGGTATAAGTTAAAAAGTAACTAATTGAAAGTACATACTTGTACTCTATTTGTGATATCTTGTACTATTTGTGATATCTTGTCAGACTAAAACATTGAAGACACACATGTCATGTCAGGTGGGAATATCCATTTTAAGGTATTATGGGATTTGGGTTTATTAAAAAAACTGAAGTTAAAAGAATTTTATTTGTTTAGGAAATAAATTTGTTTCTAATTATTAAAAGCTGCAAGTTTTTATCAGTACATTTCTCGACATGTTTTCGTGGAAGGCTTAAAATAGATTGTACCTAGTAATTCATGTATTTTATACATTAGACTACTTTTTCTATCCAGTTGCAACAGTGTTGTTGTTCTGTAGCCGATATTCTCAGGAGCTGCGCAAATACACGATCGCCCTTCTTCAGGTGAGTATTTCTTAGATTCTCAGCAACAGCCACAAGAGATAATTGTTTACTTCAGGTGAGTATTTCTTAGATTCTCAGCAACAGCCACAAGAGATAATTGTTTACTTCAAAGACAACAAAAATATTGGAGATATTAGTTTGATTACTGGTACTTTAGTAGTGGCAATAGAGTGTAGGAGCATTACAGTAATACCACCGCTTTATTTTGCAGCTGCATTGTGTAAGATCAGTAGACTTCTTCAGGAACAATGGTGCTTCTTCACCAGTAGAATGTATAAGACCATTATTAGTACCTCTTCAGCAGCAGTATTGCCACTTAGACAGCAGTTTCATCGATTCCTCACTTCAGGTGAAGCTGCAGTATTGTATAAGAGCTTCAGCTCCTCACTTCAGCAGCATATAGGTGCAATTTTTTTTTTAACACCAGATTATAAGAACAGTAGCAAGGTGGTTATAAAGTACGGTTCAGTAGCAGTTCTTCAGCAACAATGACACGAGCAGTAATACCTTTCTCAGCAGCAACACTTCATCAGCTGGATCAAAAGTATCAAAGCAGTGACTCTTGAGCAGTAGTGCAGCAGCACTTCATCAGCAGCAATGTATCAAAGCAATCATGAGCAGTAGAGCTTCATTAGCAGAAGCAAAGTATACGAGCCGTAGTGACTTTCAGCAGCAATGTCATGATCAGTAGTGCTGCAGCAGCAAATTATACGAGTTGTAGTGATTCTTCAGCAGCAATGTCATGATCAGTAGTGCTTCATCAGCAAGGTATACGAGCAGCAGCACTTCATCAGCAGCAGCAATGTCATGATCAATAGTGCTTCATCAGCAAGGTATACGAGCAGCAGCACTTCATCGGCAGCAGCAAATTATACGAGTTGTAGTGATACTTCAGCAGCAATGTCATGATCAGTAGTGCTTCATCAGCAATGTATCAAAGTCTTCAGCAGCAGAAATGTTATGAGAAGTAGAGCTTCATCAGCAAAGTACACGTGCCGTAGTAATTCTTCAGCAGCAATGTATCAAGGCAGTAAATTCTTCAGCAGCAGCATCATCAATGTATTAAAGCAATCTTCAGCAGCAGCAATGTCATGAGCAGTAGAGCTTCATCAGCAGTAGCACTCCAAAGTGGCAGTAATGTCATGAGCAGTAGAGCTGCAGCAACAAAGTATACGAGCCGTAGTGATTCATCATCAGCAGCCAAGTATACGAGCTATAGTGAATTTTCAGCAGTAGTACACCACTTCAGCAGCAGCATAGAATGCCTCTTCAGCAGTATTTCAGCAGTAGTACACCACTTCAGCAGCAGCATAGAATGCCTCTTCAGCAGTATTTCAGCAGTAGTACACCACTTCAGCAGCAGCATAGAATGCCTCTTCAGCAGTAATATCTCCCTTCAGCAGCAGCATAGAATGCCTCTTCAGCAGTAATATCTCCCTTCAGCAGCAGCAATGTATAATAAGAACAAGTAGCAACTTCAACAGCAGAGCAAAATGAGCATTGGTGCGGCTTCAGTTGCAGTTTTTCAACAACGCCGACTTTATAAGAACTGTAGTTCTTCTTTAGCAGTAGCAGGTCTTCAGCAATGCTAGCAATTTTTCCGTAGCAAAGTATGAGTAGTAGCGTTTCTTTAGAAGACTTTTAGCAGTAGAGAATAGATAATTGTTATATCACTTCTTGTGAGGCTGAAGTCCAATGCCCTATTGCAAACAGTTCAACAGTATTTCTTTAAATGAACAGCAGAAGATTATATAATAGAGAAACCGCCAACGCCATCTTTAATTCTCAGCTGGAAAAAAATCGACACCATTGTTCTTGTTGGTGGCTCTAAGCGGCAGGCCAGTGTAATCTTCAACAGCATCTGCCACAAGTAGCGCTTTTCCAAATAAACTGACATTTGTGTGGTCCACAGCATCGTAAGCCACTAACGAGTTTAGCGCTCAGCTTCAGCTTGGTAGTAATTTCTGTAAAAGATGTAAAGTATTTATATAGCCAATTTAAGCTTTATTTGTGAATGCAAAGTTTTTCTTAGAACCTTTAAAAATTCCATTTCACTTGTTTGATAGGTTTTTACTTTCTATTAAATGTATAGTTAACCTAATTCGGAAAAATAAATTAGTACAGAAGACCAAATGAATTCCATTACTATAACTAACTAGTTGATCTAAAACGGAATTTTTTTTTCATCTTTCAAGAAGACTTAGTATTCTTAAACCTCCGCAAATAAACATATCTTTAAATCTTCTTAAACCTCCGCAAATAAACCTATCAATACATATATCTTTAAATCTTAGAAGTTCTAACGTCAAACAAATTTGTTTAATACATCCAAATTTGTTTAATACATCTTGAATATATATATTCAATACATAAAAGTTTAACCACTTCCTAACAAAAAAATATTTGCAAAACATTATATCCACAAACAATTTATCAAAAATATTTGGGAATCAAAAAGTTAACTAAGTGCTAACCATGAGTTTATCATTAAGTATTATCAACATTGCATCCTAAATGGCTGCTATCCAAAACTGATACCTATTGATGTGCTTGACTGGCATGTTTATTAGTTAATGATACCAGTCTATCAAAGCACATTTCACGAACCACCCAAGATTTTTGCTATATAACTAAAAAACATTTAATGGACAACCCAAGAATTTGTGCTATATAACAAACTTTATGGCCAACCTATTTTGTGCTATATAACTAAGATTTTGTGCTATAAGATTAAACGTTACGAGCAACTTAAAATTGTGTACTATATAAACATTTTAAGGGCAACCTAAGATTTTGTGCTATATAACAAACACTTTATGGGCAACCTAAGATTTTGTGCTATATAACTAAAACACTTTATGGGCAACCTAAGATTTTGTGCTATATAACTAAAACAATATGGGCAACCTAAGATTTTGTGCTATATAACTAAAACACTTTATGGGCAACCTAAGATTTTGTGCTATAAAACTAAAACACTATGGACAACCTAAGATTTTGTGCTATAAAACATACATTTTACAGGCAACCTATGATTTTGCTCTATATAACAAACATTTTATGGGCAACCTGAGACTTTGTGCTATATAACTAAGACACTTTACGGGCAACAAAGTTTTGGGCTATATAACTAAAACATGATAATTCAATAACAATCTGCAGTTAGTACGCTACTATATCTGAAAGCTCACAGGTCACTACTAAATTAGGTATTTTTAGATTTATCCATTGCTACCATTCAAACTGGCTTAACACCAAATGAGGTTTATTAAGGATGTCTTACCCTTTGTGAAATATCCGAGACCCCCTAAATCCATTTACTTATGAAGTATCGGAGTTCGAATTATCCTGAACTTGACAATCGGATTAAATTCTCGGCTGGTTCTGACAGCGACACACCGACATCCCTTGACCTGAAAGAAGAGCATATAATAAATGGGCAGCAAATCGAATTCTTCCATTGCCGCCAACTCAATATAAATGGACGTTTTTACACATTTACTATTACTGGCTAAGCTACAACCTGCGGTATCTGAACTGTTACAAAATTAGTTGGAAAAGCAGGATTTTATAGACCCAATTCACTACACAGTGTATTTGCCAGGTAAAAAAAATTAGATTAGAAACCAAGTAAATTTCATACGAATGTGGTATTCTCTACATGAATGTATCTAAACTTTACTTCGCCTTAATTCTAACATTTAGGTTTAAGTTCCAGTACACTTGACTCTCGTGCCTTAGATTAAAGTTTAATTTAGTCAGCCCAATTAAGTATACAATATCAAGAATTCACTTTAGTAATTAAATTTGCAGTAGAATAATTCCTGAACCTAAATCTCCAAGAAAAAAAATAACACCTGCATTTTTCCCAGATAATGATTTGCTACTTTTCGAGTTAACAGGAAACCATGATAAACGTGTTACCTATAGTTTACAATAAAATGTCCACTAATGCAGTATATTTACAGTATTATTTTCTCTAGGCCCACTTAAACAGCTTTTGCTACTATGAAGTTTTGAAAGTCATAAAATTAACTATTTTATTCAAGGAAACGGCAAATGGAATAAGCCTCGTCTTTTTCAACAATTATTCTTGAAAATTAACCCAGAACTTCAGCTAGTATTAGGGCCTATTTTTTTTCTTTCTTTTTAATGTGGTACTTTTTATTTACTACGCATCGAGCGCTACCCCAGAACACACCCCCCCCACACCATTTTCAACAATTTGAAAGTAATTTCGTAACCATTTGAAAAAATGAGAATGAGTTTCTAATTACAAGTTTTTGTAACCCAAAGACAATAAGCAATCATGTTCAAACCTCGATAAGACGATAAACTAATAAAATCAGTAACAGCTACCGCCTAAAACTGATTAAAGTTAATGATAAAAGCAAATCATCGAGAATTAGAGAAAAAAATTGAGTTATGCTGCAAAATAATAACTGGACTAGAAACACTAAATTAGTTTTAAAAACAGTTTGAAGATTCAAAATATCACTAGTTTAATTCAGTATAACTGCTGCACTATACGATGTAGAAATTCTACTTTCTATCTAGTTGATAAAATGCCTCTAATAAACCCAGGCAACCAAAAGGGAAACAATGAAAGTTATCATTAGTTGTGCGCGTTAATTGACCACCTCCTTTCTTCCCATGGAAAGGAGGGGTGTCGGCCGGTTGTTACTGGTACTGTCACCAGTTAGGCTCTTATACCTACTGTACTTGCCAAATTCAACTAAAGTCAATTTTCATCGTAGTAAAAATTTTCGTTTTGGCGTTTTTCCTAATTAGTAATGATTGCCACACTAGACCTTAAAATCTGGTCACAGTATGATTCTACTTTAAACACTCAACAAATTGGGAGTTTTCAATTAAAGTTAAGCCATTAAGAACCTAGCTATTTTCGAGTTCGAAACTTTTCGTAGAGGCATAATCTATATTATCAAAACCCAGTCTTTAAGATACTACCATAAGTCAAGATTGAAAATATTTTAATACGCCACCATAGGTAATTTTCTACCTATTTAACAAATTCACACCCCAAACGACACAATAATGGACCAAGTAATTCTATACTACCATTACCCAATAAAGACGTAGCAGTCGAGTAACATCGATAAAACTCAAATTAGGAGGTATACCACCTACAATAAAAAAAAGAAATAAATAAATAAATATTGAAGAAGTACTTACCACCAAGCTTTCAATATTCCTGCAAGAGGGATACCAATGTTCATGGCACACACAACGCACTGGTACTACATTGCTTACCGGATTTTTTCCCGATATTGTGTTCGGAAAATTCAAGGACTCTAGAATGAGGAAGTGACCAACAAGACTCCAACATTCTTGTTAAGTGTTTTCATTTTTAAAAAGTAGCGACATCTACAAGTTATCTTTTCAGTTTGGTATTGATCGTGAACGTACCAGATTTGTCTCAGTCTGGGGGATAATGATGAAAACAATAATCGTAAAGAATAAATCTAGATTTGTCTGTCTAAATGATAGTGATAAAAATAACGACCGTAAAGAATAAACTAGATTTGCCTCACTCTGAATGATAATGATGAAAATGATCGTAAAGAATAAACTGAATTTGCCTCAAAGTGACAATGATGAAAATAACGATCGTAAAGAATAAACTAGATTTGCCTCACCCAGAAGGATAATGGTGAAAATAACAACCGTAAAGAGCAAACTTCGTATTGACAAAATTTGCTCAGGATATTTTGTTTTCCTTTGGTCTCCAGATATCGAGATAAGATCGATTTAGTTTAGTTACATGAACATATTGGGAACAATAGCACGCAGAGAAGATTTCATAAATAATACTTATTGGTATAAAATTCATACTTAGATAACCGTAAAAATTTAAGTAGGCCTATGAGATTGTGTGACACCGAAGTAGTAAATCCATTAATTCAGTTGTCTAATAAATTAATACAAAACAAATTTTAGCCTAGATAAAAGGGAGCATGACCCATTTATAAATAAACCGAAAGAAACCACAACAGCAGGCTATACATGATTAAGAGCGTACACTGTTTTACAAGAAGTGCTTTTCACCAAATAATAATCTTTCTTGTAAAAGGAAAATTATTCTTCAGCATTAGATGTGTTTCATGCTAACTTCCATGACTTTCTTGAAAAAATTTCCTAAAATTGCCTTCAAGAGCTATATTTTAATTTGAGCTTTTGTTATCGTTGACGTATAAAACAAAAGTGACAAAACCGATTCTATAGCAGTGCAAAATTCCTTATCAAATTTCTAGATTGACAAGCAAATCTCGCAATTAATATTTTTTTTTTTTTGTATAGTAAAAAGCTATCCTAAGTATGTCGGAACAATATAACACAATTGATAGATACTGAACTGATAAACATTTCCTAATAAATATAAAAAGGTAGTCCAGGTGCTGTCTGTGTCCTAAGAATGATCAAATAACTACATTACTACAAAAAAGGAGGAATAATGACACACTAAAGATAAAAATTGGTATTAATCTAATTAAAGCACAACAACTTCTGCATTGGTTTCAGTATGCATTTGGTGAAATGCAAAATACCCGACATCAAATGTAACTGACACATAATTATATTGACCAAATTTTTAGTCAGTTCTAGAAAACACACGCAAAATGCATTTGTATAAGTGTCAAATTATGAGATAGTAGACATGTTAGTGGTTATTTTCATATGTAGATGTGCAAATGTTTCTGGTATCAGTCGATGCATATGCTTGTCAAGTATGCTATGAAAATGTGTTTTATACGTGTAAGCCTCTACGTAATTCTACACGGACATTAAAAAAAAATGCTCATACTTTTTTTATAGCCTGTAGTCTACGCATATGCATATTCTTGTCTTTGTGAATAAAGATTTTGAATGCATCTCATTTCACATGAAAACTATACTAGATCAGGCATCCAGTTTATGGCCAATATTAATTTTTTGTTTTATGATTTTGGCAATAAGACAATGTTCAAAGATTTTAGTTATTGAAGCATATTTATGACAACCTTAATGATGGGAAAAATTAGCTAGTTTTATTATGGTACTTTACTTACTTTAAGTGCTGTTTTCCTGGCCCTGTATCACATAGAAGAGTCAAGGCGTCACGTATGCTCTTATTCATTTAGAGTATTATGGCGTATGGTAATTGAAACATAAAACAATGGCTTTCAGATATTATTTGAAAGAACTAAAGTTAAAGAAAACGGGAATTCTAAAAATGGGAAGAAGACGTGAATTGACGATCTTATGGGTAACTGATATAAATCAATAACATTCTCGTTTTCGAATAGACTTAACAGTAAATGATGAAACTATTTTCCCAATTAGTTTCTTTAGGGACATTAATTCAAAAGGTGGCTGGTTTATACATACTTATGGACTGTTACAGGCATACATATATAACTATACATTCAGAACATAGTAAAAAGGTTTCAATGTTTAAAAAGAAATATATGTTTATAATGTGATGTGATTACGGGAGAGGGGAAACGTAGCCACCATTCAAAATTAGTGCACCTCTAAGTACTCTCCATAACCACGAATGCCTGTAAATACAATATCTTTAAATGAACAGTAGGGATGAAGAGGTACTTTTCACTAGTTGGCTAGAAATACCAAGGGGGTTGGAGTTTGTTTGGGGTAAAAAGAGAACATACGTAATTCTTAGGGCCGAAACAATAAAAGGAAGGAGGAAGTGAAAGGTGAAAAATCGAGTTAAATAACATTCTATATAGCAAAGACCCTCATTGAATCATTAAATATATTCTCTTAGTCACATGTTTTTCTTTGTATAAATGTAGGCTAACTCAGTGTTATTAATGCAATTATCATTAGGTACTCTCTTAAATGAAAATAGATAAATTCAAAACCAAAATATAATCAATACCATATACTTTTTTTTCACATTTTCTTCAGTTTTAGACTTGACATTTATTTTGAGCCATAAACCTACAACTGGGGCCATGGAAACCATTCACTGCCAATGGGGCAAGACGCTGCAGCTATATTGTAACGTACACTTTTAGAGATTGATAAGCAAGAAGGAACGGTGGTAATAATAGCAAGATATAAGGTGGGTTATGTAAGAGCCTGAAAGGACACTTCAAAAACCTTTCAAGTAATACCTACGTTGCTTATAGCATCCTGCTTTTCCTACTAGGGTTACAGCTAAGTAAGTAAGTAAGTAAGTAAGTAAGTAAGTAAGTAATAATAATAATAATGATAATAATAATAATAATAATAATAAGGGTACAGAAAACGAAAATGTGCAAGTGCAAAAAGGGAAGAATAGCAAAGCATATTCATGAAATCTATCATAGTGATTCACTGGTTGTACAATTATCAAATAATAGGCAAACTTATAAAAAATCTAGAGTTTCACCCTTTCATTTCCGAGCTCTTGTTTTACATATACACAAAATTATAGTGTTTTTCAAAGCTAACTTTGTGTTACTTGTAATCCTTCTTTTTGTATAATCATATATTACCAATTTCTGCACATATTGTTTTATTTGATATGTGTTATTAGTGACTACAATTCTCCAATACCTAAAATTTATCTGATCTTAGAATATGCCACAATACCATCAATGGGGAATGTGGTGGTGAAGTTCAATCCCTTGCACTGTTCTGGATATAAAGACAATAGGTCTACCACCCTGGTTTAGAACTGCAAAGATAGCAATATCAGATGCATCACACTCAACCTCAAAAGACCAGTTTTCCCCAGGTGAATACAGAGTGAAATCCAAGCTCCTTTTTTAAAGGCACTTACAGCTTTTACATCTAGATTAAACTTCTTTGTAGCAGCAGAGGGCTGAATTTTATTTGAAATATCTTGAATCCATTTGGTATAATAAGCCAACATACCTCAAGTTCTTCTTAGTGATCCGATCTGTTGGAAGAGCTGGTTCCTGCAATGGATGAAGTCTCCCAGGATCTGATTGTATGTGTCCATTCCCTACATAGTAACCAAGAACTTTTATGGAGAGCACTGATTTGATAGTTTTGGATTAATTTAGAGTTAGCCGCCTTCATTCCACAACCTTTAGAAAGTTATCTACATTGCAATCATGCTCTTCTTGAGTAGTTCCAGCATTTGTGATATTGTCAAGATAAGGAAGAGCCCCCAGCACATTTTATTCATTTACTAATTTGTCCATTGCTCGCCGGGAAGAAACTAGTACGCTCGTTACCCAAAAAGGAATACTGCAGAATTGATGCAAGCCACCATTTGCCTCAAAAGCAGATTACTTTCTGTCCGACTCTTTAATTTGTATTGGTGATAAACACTTTTCAAGTCAAATGTAGAGGACACATGGTACCTAACAAGATTATTTTAAGAGTAGTAGGTTGGCCAAGGCACCAGCCACCCATTGAGATACTACCACTAGAGAGTTATTGAGTCTTTTGACTGGCCAGGAAGTACTATATTGGATCCCTCTCTCTCGTTACAGCTTATTTTCATCTTTGCCTACACATACACAGAATAGTCTGGCCTATTCTTTCCTCATACACTTGACAACAGTGAAATTTTCAAACAATTCTTCTTCTCTTAAGAGGATAACTACTTCAATTGTTCATTGGCTACTTTCCTCTTGGTAAGGGTAGAAGAGACTCTTTAGCTATGGTAAGCAGCTCTTCTAGGCGAAGGATACTACAAAATTAAACCATTGTTCTCTAGTCTTGGGTAGTGCCATAGCCTCTGTACCATGGTCTTCCACTGTCTTGGGTTAGAGTTCTCTTGCTTGAGGGTACACTTGGGCACACTTATCTATCTTTTTTCTATTCCTCTTGTTACTTTCAAGTTTTTATAGTTTATATAGGAAATATTTATTTAAAATGTTATTTTGATTATAAAATAAATTTTTGAATATACTTACCCGGTGATTATATAGCTGCAACTCTGTTGCTCGACAGACAACTCTACGGAAAAACTCGCCAGCGATCGCTACACAGGTTGCGGGTGTGCCCAACAGCGCCATCTGTCGACCAGATACCCAGCTCTCAATGTAAACAAAGACTCAATTTTCTCCACTGCGTCTCTATTGGGGAGGAAGGGAGGGTCATTTAATTTATAATCACCGGGTAAGTATATTCAAAAATTTATTTTATAATCAAAATAAAATTTTTCAATATTTAACTTAGCCGGTGATTATATAGCTGATTCACACCCAGGATGGTGGGTAGAGACCAGTAATATATGTTTACACTTTTATGAGCTAAGAGTTTTTTATTTCATTTTAGAAGTTATCAAAATAACAAAAACAAAATAAATAGGTACCTGGTAAGGAAGTCGACTTGAACAATTACTCTGCCTTTTAAGTACGTCTTCCTTACGGAGCCTCGCGATCCTCTTAGGATGCTGATCGACCCCTAGGATCTGAAGTATCAAGGGTTGCAACCCATACAACAGGACCTCATCAAACCCCTAATCTAGGCGCTCTCAAGAAATGACTTTGACCACCCGCCAAATCAACCAGGATGCGAAAGGCTTCTTAGCCTTCCGGACAACCCATAAAAAAACAACATTTCAAGAGACAGATTAAAAGGATAAGGAATTAGGGAATTGTAGTGGTTGAGCCCTCACCCACTACTGCACTCGCTGCTACGAATGGTCCCAGTGTGTAGCAGTTCTTGTAAAGAGACTGGACATCTTTCAAGTAAAATGACGCGAACACTGACTTGCTTCTCCAATAGGTTGCGTCCATTATACTTTGCAGAGATATATTTTGCTTAAAGGCCACGGAAGTTGTTACAGCTCTAACTTCGTGCGTCTTCACCTTAAGCAAAGTTCGGTCTTCCTCACTCAGATGTGAATGAGCTTCTCGTATTAACAATCTGATAAAGTCTGACCAAGCATTCTTTGACATAGGCAAGGATGGTTTCTTAACTGAACACCATAAAGCTTCAGATTGGCCTTGTAAAGGTTTATTACCCTTTAAATAGAACTTAAGAGCTCTAACAGGGCATAAGACTCTTTCTAGTTCATTGCCTACGATCTCCGATAAGCTGGGGATATCGAAAGATTAGGCCAAGGCCGAGAAGGCAGCTCATTTTTGGCTAGAAAACCAAGTTGTAGCGAACAAGTGGCTTTTTCTGACGAAAATCCGATGTTCTTGCTGAAGGCATGAATCTCACTGACTCTTTTAGCCGAGGCTAAGCATACCAGGAAAAGAGTCTTAAGAGTGAGATCTTTCAGGGAGGCTGATTGTAACGGCTCCAACCTGTCTGACATGAAGAATCTTAGTACCACGTCTAAATTCCATCCAGGGGTAGCCAAACGACGCTCCTTGGTGGTCTCAAAAGACTTAAGGAGGTCTTGCAGATCTTTATGTTTGGAAAGATCTAAGCCTCTATGCCGGAAGACCGATGCCAACATGCTTCTGTAGCCCTTGATAGTGGGAGCTGAAAGGGATCGTCCTTTTCTCAGGTATAAGAGAAAAACAGCTATTTGAGCTACAGAGGTACTGGTCGAGGATACAGAAAACTGACTTGCACCAGTCTCGGAAGACTTCCCACTTCGATTAGTAGACTCTAATGGAAGACGCTCTCCTTGCTCTAGCAATCGCACTGGCTGCTTCCTTCGAAAAGCCTCTAGCTCTCGAGAGTCTTTCGATATTCTGAAGGCAGTCAGACGAAGAGCGTGGATGCTTTGGAGTACCTTCTTTACGTGTGGCTGACGTAGAAGGTCTACCCTTAGAGGAAGACTACTGGGAACGTCTACTACTAACCATCGAAGTATCTCGGTGAACCATTCTCTCGCGGGCCAGAGGGAAGCAACTAACGTCAACCTTGTCCCTTCGTGAGAGGCGAACTTCTGCAGTACCTTGTTGACAATCTTGAACGGTGGGAAGGCGTAGAGATCCAGATGTGACCAATCTAGGAGGAAAGCATCTATATGTATTGCTGCTGGGTCCGGGACTGGAGAGCAATAGATTGGAAGCCTCTTGGTCAGCGAGGTTGCAAAGAGATCTATGGATGGTTTTACCCCAAGTGGCCCAAAGTCTCTTGCACACATCCTTGTGGAGGGTCCATTCGGTTGGAATTACTTGCCCTTTCCGACTGAGACAATCTGCTATGACGTTCAAGTCGCCTTGGATGAACCTCGTTACTAGGGAGATGTCTTGACCTTTTGACCAGATGAGCAGGTCCCTTGCGATCTCGTACAACGTCAGTGAGTGGGTACCTCCTTGTTTGGAGATGTACGCCAAGGCCGTGGTGATGTCCGAGTTAACTTCCACCACTTTGCCTCGAAGGAGAGACTTGAAGCTTTTCAAGGCCAGATGTACTGCCAACAGCTCCTTGCAGTTGAAATGCATGCTCCTCTGACTCGAGTTCCACAGTCCTGAGCATTCCCGACCGTCTAGTGTAGCGCCCCAGCCCACGTCCGATACGTCCGAGAAGAGAACGTGGTTGGGAGTCTGAACAGCCAAGGGAAGACCCTCTCTTAGGTTGATATTGTCCTTCCACCAAGTCAGACAAGACTTTATCTTTTCGGAAACCGGGATCGAGACCGCTTCTAGCGTCTTGTCCTTTTTCCAGTGAAAAGCTAGATGGTATTGAAGAGGACGGAGGTGTAGTCTTCCTAGTGACACAAATTGTTCCACGGATGACAGCGTCCCTACCAGACTCATCCACAGCCTGACTGAGCAGCGTTCCTTCTTCAGCATCTTCTGGATGGATAGCAGGGCTTGATCTATTCTGGGGGCTGATCGTCTTGTTGTACAGCAACGTCCTCATCAGAGGGTTCCTCATCCGAAAACTGATGAGGAAACGGCAACGGAGTGGGCAACGTCTGGCTCGCTGAGTCCGGTCGCACTGGTGCATGCGTGACGGAGCCGGACGCAACATCATGGAACTGCTGCACAGTCTGTGAACTGTCAACAACCATGGGTGCGCGAGGAAGCACAGCGTCAACCCGAGACTGTCTAGACCGTCTGGGTTGTGCAGTCAACACCCTACCGGGTTGCTGAGGTTGACGCACTGCGTCAAAACAAGTCACCTCTGCTGGTTGTTGAACGTCCTGAACGTCAACAACCACCTCCGAGCGTCGCTTAACGTCAACGTGCGGCTGGCAACCCACACTGGGTCGCATCGGTGGAGGAACCACCTCAACTGGCAGACACGAGTAGGTTACCTCAGCGTCAACAGGGCGCACAACCGACCGGTTGGAAGGTTGTTGGCCAGAAGGTTCGGTAGCAACCTTCTCCGCATTAAAGTCCTCTATCAAGGACGCAAGCTTGGACTGCATGTCTTGCAGCAAAGCCCATTTAGGGTCTACGGGAGCAGGTGTGGCAACAGACGGGGTTAGCGACTGAGGCGGTACCGCTTACCATCCCTGAAAGCCTTGTTATGCATGACATAATTGTACAGCAAAACTTCAAAGGCTCGAAAACAGCTGTGAAGTTGACCTGTAAAAAACTTGGAGCGTCTCCTGGCCAGGCGCCAGGGAGAGTCTACGAGAATTGAGAAGTCTATCTGGGCAGAGGCATGAACTCCCAAGCCGAGAACTTCTCTCGTGTCATATCAGACTCTCGCTCTATAAACCAGTTTAAAAGAAGGGAAAGCAAAGGCTGTATCCCCCAAACTCCTCCTGGTGAAAAACCAGTCGCCTAGCCAACGTAAAGCTCTCTAGGAGAGCGAGAGAGCACTAGCTTAAAAACAACGGCTTCGAAGTAGCTAGGCCTAGTGTAAGCTCTGACGTTTAGGCGAACGAGGAGCAGCAGTTACAAAAAGATCCGGACAAAGATCCTTAAAAAAATCATCATGATTTAATTAAAGTCCATAGGGGGCTAGGCAGCTTTAGGCTCCTCTCCATCTGACAGAGTCCTCAAGGGAATATCAGTAGGAGGGGGAACAGCAACTTCCTCATCTACAGGAACCTTGTCCGATAAAAGCTGAGTCTCAAGCAAGGGAGAGACCTACCGTGGTGGCAATGCTTTACAAGCAGAGTCCACACTCACTGGTGCATTAGTAGCAGACCAGAACGCAACGTCATGTAACTGCTTGACAGTCTGTGAACTGTCAACAACTGGACTGTCAACCACAACAGGTGCGTGAGGACGCACAGCGTCCACTCGAGACTGCTTTGACTGCCTAGACTGAGCAGTCAAAACAACTCTAGAATGCGGAGGTTGACGCACAGCGTCAAAACAAGTCAACTCCGATTGTTAGTGAACGTCTTGAACGTCAACAGGAGCATCAGCAAGTGGCCTAACGTCCAAATGCGGCTGAAGAACCACACGAGACCGCATCGAGTGTGGTTCTAAACAACCTGACTGACGTGACTAAGCTACGCCAACGTCAACAGTAAGCACAAAGGAACGTTAGGTTGGCTGAAAGCCAGGATATCGATGAGATAAACGGCTAGACTCAACGGACTAATCGGCAGAATAGTCTTCCATAAGGGAGGCAAGCATATACTGCATGTCTTGCCATACAACCCATTAAGGATCAACGGAAATGGTTGTGGTAAGAGACGAGGGTAACGTCTGTGACCGCAACACTTTGCCAACAAAAAAAGACTCTCGGAGTCTGTGTTACGCTTTTGTTATGCGGCGAGCAGTTATCCGATGACTGCATAGGGTCAGGGCTGTCCTAATGGTTGTAACCAGGACGCTGGACCTGTCCTGAAAGGACTGACTTTCGCTTAAGGGCTTCGAAACCTTGCGACAGGTTTCTTATGCGAAAAGCCTTCGGATGACGAGGAGAAACAACGTCTCTCTCGTCTTATGGTAGGGGAGATCTTGGTAAGATACACCCGATACCATAGAGGGAAAACGTCTGTTCGTTGATCAAGGCCTCTCGAACCCATAAGTCGTTTGACATTACTTCTCCCCTGGGCTTGGGAGCATGCAAGAGGTCCCGGACTAGGTGAACGACAGGCACGAACAGACGAACCCTCGGACGCAACACTGTAACACTTTGCGCATATCACTTTATCACTTCGATTTTCTGTTTTGCACTTATTTCACTGAAATCGAAACTTTTACTGATTTCTACCTGAAACACGCAATTCTACCCATCATTAAAAGGTAGTAATTGCGAAATCAGTCGTATAATGCATAAAACAGAAAACATATTTTAAGATAACAAACTCAGTGGCTGGGAAAGAGACTAAACACTAGTTCATATAAACTACGTTTTCAATCTCTCACCGCACATAGCCTGGGGACGAGAATAAAAAACTAAAAACGTTTTATCCTTCCTCCCCGTACAGCGACTAGGGACGAGAGTAACTCGAGAACAACGTTACCCGCTTGAACGGAACGTTTTCTCTCCTCTCTCTCCCTCCGTCTCTATCTCTCTCTCTCTTTCTCTCTTGATTTCGCACCTAAGAGAAGAGCCCAATTATATTTCGTCAAAAAAACATGTTATTTGACTAAAGGAAAAAACTGAAAGGTTTTTCAAATAAAAAGTTCCTTTAAAATAGAATTTAAAACATTTAAGCTAAGAAAGAATGAACAAAACGTCAGAATCGATTTACTCTTACTGCAAAGTGAAACCGTGATACACTCTCTCTCTATCGTAACGATAGAGCGCATGTTGAACGTCCTGAACGTCAACAACTGCGTAGCATAAAAAAACTAAACGTTAGTTCATCTTTGAAAACAGTACGAAGACTATCAAAGAAATTCTTTCATAAAATATTACATTTAAAAAGTTTTAAATCCTTAGCTTTTTAAAAGCTAAATACGATATAAAGGGCTCAACGTTGATTAACTTCGGTTTCCAAGTTAGGACCGCCTATCTCAGGAAAGGTCGCATATAAACAAAACATTAAAATTTATTTTTATATGTTTATAATAAATGGAAAGTTAATCGAAGAGGCCTAATAAAGGCGGATAGATATAAAATATATAGAGGAAAATCTATAACGTGATAAGATAATTACTAAAAGCCTAAACACACTTCCGTCTAAGGGAAGGGTCGGCCATTTAAAAGTGAAAGAAAGTCCATACTCTCTTTGTCACCATAATTAAATCTATCCAAAACGAGTTCAAGATTTAAGATGAAGATAAAACACCTGCATAGCGAAAGCTCAAAACTAGAATATAGTACTTCACCAAATAGATGTGAAAAACTCCAGTTTAGCAACAGAGAGTAAAGTACGTCTTGTCGACACCTCGACAGAGAGAAAATTGAGTCTTTGTTTACATTGAGAGCTGGGTATCTGGTCGACAGATGGCGCTGTTGGGCACACCCGCAACCTGTGTAGCGATCGCTGGCGAGTTTTTCCGTAGAGTTGTCTGTCGAGCAACAGAGTTGCAGCTATATAATCACCGGCTAAGTTAAATATTGAAAATGTCATTGTTCTTAAAATATATTATTTTTCCTTGTTTCCTTTCCTCACTTGGATATTTTCCCTGTTGGGTCGCCTGGGCTTATAGCATCTTGCTTTTCCAACTAGGGTTGTAGTTTAGCAAGTAATAATAATAATAATAATAATATATGAGATATTCATTTTAATGTTGTTATTGTTCTTAAACTTCTTGTAGTTTTTCCTTATTTCCTTACCTCACTGGGCTATTTTTCCTGTTTGAGCCCTTGGGCTTATAGCATCCTGCTTTTCCAACTAGGATTGTAGCTTAGCAAGTAATAATAATAATAATAATTTTCATCATGTCATCAATCCTTGGTAATGTGTAGCCTATACATCCAGATCAGTACTGTATACTTGTTCATTGCCTCTGAATTGTTAACACCCATCCTCTTCTTTTAGTGATCACTTGCACTTTTCATAACAACAACTTGGCCTCGCCATGGAGATAAACTTGGTTCAATTGCTCCCTCACAGAGTAACCCATTTACTTCCTTTCCTATAAAGTCTTGATCACCATTACTGTAATGTCTGGATTTGATAGTGTTTGGCTGGAAATTAGGTGATAAAACTATGAAAGAGTGAAGACTCCTCTAGTGCTACAGCTGTAAGAGTAACATAGTTATTAGTAATTTTCAAGGTTAACTCAGATTTATGCCCAATAAATTCATGTTACACTAAGATGCTGTTTTTGAAAATCTACCCCAAGAATTATGTCTACACACAAGTTGCTCAGTACACCAAGATTTGTGTTAGGGTAAGATTGATTATTAAGTCCAAGCATGAGGTTGGTCACAACATATTCAGAACTACTATCTAAAAGATTTTTGAGCAAATCTAATCCTATTACTACTTTGATGCACTTTCAGATATAATTCTTAAGCAACTTCCTCACTTATATAACCCTCAGTACTACATGAATTTCTTAGCACACTCGACTTCCTGAACTTAATTGTTATTACAGTAGCAACTTGTGAAAATACATGAGGAATACTTGTCACTGTAGTCATAGTATAACAAATAAACACTTACTACTGACACTTTTGTCGATGTAAACTGGCAATCATGAGCAAAATGTCACTTCCTAAAACATTATTGACAGCTTTATGTACAGAGTATGTACTTCCAGTATGATAGGGTTCTCCGGAAAAGTAGCATTTCTTTCGTACATTGTAGGAGCGGCAACTGCTGACTTCTCAGAAGAATCAGGTGAGCTTTGCATGACATCCTCATCAGAAGTCTTGAAGTTTATAACTGCAGTTAAGTGAAGAACTTGCAATGCCTTTGGATTCTGATGGATAACAGTAACAGCAATGTGTGCAGTCAGAGAAGTGTAGGCTTCAGCATTCCTTTGTGAAAGGTCCAAGGAATAAGCTTGATTGTAGGCACCCCGCGAGTCAAGAATGTTGTTCTCTTAGAGACGTTGGAAGGGTGAGCTGAAGAAACACCATTAAGGAAGGAATTCTGAGTTAATTCCTCACGAGGCTGATCAGCACTGATAACCTCTAGAATAATCTTTACTTAACTTCATTATTTCTCTCAAGAATTCATCAAGTGATTCACCTGGTTTCTGTCGTCCTGTTGCAAGTAAATGTCTAGCAAAAATTTCATGTGGTGTTTTCATATATAGTTTTTCTAGTATAGCTATATAGTAGCTTAATAAAAGCTTGCACTCTTCAATATACTCAAGTACTGCATGAGACATGGAATTTACATGTCGTTAATTTGTTCGGTTCATTCTCACCACACTCCTCGATGAAGTTCGCAAAAGGGCTATGCCAATGTTTCCACTCCTTCACCACTGTTGGGATACTTGAGCCAACATCCAGACGAGCAGGTCTCAGGCCCCTCTCCATTGTTCTGGTCAAGTTAAGTAAATTGTGGCGACAATGAAATGCTTGGCTACAGCTTTCCAAGTTTTACTGAACTTGAACAATTACTACAGTTTGAAACAAATGCAAATACCTTCCTTAATAATCTAACATATAAACCTACAATGTTAGTAATCCTTACCCTAATAAAATACAATATCACAAATTTTTAAGTAATTTGTATTTTTCCTAACATACTTACCTAGAACTACCTTCTTAGGAGTTACTGGTTAACTCTACCTAACCAACCAGCTTTCTGTATAGTTTACCCTCTTCCCGTTTTCTACGTGATCAACCTCTGGCAGTGTCGTATGTGCCCTGAGGCGACCCGGGGTCGGGCAGCGTGCTAGCTCAGGTCGAATCGCCAGTAAGTTTCGTTGGAATAGGTATTACTCGATCCTGCAGGTTCTCGGGGAAGGATGGGTGGGCCATAACCCGAAGGTAGTTCTAGGTAAGTATGTTAGGAAAAATACAAATTACTTAAAAATTTGTGATTTGTTCCAACACGGTTACTTACCTAGAACTACCTTCTTAGGAGACTTACACTTTAGGAGGTGGGAGTGTCCTGCAGGGATCAGGATTCGACGGGGAGGCACGCGAGAGAGGGAACCTCTAAGGAGGTCTTGGTTCCACGACCACTAGAAAACTGCACGAAAAGTAGGGGAAACTATCCGAAAAACTCACTTAGTGTCTAAATGGCTTACCTTTTTCAAAACCCACTCTGATACATGTCCTCTTGAAGGGTGTTCCTTTAAGTGACTAAGGTCTTTTCAACATCTTCTTGGCCCGGACGGTCCGGGGCAGGAAGGAAAGGGGGGGTTAGGTTAAGGAAGGAACTAGTGTCTCTTGGCATTAACACCCCCGGTTACCCTGGGGCTATGACCTTAGATCTCTTGAAGGGCCGAAATGATTGGGCCAATGGAAAACCTGTCCAAGGATTTCCTCGTACAATCTTTGAGATAGTGTTCCGTGAAGGTGGACTGTCTGGACCAGGTCCCAGCCTTCAGGATCTTACCCACAGCCATGTTTTTCTCGAAAGCCAGGGAGGTGCTCAGACCCCTAATATCATGTGGCCTTGGTTTTCCTGGGAGAGGGGTCCCAGAAGCCTCGTAGGCCCTCCTTATCACCTGTCGCAGCCAAAAAGAGATAGAGTTCTTCGAGACCGGTTTCTTCACCCAGCCTGTTGAGATGAATAAATTTTTGATCTGAGGGTGGAATTTTGCAGTCCTCTCCAGGTATTTTCTTACTGTTCTCACGGGACATAAGAGTAGATCCTTCGGGTTGTCGGAGCGAGGGATGGCTGGCACCGAAAAACCATCAAACCGAGGATCCCAACACGCCGGGTTCTGCGTCTTCGCCACAAAGCTAGGGACGAACCTAAAGGCAACTTCTCTCCACCCTTTGGAGTGTGAGACCTCGTAAGAGAGGCCGTGAAACTCGCTAACTCTCTTCGCCGAGGCCAGGGCTAAAAGAAAAGCTGTTTTAAGGGTGAGTTCTCTGTCTAGTACGTCCCTGAGAGGTTCGAAGGGCGGTTCTGACAGAACTTTGAGAACTCTGGCTAGGTCCCACTGCAGAACCTGTACCTCCTGGGGGGGACATGATTGTTCAAAACTGCGGATGAGCATAGAGATGTGCCTTGAGGCTCCCAAGTCAATGCCCCTAAGGAGGAAAACTTGACCTAGAGCTGCTCGAACTCCTTTGATGGCCGGAATGGCCGAACCCACGTCGTCTCTCAGGTACAGTACACCAGAAAGTCTGCAATGTCCTGGATCGACGCCCCTAAGGGCCTGATGTTCTTGGACGCACACCACTTCAGGAAGACTGCCCACTTTGCCTGGTAGACTACCGCCGAGGAACGCCGTAGATAACCCGACATCCTTGCCGCGGTTCTCGATGAGTATCTTTCTTTCTTCAGGAGCTTCTCGATAACCTCCACGCGTGAAGGCGGAGGGATCGAGGGTGTTCGTGCCACCTGTGAAAGTGAGGTTGACGCAGGAGGTCTGGCCTGTTCGGAAGCGGCCAAGGAGGACGAAGAGCTAATTCCTTTAGGTCTGCGAACCAGTCTCTCTCCGGACACCAGGGCGCTACCAAAGTCATCGACAGGTTGGACGACACTCTCACTCTGTTCAACACTTGCCTGATCAAACTGAAGGGAGGGAAGGCGTACACATCGAGACTGTCCCAGGGATGTTGGAAGGCGTCCTCGAACGCTGCTGACGGGTCTGTGATTGGAGAACAGAACACGGGGAGTTGGGCATTCAGACGTGTGGCGAATAAGTCTATCACTGGGGAGCCCCACATTAGGATGACTGCTCGAGGTACCTCCGGGTGTAGGGTCCACTCCGAACCTATCACTTGACCCGCCCTGCTGAGGCCGTCGGCCATCACGTTCCTCTTTCCTGGGATGAACCTTGCCGTCAGTTCTATCCCTTATTCTGTAGCCCACTCTAACAGTTCCGTGGCTATGGCGCATAGGACCCTTGACTTCATACCTCCCTGTTTCTTTACATACGCCACTACTGTGGCGTTGTCGCACATCAATGCCACAGTGTTTCTTCACAGGAAGTGTACGAACTGTCGACACGCCCTCAGAACCGCTATCATCTCCAGGATGTTTATATGGAGAGACGCCTCCTCGCTGGACCACTGCCCTTTTGTCGATTTTCCTTGCAGGTGTGCTCCCCAACACTCCTTCGATGCGTCCATGAACAACAGCATCTCCGGGGGATCGGGGGCGAAGGGCATTCCCTTCTCTGTGTTCGACCTGATGTTCCACCAAAGAAGGGTCTCTCTCGTCTTCGGGAGGACTGGGACTATTTTGTGGGGCTCCTTGCCTTGGGTCCATGACTCCTTCAGCTTCCACTGTACCGGGCGGAGCCTGAGTCTCCCTTGCGGTACTAATTTTTCCAGCGAAACCAGATGACCCAGTAACTTCTGCCAGTCCTTGGCCCTCCTGGGTTGTCCCGTCAGGAAGGGTTGAAGGATACGTTCTAGGTTGGCTAACCTCTCCCCTGAGGGGAAGGCCCTTACTAACTGGGTGTCCAGGACCATCCCCAAGTAAGTCATTCTGGTGCTGGGGACTAGTTGGGACTTCCCTTGGTTGACCGTGATCCCTAACACCCTGCAGAGGTCGAGCAACATAACGCCTTGCTCCTTCAGTTGTTCCCTTGAGGCAGAAAGAAGCAACCAGTCGTCCAGGTACCTGAGTAGACGTACTGTATGCCTTTCTTGTGTGCCCATGCCGAGATCGTGGCGAACACTCTCGTGAACACTTGCTGGGCCGTCGAGAGGCCAAAGCACAAGGTTTTGAACTGCAGGACACTGGACTCCCACTTGATTCTGAGGAACTTCCTGCTGGAGGGGTGCACGGGGATTTGAAAATAGGCATCCTTGAGGTCGAGAGACAAGAGGAAATCCCCCTCCCTCAAGGCTGCTAGCACTGTCTTGGGGGTATCCATTTTGAAGTCCGTCTTTGAGACGAACTTGTTGAGGGCTGAGAGATCTATGACCGGCCTCCACCCTCCTGTCGATTTCTCCACAAGGAAGAGCCTGATGAAGAAACCCGGGCCGGGCTTCTCCACTGTCTGCAAAGCTCCCTTGTCAATCATGGATGCTACTTCCTCTTGTAGTGCCGACCTCTTCAAGGGGTCCTTTGGAACCAACCACTCGGCCCGATGGGCTGGGATGAGAGGGGGAGGCTCTTCTAGGAAAGGGAGTCTGTAGCCCTCTTTCAGGACTGTCACCGTCCAGGGATCAGCACCGAGATCCCGCCATGCTTGCCAAAAATGTCTGAGGCATCCCGCTACTAGGGGCTCCTGAAGGAGTAGGGGGCCTCTCTTCCTACCTTCTTCTGGAGGAGCGGCCAGATCTACCTCTCCTAGCGTTACCGTAGGAGGGTCTGTAGGCTGACTGAGGGCCTGCGGTGGCCCTACGGGTGGGCTGCTGCGAGACTTGAAGCCAAGGAGCTGAAGGTGGTTCCCTTCGAGGCAGCAAGGGTGTGGCCTGTGAGGAGTGAGGGACGTCCGTTGAGGCTCTTCTAAACGTAGACTTCCTCATGGGGGGGGCCTAGGATCCGTTTCTCTCACTTTCCTCACCTTCTCCATTGTATTTTCCACCAAATTGATGGGGAAAATGTCATTCCCCCACACCGAGGAATTCCTCAGCCTCCTCGCTTCTCTGTCCGGCAACTTCCGCACCAGTTTGCTCAGTACCGTATCTCTTTTCCTCAGGACCCAGTTCGTAGCTACCGACAGAGACTGGGATGATAAAAACTTAAAGGCCTTGCCTCCAGAACTAACAAGATCCCTCAGCATGGCCTGATTGTCTGGGAGGGAGAGGTTGTGGGATGCCTGAAACCCCACCAAAGCGCAAGACCACCAATCCAACCAGGAGGACACGTAGACCAGGTCCTGTGCCATGTCCTCCATCATAGAGGCTTCTGACGGGGAAAAGCACACTGGGGCAGTGGAGGCCCTGTCTTCCGAGGCTCCCTGGTTCAGCGCGGTCACCGCTGCTTCTACCGCACGGGGACCACCGCGATGCCCTTCGGGAACGTAAAATCGTTTCTGGGATTTCAGGCCCGGAAGAAGCTTGGAGGAACTCTCGCTTCTGGGGGCCTCTGCCAGTCCTGCAAGGTACTCATCTATCTGCTCCATCCCCAACTTCACGTCTTGAGCGAGAGGGAGAGACAAAGAGGGCTTTTGTTGTACCGGGCTGTCGATCATCCTGGACAGTCCGGATAGTACGGCCTTTTCAGCTGAGGGCTTGGGTTCATCCAAACGGTGATGCCTCCGAATTAGGGCCAGAACCTTACGGTAGATGTCGTCAGACGAGCACTCCCCTCCTTCAACCAGGTCTTCCGTCACCAGTTCCTCCGTACGAGGGTACGCCGTGACGGTGGGAAAGGCAACGCCCGACGAGCCTGCCAGTGGTATGGGCTGCCCTGTGGGGACGAAGGCACCGTCATGGGAGTACCAACGCCCGACGAGCCTGCCAGTGGTATGGGCTGCCCCGTGGGGACGAAGGCATCCGTCATGGGAGTACCTAGTTCCACGGGGGGCTCCGTGGATGGGGGATCAATGCGGACCGACGGGCACCCTTGGTGCTTAAGGAAGGCCTCCAAGGTGCCCGTGGTCGACGCTAAGCCTTCCTTCATACTCCTTATATCCTTCCTAAGGGAAGAAGGGGCGGAGGCTACCGTTGGGTTAGTCACTACACGGGGGTCCCGGTTCGACCCCTCTTGCCGGGCGGCTGGTCCGAAGGAGGAGATAGGAGGATGAGACACAGAAGGCGAGGCTCTAGGGAGCCACCTGGAAGCGGCCGCGGCTATGGTAAACCTAAACAGCTCGCTCCGGGGCACTGTGAAATTCACCCAGTCCTTGGACTTACTCCTCTTCGCTTTCTTTTTAGAGGACTTCGACCTTTTCTTACCATGCCTCGAGCGGGAACGAGACTTCTTCTTCTTGCGAGATTTCTCCCTCTTCCTCTTGCTAAGGTTCCTGTCCTCGTCCTCTGATGACGAAGAAGAAGAAGAGTCCGATGACGACGACGATGACGAGGATGAGGACAGAGCTCTCCGACCGCCCGACACGTCCAAGACTGCGGGGGGAAATTCTCGTCATTTCTCAGGTGTGGGCAGTTGCAGAAACACGGGGGGTAGCGTAGTCGAGGGAGCCGGAGGGGACCGCGCGAGCCCTTTACAGAGCCATTGCTCCACATCCTCTTCTCCTCTAACGGGAGACCTGAAGGGAGTCCTAGGGGCCACCCACGTGGTGGGGTCCGAAGACAACGAACTACCTTTTTCTGTGTCTCCCTCGGCGGTTGACGCACCTGAAACACGCCACGAGGCAGGGGAAGTATCGACACTTGGCCTACCCCACATAGGATCTTCCGAGGAGACGGGACCTGAGGGCACCAGGCGCTCGCCTCCTACCCACACTTCCGCACTACACTCAGGCCCCACACATGCCTGCCCCACACTGGACACTTCCCCCACAGGAATATCAGACTCTTGGGGAAGGGCAATGGGCCTCTTCCCCGCAACGGACTTGCCTCGTCCCCTACGCTGGGTAGGGGAAGAAGGACGGGCACTACGGTCTGCAGAGGCGTCTGGCCAAACCACAGGCGAAGATATGCTGGAGTCCTTAGGCTACTTCTTAGCTGCCTTCTTCTTTTTCGTCCCGAAGAGCACCCACTGGATCTCAGTCCAATTAGCACACTCCGGGCACGTAGAGATAGGGGAACACGCTTTCCCCCTACACGTGGAGCACAAGGAGTGGGGATCAACCTCAGGCTTGGAAAGGAAAGCCCCGCAAGACTTCCCAGCCAAAGGCCCAGGGCAACGACGAGGATGCTCCATAACGCAAAGCTAACACACCAAGAGGCACAAGGATGTAAAGGGAAAGTGAAATGGAAACACATGGGTAACACGCGGTAAGCACAAAGGATCGGGGGACACAAAGGGTCGCACAAGGTAAGAGAGAGCGCGGCGAGATGTTGATCACGTCGCGACCATAAACTTACTGGCGATTCGCCTGAGCTAGCACGCTGCCCGACCCCGGGTCGCCTCAGGGCACGTACCACACTGCCAGAGGTTGACCCCGTAGAAAACGGGAAGAGGGTAAACTATACAAAAAGCTGGTCGGTTAGGTAGAGTTAACCAGTAACTCCTAAGAAGGTAGTTCTAGGTAAGTAACCGTGTTGGAACAAACATCCAATTAACCTTAGTATTACTAATAATTACCTAACAGATATGTAGGCATGGTGGTTGGTCTACCATTGTCTCTCAGTCCTGGATGTAAACAAAGTGAGATATTGCTTCTTCTTGATAGGAAAACACTCATATTAAACTTGGGTAACGAAACGGAGGAGAAGGCAGGAGCAAAATAATAATCTCAAGTAATAAATGTAGCACAGTAGTAACAAAGAAGGCTCTTCATACTCAGTTGACCTCTAGGTGCCTTCTCTATTGATAGATACCTAAATATGTCACTGCTAGAAAAGAAACTAGTTTTGAATGGGGGATTCTCATAGTTCTACACTGCCACAATTAAAATTGATCGGTAGAAATCATCTTGAGTCTCTGCCAGTTGTAATCTTGCATTTCTCATACAATTTAGTTTATTAGCACTTCTAATACTGTACCATAAACACTAACTTTCATGTGTTTCTCAAAAGATTCTGACTAACATCTTCATAAGAAATGATATGGCATTTTGGGAAAACAAACAATTTGTCATCATAAGCTCACAGAACAAATTAGGACCTTTCTCTCTTGTCCAAACAACACCTAACCATTCTCAGAGGAGAAACCCTGTCTTAAAAATAATTCTTATGCATGTCAAAGAAATATAATCATCTTGTTTTCTCTAAAACCTACATCTTGTAAAAGAGATTGTAGATCTTTAATATTTAGACCTTTCAAAGGTTTAAAATGAGAACACTTCAAATATTGCAATGCAGTAATGCCCTATGGTATTCATTCATTCCAAGGGCCCATAAATAAGACAATTTTTGACATAGGTTACATTTCATCCCTATAAAATGCCTTATACACTTCCTATACATGTAATAAACACAAAAAGTACCTACAACCTACCATTCTTTCATAAAAGCCACATACCTATATAAACAAGCCTCCATGTGAAGTACATATACTGTAGAGTACTGTATATATAGCACTGTATGTATAACAATGGAATGTGTAGTTTTTACCAAAGAGAGAGAGAGAGAGAGAGAGAGAGAGAGAGAGAGAGAGAGAGAGAGAGAGAGAGAGAGAGAGAGAGAGAGAGAGAGAGAGAGAGAGAGAGAGGATGCAATAAACAATATGGTAGAACAATAAACTTTAATATTAATAACAACACATTACTAATAGTCACATTACCTTGAAGTTGGCATCTCTTCTGCTTACTGGACATGGAAAAGGGTGGAGCTGGAAGTGAGGAATTAATTGTTAGAGGAGGAGGATACACATGGTTGGTGGCCTAGTTGAAACTAATTACTGTAGTTGCAACCAGAGGATTTTTTTTTTCAAACCTAAAGTCCATGTCAGAGCTTCATTAAAGTTGAGATCAGACGATGATTCAGTAGCCTTTTGTTTTTCTACTCTTACTAAGAACTGGTCAAATGTTTGCTGACCAGTGTTCCTTCTCTTGTCATCGATGATTTTCCTGTATGTTATTAACAATCTTCAACACCATAATTGACATATTCTAGTAAAACATTTGGTCGAAGGATCCTAGGACGCAAAGATGCATAAAAACTTGGATAAATCGTAAAAAACCTGCTGCATTTCTTTGAGCTTGAAATTTCTTGGTTCTGGATAGGAGAAACTCTTTAATTTTCTGTTGCTCTTCTAAATCCAACAATTGTTCATTTGTGTCTCAATCAACTGTTAAAAATCTTTCTTTTCCAACTCCATCTGTAGTCCTTTGCTATGGGATAACCAATTCCTCGAGATGTCCTTTACTGGCTCTTCAAAAACATGACAAGCCTGTAAAGTCCTTTTGTGCTTATGAGTACCATTGGGTAACTGACACTTTGGGCACACTCACTATGCCTTTCATTAACGATGTCATCACAAGATACACTAGCAAAGAGGACACTGGGGAGAAGTAGTCTTAGCTACCAGCTCCCTAAATTAAGTCAGAGAGTGCCTATCTGAAAGACCTATGGAGGTTAAAGCTTTTCATAGGTCAAAATTGTCATTAGTGGCCTACATGAAAACAGGATAAGAGCCTCCTAGTTCCAATGGGGTGCAGTAAACACTAGGGGAATCCTACATGCCTCCAAAACTTGAAAAGCCTGCCGACATATCTCCGAGGGCTCTTTGCTCCCGACGCATACTACCCGGGGATAGAGCCACTGGCGTATTCATAGGAGCGGAGGAAGCAGACACACTCAATGAGAGGACAGAAGAGGCAAAAGACTTCTCCAGTCTTCTTGGGCTTTGCCAAGACAGATCCTAGAGAAGGCTCAGCTCTCTTCCTCCCCTTTAAGGCATATGCCTGCCACTGCAAAGGAGGCCTGTGACCTGCTCTTGACACAGGGATGATTATGAAGTCATAACCCCCTACAAGACATACAGAGAGAGTGTGGATCTACAGCTGGTTTAGACATTATCATTATTATCATTATTAATTGCTAAGCTACAACCCTAGTTGGAAAAGCAAGATGCTATAAGCCCAGGGGCCCAACAGGGGAAATAGCCCAGTGAGAAAAGGAAACAAGGGAAAATAAAATATTTCAAGAGCAGTAACAACATTAAAATAAATATCTCCTAAATAAATTATAAATACTTTAACAAAACAAGAGGAAAAGAAATTAGATAGAATAGTGTGCCCGAGTGTACCCTCAAGCAAGGGAACTCTAACTTACAACAGTGGAAGACCATGGTACAGAGGCTATGACACTACCCAAGACTAGAGAACAATGGTTTGAATTTGGAGTGTCCTTCTCCTAAAAGAGCTGCTTACCATAGCTAGAGAGTCTCTTCTACCCTTACCAAGAGGAGAGTAGCTACTGAACCATTACAGTGCAGCAGTTAACCCCTTGGGTGAAGAAGAATTTTTTGATAATCACAGTGTTGTCAGTTGTATGAGGACAGAGGATAATATGTTTAAAGAATAGGCCAGACTATTCGGTGTATGTGTAGGCAAAGGGAAAGAACCGTAACCAGGGAGAAGGATTCAATGTAGTACTTTCTAGCAGTAGTATCACAATCAACAGCCAGCATTCACTCTCTGCATGAAAAAGAAATATGAAAAGTTCAGCACGTCGTTAGTTGTTGCGGCCGTAAATAAGTGCTAAACTTCCGACAGGTGGAGTGGCAAGGCTTCTTGCTGCGATCACCACACATTGTTAACAACTTTAATGACCAGTTCAGTTAGCGCAGAAAACATACCTTCCTATTTAAAGGACACAGGATTAAAATAATGTAGGAAGAAATATTTAGGCTTTACAGCTAGCTTTTGATAGCTCATTAACCTTTGAATTTTATAATTACATGGGTGTATAGTATAACTCAAGTTAGTTTACACAATTATCATGTGGTAGGAAATTTTTCACCTCATATACTAGTTTTATATTGAAGTACAGTATACCACAAAAATGAAAATTTCCAGTTTTCTTTCCTTTTAATAGGCTTAGACCTTTAGTATAGTACTGAAATTGCCTAGCAGTTAATGGCAATACCCTAGACTTGGTACCAGGCAGCCCCTTTTGTTTTTTTAGTTCTCTAGTCATCCTTGTGTTGGGTGGTTTGTGTGATTTATGTTATCAGTGATAATAAGATATGTCTCCGAGGACGCTGTTAACCACGTCATCCGGGAATAGGTCCGCTCCCCAGATCGAGGCCTTAATTAGTCTGTTAGGCTCATGCCTAATGGAGGCCTAAGCTAACACGTGCTTCCGGCAATTATGTCGAGCCACTGCCAAGTCATATGCATCACACTGAAGTGTGTGAAGCAAGGACTTTGTTAGGACCTTAAAAAGAGGCTCCTCCGCGTAGACTAACGAAGTCATCTCCGCCATCGTGGCTGAGTCGATAGATCTACTCAGCCTGACTCTTGCATCGTATTCTATCTTAATCAGTGAGTCCAGTAGTCTGGGGAGTCGTTCACTGAACTGTGCGGTGGCACAGTCTGGGTTCAATTTCCCTGCCGTGAAAGTAGCCGGGGCGTCAATCCAGCATTCTTGGTCTCCCGGGAACAACAGGGAAGTCAGGTCCGTTTCCTTTAGTTGTGGCATGGGCTTGTCCTCCATAGCAGCTTGTAGAGTAAGGTCTACTACCTTCGTGGTGCATGGTGTTGGGGTTTGCTCCTCCACCACGAACATGGTATATGTACCTTTATAAGGGATTAATTTCGTGTTGAAACAATCCCACTCATTCAGGGTCCGGACCCAGGCAGACTGAGCTTGCTCTTTTGGAAAGATAACGATTTCCTTGGGAACCTTGTCTACCCTTATTAGGGCGTCCTCTGTCAGGCGCTCGTAACCAGGGAAGGGGAATTATAAACCCGGCGGGTAGAATTCAAAATCCTCTACCGGATGGGTACCACATCCTTCAATAGTCAGCATGCCCTCGGAGAACAGCGCATGAAGAGCCAATCGCCATGGGTTATTCTTTACAAATGCAGGAGGCTTTGACGCATCTGGGACCACAAACTGTTGTTGTTGTGGTAGTCCGGATCGTGAGAGATTCTCTATCAGGTTTTCCTGATTTTGCAGTCTCTGGGCTAAAGTTTCCATCGACTGCAGGCGATCAGCAATTGGTCCAATCTGAGATTGGACTATACTCCCCATCCTCTCCATGAGCTGGCTCGAGAAAGCTACTGGATCAAAAGCCAGTTCCGGCGTCTTCCCCTTTGAGCTCCTTGCTCTCGACCCTTGAGGTGGAGGGTTAGCCCTTGCCGAGTCCGTTCGCAGCTTAGAAGCTGATGATGGTCTGGTTGGGAGAGGTTTGGGTAATTTAGAAGGCTTGCTAGCTTTGGGTAGAGCCTTCTTCACATGTTTTATTTTTGGGGTTACTGAGCATGACTTGTCCCTAGCCATGACATTCCCAGTAAACCCCTGGAAAGAAGAGACAGATGAAGAGTTAGACTGCGCCGGACTAAGAAAAGGAATCTATGACCGGACGCTACCTGCCTCACTTACCTCCCTACCTTGCTCGGTGGAGTCGATGACCATTGGTTCGACATCCAAGTTGATAGCGGCTAATCCTCCAAAACATCATCGCCTAGTCCCTCCAGATCTTCAGGGACGACCTGAGTTTCTTCCCTAATCCTGGCGATGATTGGAACTGCTACGTCTGCTGCCACTGCCACCGACATCTTGGCATTGGGGTAAAGTAGGGCGCACATATCCTCCGCCAGGATATACGGCTTCTTACCCTTTACATTACGGCCAAAGCCACCGACCCAGGTCTTGAGGGTCGTCAGGGAAGTGCTCTTGATGGCTTGAGTGGTCTGAAAGAGAAATTCCCGTTAGAACTTAACCTATAAAAGACTATGTATTTTCAGTACCAAATTTCCAGTATGTTCAGTAATTATTTCCAACATTTCCAATACACTCAATAATTATTTCTAGAGGTAGGAATGTAGTACATACAGAGTCACTCGTAAGGTCAAAGACCAGAGCGTAACATATCTTGCATCCTTCCGGATGCCAAACCAGAAGGTCGGCCACCTGGACCGCAAACCCAGCATGAGATCAGCAGACCTCATGCCCGCACGATTGCTACAACACAGCAGTGCATGCTGTCTCCTGACAGCGTACTACCTGTAAGGTAATTTGATATATGAGTATCGAATTAGATTGCGCTGTGAGATCCGGCGATACATATAGTTAAGTAAAGTTCGCTGTGCTGAGCTCAGCGGGATCGCATGCTGTCTTAATAACTATACGATAAGCATTTGCAATGGTACTCTATATATTTTTTTCTTTCCTCCGTCATTTAATGTCATCCAAGAAATTGTTGTTATAAATATCTGGAACGGTCGGAAACGATGGTTGGATTAACCTTGAACCAGTCCGCCGGCTCCGGAGAGAAGAATTTTCCTATGAAACTTCTCTCAGCCTTCCGTACCCCCACCGGAGTGGGATGTATGAAGAAAGGTTAGAGACGAGCTGAACAGGAACAGCCATCTAGAATTCCGTTGGCCCCGGAATACATGAAGCACTACATAAAATGTATATATAAATGAACTAAATATGATGACAAGGAGGTAAAAATAAAAAAAGAATATAGAGATACCAATATAGTGCCAGAATACTTGGATGGAAGTATGGATTCCTACCGTGTAAATCCGGCCCGAAAATAATATATAAATTAAGTAATGTTAGATCTTAAACTAGGCAGGATCAAGAAATGACAGTCAGCGTTGTTTCTTATCTTCATTGCAACTGACGCTGCTGCATCATGCACAGCGGAAGGAAATACAGATAGCCCGTGACGTAGACAATGACGTCACTTATGTGGGCGGAGCTTAGGCGCTGCAAGCAGCCTCATCTTACATCTCCCTCCCAAAATATTACGAGGGTAATATTTTCAAAACTTATAAATGACAATATCAAAAGCAGGTATGATAAACAAAATTCTATACTCTCTTAATGTAAAACATCAGACATATAAGGTAAATCATAATCGTAATAATTAATGGTAACGTTCAGATGGGATAGAGAGAGAGAGAGAGAGAGAGAGAGAGAGAGAGAGAGAGAGATAACAACATCGACAGCATTAACGTAACCTCAATGAAACAATAATTACATCAGCATTGTAAGATATGCACTAAAATTGAGTCGTGAATGCAACACCAACCTAACTTAAAATTTCCTACAAAATATAATTTTGTAAATGAAATCAATGCACGTCTAAGTGCAGTAAAATAAAACAGAATTTTTCATTTTATAAATGCAAGATCAAAGCAGAGATAATTAAACATAATCGTTCATCCAGGCAGGGGCCTCTCTCTTCCTTGGAGGCCGTACCTCTGGCGCTGATGGGGGAAACTTAGGCTCATGACCCACTTCGTCGTCGGTAGGAGTGGCTCCTCTTGTCTCATTGACGGGCAGTTCAGTGACCTTGAGGTGTCTTCTGTTCCTTATGGACGGACGCCCACTACCATCTAGTCTCACGATGTACTGTCTATGAGGTCGTTGCTCGACTATGATTCCCAGCCTGTCCCAGGCCTTTGTCATCTGGTTCTGAATCCTAACGTGAGTGCCTGGCTGTAAGGGCGTTAGCCTCCTGTCGCTGCCGCTTTCGATTATCTTCTCATTTTTCTCTGCTACTTGAAGTTCTCTTTTTCTAATGGATTTTCTCCAGTGTTGGTCTATCATATAGTTGAGTTTTGCAGTCGGTACACCATCCCGTAACTGTCTCCCAGTTGCCAGTTGCGCCGGAGATTTATTTATACCTCTTAAAGGCGTGTTCAGGTAATGTAGCATGGCCAATGATACCTTGTCGTTATCGAGGCTTCCAGTCCCACTGATACTTGTTCTAATTATCCTTTTCGCGGACTTAACCGCGGCCTCGGCTCTCCCATTTGACTGCGGATAGTGGGCCGATGATAGGCGTATGTCAACTCTCCATCTCCTGTAGAAGGTCATCATCTCTTCACTCACCAGGTTGGTGCCGCCGTCGGTAGACAATTGTTCGGGTGCTCCCCATCGAGTGAAGTAATGCCTAAGTTTTGTCATGACCTTTGCAGACGAGGTGCCATTGGGGAAGTGGGCTATTTCTAGCCAGCCTGTAAGCCTGTCACAATATGCCATATACATGCGTCCTTCGAGCTGAAACAGGTCCATGACAGTCTGTTGGAATGGATACTCTGGGGCAGGGGTCATTTTCATGACTTCGGCAGGAAGTGATGGTGCGTGGGTGTCAAACGATGTACATCGTGAACGATGATGCTGGAGGTCACCCTCGATGCCTGGCCAATAGACCGAATGTCTCGCTCTCCTCAACATTGTATCTAGGCCTTAATGTCCAGCATGGAGGTTGGCGGTTATCTGGTGACGGAGCCCTTCGGGAATGACAAGGCGGATGCAGTTGTCGTTGAAACAGTATGTGACCAGGTTGCCAGATATAGAGAGACGTTCTCTGATGCCGTAGAAGGGCTTCAAACATGCAATTTCTTGAGATTTCTTCGGGTTCCAATCCCCTGCATTCACTCGAGCGACTAGCAGCTGATATGCTGGGTCGTCCAGGGCTGCCTCTTCAACAGTTTTCTCGTCTATAGTGCACTGCTCCTGTAGGTTTTCTGCGATTGCTGACACCATGGCGATCGTTAATTCTTCGTTAAAGCTCGCATCCTGTCCATCTGGCGTCGTCCTCAGGGTAGGAAAACGAGAGAGAAAGTCAGCAGCATGATTTCTCTTGCCTGGTAGATATTTAACGTTGAAATTATACAATAATGTTTTCTCCTTTAATCTAAACAGTCTGGGGTTGGTAATGTCGCCGAGACTCCTATTGCCTAGTAACTTGACTAAGGGGCGGTGGTCCGTGACAATGGTTAAGTTCGGGCAGCCCAATAAGAACAACCTTGCCTTTTTTAAGCACCAAGCCACTGCAAGGGCTTCCCCCTCCACAGCTGCATACCCAGACTCGGCGGGCGTGAGGAACCGACTGCCGCAAAGTGCTATTCTCCAACCATCTCTACAACAGAAGGGGGTTTCGACGGAGGTGCAACTGCAATATTGTTGGAGGATGACGAAGCCCCCCCCCTCCTTACTCCAGTCAGTGACTGCAACAGTCGGCCGCAGCTTATCGTAGTAGGTGAGGCCGTCCTTGGCCAACTTGCAGACGATGTCTTGCACTTGACGAAACTTTTCCTGAAGGTACTCATCCCAATAAACCTGTTTGCCCGAGGGCTTCTTCAGCAGGTCTCTAAAGTGGGTCATGATGGGCGCCGTTGTCAGGAAGGGGGCCAGCTGATTAACAAAACCATACCATGACCTGATGTCGGATATTGTGGGCTTTTGGGGCATAGAAAAACGTTTTATGGCAGATAAATAATCTTCTGAAGGCTTGTAGGAGTCCCAACCGACGTCGAATCCGACAAATTCCACTTCTTTCTTGCAAAACTTGAATTTTTCTGGTTTCAAAGTGATGCCCTTGTATGCACAGACAGTAAGGAAGTCGTACACATGCCAAAAGGCGCTTTCTACGCTCGAATCGTACAGAAGTGTATCGTCCACACACTTAAACTTCCTGGGTACTTCTTCAATGGCATCATCGAAACGGCGTGTATATGCGTTGGAGGCAGAACAATGTCCCATTGGTGTCCTTCGGTATTGGTACCTACCCCAAGGTGTAATGAACGTGGTTAGGGGTATGCTCTCCTTGTCCAGTTCTACCCGGTGAAATCCCCAATAGGCGTCGGCCACAGTCTTGTATGAGCAAAGGGGAATGCTGGATACCATATCGAAGGGCGTAGGGGTATGGTGCGTCTCCCTTCTACAACTTGCATTAAGTTTTTGGTAGTCGACCGTACGTCTGGGTTGCCCCGTTTTCTTTGCCACGACCACCATACGTGAACACCATTCCGTGGGCTCTCCAGGGGGAGCTCTTTGTAGGACCCCTCTCTTGACGTCCTCCTCCAACTGGGCTTTCACCTCCTTTTCCCAGTGCTTAGGTACCGACGCAGGTGTGTGGCATGCGTAAGGAACTGCGTCAGGTAATAAGTGAATACGGTGGGGTTCCCCATCCATTACCGGGAGGGGTTCTCTCTCGGTGTTGAAAGTCGTACTTGAAAAATGGGCTAATAACCAGTTTTCTAATCTGGCAATATTCTCCTCACTAGGGGGAAACGGAATGACCGACGGTCTCACGGGTTGATTAGTTTCTTCCGCTAATGTAAGAGTTGTACTAGCTGCTGCGGGGGCAGAGTCCGTGAAGGGAGCGTGGTTAGGAAACGTTTCTGGCACAAGACCAAGTTTCTTGCAAGCATCCAGGGATGAATAAAAATCAATGGAGGACTTTACGAAGTACAGTGAACCCTCGTTTATCGCGGTAGATAGGTTCCAGTCGCGGCCGCGATAGGTGAAAATCCGCGAAGTAGTGACACCATATTTACCTATTTATTCAACATGTATATTCAGACTTTTAAAACCTTCCCTTGTACGTAGTACTGTTAACAAACTACCCTTTAATGTACAGAACACTTAATGCATGTACTACAGTACCCTAAACTAAAACAGGCACAAATATTAAAGGTGATTTTATATCATGCATTTCCTAAACACGCTAAAAAGCACGATAAAAAATGGCAACCAATGTTTTGTTTACATTTATCTCTGATCATAATGAAGAAACAAACTGGAGGTAGAGCTTTGCTTATTACCCAGACATATTTCCCATACTTTTCCCTTAGAACTACATCACATCTTCCTACTTTAGATATATATATATATATATATATATATATATATATATATATATATATATATATATATATATATATATATATATATATATATATATTTATATATATATATATATATATATATATATATATATATACATATATATATATATATATATATATATATATATATATATATATATACAGTAGGGTCCCGAATTATGCGAGAATTTGGTCGATTAATGACCTCGTGTAAATGGAAAATCGCGAATTTCGAAACACACAACTAACAGAAATAATTCCATTGCGGCCATGGCAACCAGCAATTTGCCTATTCAAATGTGTTTACTACCCATTTCCAATACTTTCTTTGTACTATACTGTATTTCTTTATAATATCAAATTGTTTTTGTAAATAAATAAAACATTTAATATACTTTAAAGTTCTAAATGGTTAAAATTACAACCAGGATAGGTGTAAACACCATATATTTCCCGTTATAACACAACCCAAAATACAGACAAATTTTAATGTTTGTCATATCTTTTGTATAATACAACTGGTGAATAGCAAAACCATCACTCTATAGACTAGCTTGTTGTATGATTGAAAATCCAGAATTATCAAAATAAAGGCGATTTTATATCATGCGTTTCCTAAACACGCTAAAAAGCACAATAGAAAACGACAACCAATGTTTTGTTTACGTTTTTCTCTGATCACAACGAAGAAACAGACGCATTTATACATCTGTGTTTTTTAATTGACAGCAATTTTACCAAGTATAGATTATATGTTGAATTTTTTATTACCAATGTTCTAATTATTTTTTATTAGAACTTTCAAATAAATTAAATGAATGCCATTTATGAAATGTTTTTCTTTATGATGCCGCCTGAAACGGAAACCTTCCATTTGTTTACGCTCCATCTTCGATCATAATAAACAAACGAATGCATTAAACACACATGATCTAAGTCATAACTAATGATATTACAAACATTTAGTAAACATTATGTTATTACAAATATTTTACTTACCGTATCCATATAAATTCCTAAATTCGTAGCAAAGCTGGAATTTTTTTTTTCCTTATGCGTTTAATCCACAATAGCAAACTGCCGCTAATGACAGAGTGATAACTTACGATAATTCTAAACTGTTACGAAAGATAATTGTCCTTTCCATATCCAAAATACTTTTCCTAACTTCAGTTATAAGTCAACTTGTACCCACCTCAATTATGGATCCATATGCAAAAAAGGTAAAAGAAGAAATTACTAGGCCTATTTTTAAAGTCACCGAACAATTAGGTTACCGCTATAACGTTCGATGAGAGAGAGAGAGAGAGAGAGAGAGAGAGAGATGGTTTTAAAGTACTAAACAATAAATATGATAGGTTATAACACATTGGTGTTTATGTAATATTAACTGTATAGATGGTTTGAATAAGTTAAGAAATGGTGTAAACAATTTTTTGGGCTCAAGCCATGGCGTCCTGATGGAAGGATCCTTTTTGGTAGCTTCCTTGGGTAATCACTACTAGGATTTTCCCAGAGAATTAAACCACAGGTTATCACAGAATTCTAACTTCTGGAGCGAGTATCCTAAGGGTTTCCCCTTAAGACATCGTGTATCAACAGGGGACACGCATGTATTAACGTGCCACATAGCTATCTATACCCCATATAGAGTTAACGCTTCAATATGGCGGACAGAGAGCGGCTGGGAGCTGAGCCGCAGCCAATCTAGATGTGGCGATATCGGTACTCGCGATGTAAACAGACGGACGCCATTGCTTTTGATGACGTCACGTCCGTCCTCATTCCTTTTGCTAGTAGCTCGCTCGATTGGACGTATTTTTCCCTTTGTGCGACTTTATCTGCTTGCATCCTCGCCATGTCTCAACCTTCAGCTTCACCTTCTTCTGGAAAGTTGAGTACAAAGGTTTAAGTATTGTTTAAATAAGCTCTGACCGTAAAGTAAATCTTACTTTTCGAGATATTTGCATAATTGTGGCAGAGCTTTGCCAGACCGGTCAGCGCCATTTTATGACGCTGCTGTTGCTTGCATGCCTTATTTAGTTAGCCGCAACAGCCTTACCGGTATATAAATTACTAATCAGCGCTATTAGTTATTTAGTCTTCATAGCTAGGAACTTTTATCATGTTTTTGACGCATTAGTTAGGGTCTTCGCTGACCCCATACCAGTAGGCTATGATTAGCCCCTAGGCCAGTGAGCCTATACCAGTGTTAATGCATGATATTTCAGTGATCCTAGTGTTAGTTATGAAGATTTTGGCATTATTTTACAATACCATTGACAGTGATGCAAGTGTTTTTCGCCTTCAGGGACCATATAGGGGGTAGGTTAGCTTGAGTGCCTTGCTAACCTAACCTTATGATAGGACCCCTATATGCTCTCTTCATCCCTAGCCCTAGGGCTTCCCTCTGGTAATCTTGTACCCTATTACATGTGATAGGACAAGACTCCTCAGAGTACTGTATCGCCTCCCCACCTAAGGGAATGACCCCTCCCTTAGTGTTGCGGGCCTTAAAGGTAGGATCACCTCCTTTAAGCTGAATCGGTCCTTGACCTTTTCCTTGCGATACGTCTTCTCCCTTCCTTGATTAGGGTCTAACAACCCTAATCCAGGTTAGGTTGGGAGGGCTGGTTTATGTACCTTGCTGAAATATACGCGTGCACCGTTTTTCAGTTGGTCCACCTACCATAGGTTAGGGTGAGCATCTCCCTTCCTAGGTGGCCGCTCTGGTGCATAACCCATCCTTTCTTATAAGAAGACCCTTTCCCCCCCCCAACCTATCTCTTGCCTAGCCTAACCTACCAGTAGGTTAGGCTTCATATGTCCCCTGTCCTACACTCCACCCTAGGCTGGAGTGCTGGACCCCGTGGTGCTCCCAGTGTTGTCCGCTCTGATACATAGACCCTCAATAGTGCTATGGAGTCAGTTATCATTTGGTCGACATGAAGAGTCTCCACCCCTTCTTTGGGTACACCCTGTCCTCTCTTGGACTGCCTTAACCCCCGGCCTTTGCGGCCCCTGCTTAGGATGATAGATTCACCTCTATCATGGTGGTACCTTTTCCAGAGGTGTCTTGACTAGGCTAATACAGCCTTGCCATCCCACCTCCATCTTTGGTGCTTGTCCCTTGCCGCCTCTACCCCGGCATTACCGCCGCTACGGGTGACTTCCTTATCCTTGCCGCCTTCCCCCGAGTGCCGGGGGATCGCCGCCGGCCGCTGGCTTACCGCCGTGGCCTCTCCATTCCCTCATAGCCTCGGCACACTGCCGACCCCTCCCGGAGTGCCGGCACTAGCAGCCGGCCCCCGGCCCCGGCTATGCTCCCTTATCCTTACCCCTGTCACCCTCCGACTGCCTCCGGCTGCCGGAACCGCCGCTCCTTGCCGGCGGCCGCCGCTACCGGCTGTCGCCACCCTGGCTTCTTTTGACCATAGAATGATCATTCTTGAATGCCAGAAACTCTGCTCGAGCGGCTTCCGGCGTGCCGGGGGTATGCCGGACCCGTCCGGAGGCGGCAAGATGCCTTGCACCCCTTCTCTCAGCTATCTTTACTAGCGATAGCTCCTAAAAACCGCACCTAGACGGCTTGTTAACGCAGACAAACTGGTACGGAATCGTACACTTTGTTCAGTTTTCACTCTGTCTTCTTGCGTGTTTCATCTTTCCAGCACGCTACGTGTAATTGGCACGTCTGGTTGCCGGAACCTTACTAGGATCTCATGATCCCCAGACTTTCTTGATAAGATTTCAAGCCTAGTCTATAATATGGTTATTCTAGATGGAATTCCCATTATCAAGACACCTTCCATGGAGGCCTACGGCCACCTGGGACTGTCCGATGCTACGGCAACCAGCCGGGCGGGTTACACGAGGCATGCGTCTGTCTCCTTTCACCCACCCTTCTGTGCATCACAATTAATTTATGTTAATATTAACTTGTTAATAATTAACTTTATATACGAGCCATATTATGACTCTACAATACTCATCGTCTCTTTCTTTTACAGGAGGAGTACGTCACGTGTGACCACGACTTCTGCGCGGTCCGTCGGCCACACTTCTATGGACACACGGCGTGTAGGACACACGCCCCTTGTGCTCACAAGAGAGGGGATCTCAAGTACTGGGGCCCCACCACCTGTTCGGTCTGCCAAGAATGCTTACAGAAAGCATTCTATGATCCTCCCTCAGCGGAGATTCGGGACACTGCTCGGGACAACCTACGCAAGTGGGTACGTGGCTTTCAAAAGAACGCCACTGGACCATACCTAGCCACAGAAGAAATGAGGTCTTTGCTGTTCCCAAAGGCCTCACCAGACTCAGTGGTCCCAGTCGAACAGATCCCCGTAGTCCAGATTACAGTGGAACCTGATGTTGTCATGGCTCAGTCCATGAATGATTGTCACCTGGATTCAGAACATGATGAACACATGTCAGAGATCTCGGAGGACACCGAGAAAACCCTTATGGCCCAGGGTGAAGGGGAGGATGATGAAGAAGAGGACCGGGTAGTATATACCGAGTCCGATAAGGAGGATGCCCCTCCCTCCATCCCCCCTTCTACTCCTACACCGACGGAAGTGTCTCTCCCGTCTACGTCCTCCACCACGACTCCTCTACCTACGGCACAGGATATGATTCGGCTCATTGAATCCGTGATGGAGCAGAAGCTCCAAGAAACTCACAAGATCATTCGGTCGATGGGAGGTTCCAAGGAATCTCGCAAAATCTCCATCAAGGACCTCCCCGCATGCTCGAGCGACAATCCGTGGCGATTCGCCGAGCATATGGTCATCGCTGACGACAAGATCTTCGTCAGCGATAAGATCGGTTCCATACCCCTGGAAGAAGTGGAGTTCTTCCCCCGCTTTGAGGCGTATCCGGACTGTTACGTTCGTCTACGTTCAGAACCATCCTCAAAGGAAGAGACCGAACCGAAGGAGAAAATAGTGTTCGATCTCTCGAAGGCCCAGGCTATGCTTGCCAAAGCGCTTAAGAGCAGAGGCTTTACCTGCTCTGGACTTCCGGCTCTGAGCAAGAAGTACCCCACCTACGTTGCGCCCGATGAAGTGGTGATACCCTTCACGGAAAAGGCCTTCGCTGCCTGCCTTAAGGCTGTAGAAGAAGGGAAATACTGCCCTGCATTGGAGGAATGCAGACCTTTCTCCGCAGTCACCCCGCCTCACACCAAACACTGGAAGGATGTGCAACACACCTTCGTGGTGGGCAAACTAGATCCTGACGTTGCTGGACGTCAGTTTAATGAGGACCTCCCCAAGCTAAACGATCACCTCCTTCGTAGGGAACAGGAAACGAAGGAGAGGCTGGCAGCATCTCTCACTCTCCAGGTCCAGATGGACGTAATGGCTGGTGACACCAGAGTCCCTGACCATTACATGGTCCTTGCCAAATCTCATATGGCAACCTTAGTCAAGGATCTGTACCACTTCATGCGAGCTCGTAGAGCCTGCAGAGAATTCGTGTTCTCCAGTGCCACTGTCAGACACGAACCCCGGAAACTGATCTCCTCCAACATCTGGGGCAAGTACCTCTTCCCGTCTGATCTAGTGAAAGAGATCACAGACAAGGCCGCATCTGAGAACAGGAACCTTCTCAACAAATGGGGCATGTCTAGGAAGAGAAAGCCCTCTCAGGATGACGGTCCTCAGCCTAAGAGGAAGCAGTCGAAGCATAGACCCCAGCAACGTCAGCACAGACGTCAGTTTCCGGCACCCGCTACTCCCCAAGTGGCCGCTCAGCTGCCACAGACCTTTCAGTTGGTCCCACAGCCGGTTTTGTCCTCATCACCGGCCTTCAACCCCGCCTTCGAGCAGCACTCCACTACCTTTCGTCCCAAGGGTAGAAGCTCAGGCAGGGGTTCCGGCAGAGATTCCTCTCGCCGGCCCTCCAGAGGCAGAGGAGGACAGGGAGCTAGCGGCCGAGGCAGCAAGTCCTCGGGACCCCAGAAGCAATGAAGTGCTTCCGGTGGGAGGAAGACTCCGCCACTTCCAGGATCGCTGGACCTTCGACTCCTGGGCACACAGCATCATCAAGAAAGGTCTGGGCTGGAGCTGGGCGCAACCACCCCCAACCTTCCAGCAATTCTTCCAACGTTCAACCCCCCTCCTGGAAGAATATGTACTAGACCTCTTGAACAAGAAGGTGATAAGAAGGGTGAAGTCCACAAGGTTCCAAGGGAGACTGTTTTGTGTCCCCAAGAAAGACTCAGACAGACTCAGAGTCATTCTGGACTTATCCCCCCTCAACGTATTCATATCAAACAACAAGTTGAAGATGCTGACTCCTCAACAGATCAGAACCCTCCTGCCTCGAGGGTCTTTCACGGTCTCGATAGACCTGGCGGACGCATACTGGCACATACCAATGAACCATCACGCTTCCTCCTACCTAGGATTCCGACTCCAACGGAAAAGCTATGCCTTCCGGGCCATGCCCTTCGGACTCAACGTGGCCCCTCGGATATTCACAAAGCTAGCGGACGCAGTAGTACAACAGCTCCGCATCCGAAACGTCCAGGTGATGGCCTACCTCGACGACTGGCTAGTGTGGGCGCCCTCGCCCGAGGATTGTATAGAATCCTGCAGAAAAGTTACCCAGTTTCTCGAACACCTGGGATTCCAGATAAACGCGAAAAAGTCTCGCCTATCTCCAGCTCAGAAGTTCCAATGGTTAGGCATCCACTGGAATCTTCAGTCACACCGCCTTTCCATTCCAGCAAAGAAAAGGAAGGAAATAGCAGGGTCTGTCAAGCGACTGTTAAAATCCAAACGGATCTCGAGACGCCAGCAGGAACAAGTTCTAGGCTCTCTACAGTTCGCCTCGATCACAAACCCAGTGCTTCGTGCACAGCTAAAGGATGCAGCGGGAGTCTGGAGACGTTCCGCATCCATCGCTCGAAGAGACCTCAAGAGACGGCTCCCAAGCAGACTTCGACTTCTTCTAAAGCCGTGGTCAGAAGCGAGGGCCCTAAAAAGGTCCCTTCCTCTCCAACACCCACCTCCATCTCTCAACATCCATACGGACGCTTCGTTGGAGGGTTGGGGAGGTCACCCCCACCAAAAACAGGCTCAAGGCACTTGGTCTCCCCTATTCAAGACGTTTCACATCAACATCTTGGAGGCCATGGCGGTTCTTCTGACGCTGAAGAAACTCTCCCCGCCCCCGTCGATACACATTCGCCTGACCCTGGACAGCTCTGTGGTAGTGCGTTGTCTCAATCGCCAGGGCTCAAGATCGCCCAAGATAAATCAGGTGCTCCTGACAATCTTCCGTCTGGCAGAAAGGAAGAAATGGCACCTGTCTGCAGTTCACCTACAAGGATTCCGCAATGTGACAGCGGACGCTCTATCTCGGACAAACCCGATAGAGTCGGAATGGTCTCTAGACGCAAGATCATTCTCCTTCATCTCTCACCGAGTCCCAGAACTCCAGATCGACCTCTTCGCAACGAGCGACAACCATCAACTTCCTCGATATGTAGCCCCGTACGAGGACCCCAAAGCGGAAGCGGTGGACGCCATGACCTTGGATTGGAACAGATGGGCCAAGATTTACCTGTTCCCTCCCACCAATCTTCTGCTGAAAGTCCTCTCCAAATTGAGAACCTTCAAAGGGACAGCAGCTCTAGTGGCTCCCAAGTGGCCCCGCAGCAACTGGTACCCCTTGATCCTGGAGATGCAGCCAACGCTGATCCCCCTCCCGGACCCAGTTCTCTCCCAGCAAATACAGAAGTCGACTGTCTTCGCTTCATCATCGAAAATCAAGGACCTTCATCTCATGATTTTCTCACCCTAGCCGCTAAGAAAAGGTTTGGGATTTCGAAGGAGAGTCTAGACTTCCTCGAGGAATACAAGACCGAATCCACGAGAAGGCAATACGAATCGTCTTGGAGGAAATGGGTCTCCTTCGTCAAGGCAAAGAACCCCTCGAAAATCACCATAGATTTTTGCATGTCCTTCTTCATTCACCTTCATGGACAAGGCTTGGCAGCCAACACGATTTCTACTTGCAAATCGGCCTTGACTAGACCTTTGTCATACGCCTTCCAAATAGATCTGTCTAGCGACATCTTCAACAAACTACCGAAGGCCTGTGCCCGTTTACGACCGGCACCCCCTCCGAGACCAATCACTTGGTCTCTAGACAAAGTTCTCCACTTCGCCTCCAACTTGGACAATGATTCATGCCCTCTTAAGGACCTGACTCAGAAAGTTATATTTCTCTTCGCTCTAGCTTCGGGAGCCCGAGTCAGCGAAATAGTGGCACTATCTAGAGAAGAGGGACATATCGTTTTCAACGATTCAGGAGACCTCTCCCTCTTCCCTGATCCGACGTTTCTCGCAAAGAACGAATTACCTACCAAACGATGGGGCCCGTGGAGGATATGCCCCTTGAAGGAAGATGCCTCTCTATGTCCAGTAGAGAGCCTTAAGGTCTATCTTCATAGAACTTCAAACTTTGGTGGAGGCCAACTCTTCAAAGGAGAAACATCGGGCAGCGACCTGTCACTGAAACAATTGAGAGCTAAAATCACCTACTTCATTCGCAGAGCGGATCCAGACAGTACACCCGCTGGTCATGATCCTAGGAAAGTCGCTTCGTCTCTGAATTTCTTTCAGAGTATGGATTTCGAAAGCCTCAAGAACTATACAGGCTGGAAATCCTCGCGTGTTTTCTTTAAACATTATGCGAAACAAGTGCACGAAGTGAAACATTTTGTGGTAGCCGCAGGTAGTGTTATGAAACCTGCTCTGAACTCTGCTTAGAACAGTGAGTTATTAGGGACTCTAACTCGTCGGGTGCCTATGTTGACCCTCAAGTGATACGTAGTGAAGCAGAAACCACCTTGTGCTTTCTTTAACTGTTCTTACCTCAGGTGAAATGTCATAGTAGATTACCACATGAGTGCTACATGCCACGTGCATGACGTGTGTTACATAAAGACTAACGTTCCGTAGAACGAGTGCCTACTAATACTTGATTCTTCCCTTTCAGACTCAAGAGCACGCCTTTATGACTATGTACATTTTTATCAATGTAAATGTTTTTTACTATTTATTGCATGACATGTATTGATTTACCTGCAATTATCTAATAAAATGTCTATTTTATTACTTGTGCGTCTCCCTTGCTCCTTTCTTACTATGAAATATACTAATTGTCATAGTTTTATTACCCTTTATTCTTGGTTAAGGAAAATGCCAGGATTTACTCCGGGCATTTATTTATATAGAGCAAGTAAGTTTCCTTAGCGAATACTTACTCAATTATGAAGATGAGTCAACTCCATGCACGAAGTGTACAACCACCACTTCTTCAAGTTTGTTTCGACGCGAATACCAAATCGCTCTGACTTATCTTCTGGATCTCATTGTTCCTTCAGCC
>NC_090737.1:28249490-28261990 GCF_036898095.1 Palaemon carinicauda
ACAGGTGAGCAAAACATGAGCACAGAGAGTTCACAGATTCTTTGCATACACACAAACACACACATAGAGGTTCAATCTGCCAGTGGCCCACGCAATGGAAAAATGATACACACATACACACAGAAACATCTCTAATATAGTATTAATCTGAAAGCAGCTCTAGCAAAGAAAAAAACGATACACACACACACACACACAAACACCTCTCGTATAATCATTCATAAACGCAGAAACACTCTTTTAAGAGTATCAATCTACCGGTAGCCCCTGTATGGAAAAACGACACACACACATACACACTCATACATATACACAGAAACACCTCTTATATACTCATACATACACACAGGAACAACATCTTATATAATATAATTCTGCCAGTAGGCCTCGAAAAGGAAAAACGATACACAAACACCCATACATACACAAAGAGAAGTCTCTCATATAATCATGCATACACACAAAAACACCTACATACAACATCAATCTGCCAGTACCCCATGCAAAGGAAAAACATTTAGAAATTTTCTCAATCTCTCTCCGTTTCCAGATGCTTTCACCCCGGAAAGGCTTTTTGAAGTAAGGAATCCAACTCGTAGCTGACAATGATCAAAGAAATTTCTCTCAATCATCGACACAATGCGCAGTAATCCGAGCGACGTTAGAAAGTATCCGAGATTTCACCAAAATGTAATTAAGAAAATTCTGAAGTATTGTTATTGAAGGTATTGTCTACTGGGCCTTGGCTTGTCTTCTATTATGCATTTCGGATTTTTTTACTGAAAATAATCAAAAGGACGAAAATGCTTTTAGGAATTGAATAATTAAAGTCATTCGTGAATTAAAATATGTTCATTATCTATCTCGGAAAAGTAATAAATTTAATCACCAGTAACCTATATACACATTTATATACACATATATACATACATACATACATATTTATATACCCCTGTATATATATATATATATATATACACTATTGTCTTATTGCCCTTATTTCTATGTTTGGGTTCCCCCAGTCCCTCAGATGTGAGGCACTTCGTATATCCACCAGAAAGTTGCTTAATGCATCTTCGGTGTATTTTGCATCTTCCAGTCTTGGATGGTCTGGGATGCACCTTAGGTATTTATAAAGCTTATTATTTAAAACATCTATGCTTACTCATAATATGTTTCTTAGATGAGCTGTGCAGCGCATTAAATAGTCACTGCATTATCGATGCTGGTGCATAGTGGATTAATGTCCTGTGCGTCTTCCTTAGTTTTCCTGGTATAGTTTTTTGGCACTATTAATCTACCTCGGCTTGCTCTTACTGATATTTTTAGCTTCATGATGTTTTCAGTAATTCCTTCGATTTGCTTCCATGCTTGTATTATCATGTAGTGCTCTCTTCTCCTTTCTAGACTGTACAATTTAAAAAATTGCAGTCTTTCCCAGTAGTCAAGGTCCTTAACTTCTTCTATTCTAGCAGTAAAGGACCTTTGTACACTCTCTATTTGTGCAATATCCTTTAGGTAGTGTGGGTACCATATCATATTGCAGTACTCGAGTGTTACTACGTACATAAGTTTTGTAAAGCATAATCATGTGTTCAGCTTTTCTTGTTTCAAAGTGTCTGAATAGCATTCTCATTTTTGCTTTACATTTAGCCAACAGTGTTGCTATTTGGTCGTTGCATAACATATTCCTGGTTTAAAATTACACCAAGGTCTCTAATTGCTTCCTTGTTTGTTATTGTCTCGTTATTAGGTCCCCTGTATGCACATACCATTCCTTCTGTTTCCATAGAAAGAGAGAGAGAAGAGAGAGAGGAGAGAGAGAGAGAGAGGCTTACCTTATCTAATTCTTAAAAGTTTCCTGCCTGACCTTATCCATCATAATTTTGTTTGAAAAGGTCACTACCTGCATAATACTGAAAAGATTGCAAAATTCACTTCAACAACACATGATCAAACGACTATTTCATTCAAAAGAATATTTCGTGAAAAAAGTTCTTTGCAATGCAGAGGTTGCAAGATTAATTTAAAATTCACTTTTCATTGCCGTTTTGCATATGAACGCACGCGAATGCGAGTGCGCACGCACACACACATTTATATAATATATACACACACACACACTCACACACACATATATATATATATATATATATACACTAGTCCAATGTAAGACAAAGGCCTCAGCCATGTCCTACCCCTCACATCTGTTTATGGTCTTTCTATGCTGGTCTATACCCCCAAATTTTCTTAGCTAATCAATCTATCGTATTCTCTTCCTTCCCTTGCTGTGAGTGAATATGTGTACACGTGTGTGTGTTTTTCCTTGCAGCACTGTCAGTGGTTTTCAATCCATCTGAATTCAATCTTGCTTACATTATCTTTATATTGTCTTAATCAAAAATATATATTTTCTAATTTACAAATAACCATTACTGACCAAACATGAGGTGCGTAAATATAACTTTTCCTGATAATACAGTTAATTAAAACAATGAATCCACATTTATCCATTGGAAATATTTTATCAATAAAAAAATATGCAACAGCTAAATCACACATTCATATCAATACCTACAATAACGTATCATTTGAGAGAGAGAGAGAGAGAGAGAGAGAGAGAGAGAGAGAGAGCTACAATGATTTTGGATGTCTCAGACTTTTTAGTCCATCCGCAGAGGCTCCATTTGCTCTTGGATAGAGGGAATTGGTTTACACGTTAATAGAGTTTTTATGATCTTGTCGAACTTATTCTTGAGAGAGAGAGAGAGAGAGGAGAGAGAGAGAGAGAGAGAGTAACAAGGATTTTGGATGTCTCAAAGTATTTCAAGTCCATCCGCGGGGAACTTCATTTGCTCTTGGGTAGAGCAAATTAGTTTATTAATGATCTTGTCTAACTTATTCTTGAGAGAGAGAGAGAGAGAGAGAGAGAGAGAGAGAGAATTGCTTTCACGCCATGTTTGTCATCCGAAGAAACGAAATCCAATAATATTCTGAAGAAGGAAAAAGAAACTTGGCCAAACATAGAAAGACGAGGCACTTCCATGCCTGTGCCATTCACACTAGAAAGTCAAAAGGTGAACTATGTGGACTTTTCTTGAATACGTGAGCAATCTTCGAACACGAATCTTTTCCCCAAATACGGACGACAACATATGATATCCGGGATTTCTCGCTTCCAGGGTATTTGTAAAACTATCTGAACAGGGAAATACAAGTCTGGGTAGTACACACTTGGATGAAAATAATACGCTTTTATATATACATATGCTTGTATATTAATGTTGGTGCTGTTATTGAAATATTTCATTTGTTAATTACATCTCTTGTAGTTTATTTATTTCTTTATTTTCTTTCCTCATTTGGGTATTTTTCCCTGTTGGAACCCTTGAGCTTATGGCATCCTGCTCCTCCAACCAGTGTTGTAGCTTAGCTAATAATAATAATAATAACAATAATAATAATAATAATAATAATAATAATAATAATAATAATAATAATAATAATAATAATAATAATAATAATAATAAAGAGAGAAGTATTAAAAGCACGAAATCATTCAAGATGAAAATTCAATTCGTTAAAGCTTTTATAAGTATTAAATATAACCTATAAAGCTCATATAAAAACACACATACACACAAGAAAACTTGGGTACTGAAACTTCAGATGGACGAAATCAAACCAAAAGATCTATCATTTAGCAGAAAGGACACATTGAACATTATCTACACCCTATTCTGTTTTCTTATTTCTTTCCCTTACTTCGCTATTTTCCCCGTTGGAGCCCTTGGGCTTATAGCATCCTAATTTTCCAACTAGTGTTGTAGCTTAGCTAGTAATAATAATGACACAAAACTTCTCATAAGAACCCCAGAACTCTGATAAATTCCCAAAGCTTAAAATGAAAATACATAGTATAGTTGGTCTGCCCTCCTTGGCCCTTTTAAAATATATCAAACTTAATTTATCAATCTCATTTAAAACATATCAAGCTCACTTTATAAATTTCCTTTAAAACATATCAAGCTCACTTTATCAATTTCATTTAAAACATATCGCTTACTTTATCATTCTCATAAGTGATATCAAAATTACTTTATCATTCTCATAAGTGATATCAAATTTACTTTATCATTCGCATAAGTGATATCAAACTTACTTTATCATTCTCATAAGTGATATCAAAATTACTTTATCATTCGCATAAGTGATATCAAAATTACTTTATCATTCGCATAAGTGATATCAAAATTACATTATCATTCTCATAAATGATATCAAAATTACTTTATCATTCTCATAAATGATATCAAAATTACTTTATCATTCGCATAAGTGATATCAAAATTACCTTAAAAAGAGTTGCATCACCCATTTAAAAAGAGATATCCAGACACTATTGAAAGTAATGTTAAAACTAGACGAAGAACTCACAAGACGTCCATTAAACGTGACATCCCCCTAGAGGAGAATATAATGATACCACGCCACTAACATTTCATGTCTCGAACAGACTAAAAGAATCAGAGTAAATTGGTGAGTTCGTTCATGCAACACACACAGACGTCTGTCTGGCCTTGAATGTGGCTCGTGGAATATTGCATGCAATTTTTCCTTCCCCCTCTAGGTCTGAAGAAATGTTAAATATGAAACTAACTCTAAAGTAGAAAGAGATTCATGATTATATCTTAGTAAACTCTAATCCAAAGAACACTGTTTACCCTTTCACTGCGAAAGTAACATTGCATCTACTTCAGAGAATTCAGACATAAACACACATGAATTAAACCCTAATGATTCAGTAGACAACAAATATCTTCTGAATTGTTATGGATTACCTTCAAGGCGTGAAATGCTTTGTACCAGAGCTAATAATTTTAACCAACGACGCCATTATCATCGTACCTGAGCAGCACAAAACCCTATATAATTTCTACCACTACAGTTGACCTACATCTGCACACAATGATGATGTGTACAGAAGGTCTTAAATTACAAACATTCAGAGAAACAAACACAAATCCAACTGAAAATATAAAAGATAAGATAAAGAAATGCTGTAATCAAACAAAATTACACCATTTAATAGAGTAAACAAAACGATATTTGTAATAAACAGATATATATTTCATATGAAACATACTATCTATTGACCTTTGTAGCTGGAAATCATAGGCATGGGAAAAAATTGAATAAATTAAATAAAATTCGACTTACAAAAAGTTCCTTAGAACCTATTCAGTTTGTAAGTTGAGGAACTTCTGTACACTCGAAGACCAATAGCCTTACCTATGCTTCCCCCCACCTCTCTCTCCAAGCAGAAGGAACGTAAGAACAAACATACCTGCAAGCAAAAGAGAGAAAAATCAATATCATTAACTTCTTCAGAAGACAAAGCTTCAGTCTCAGAGCAAGACAATTGAAAGAAATGTTACACACTCGTTGCACTGGGGAATTTTGATTTTAAAAGATGAAATATATAATTTACTTATTAAAATTTATAGTGATGATCATATTTTTAAATTATGAGCTTTGAAACCATGAAATTTTGAAATAATGAAGTCTTATATATCTAAAAAAAAAATTATCGTTTTTTAAAAGATGAAATATATGATTTACTTATTCAAATTTATAGTGATGATCATATTTTTAAATGATGAACTTTGAAACTATGAAATTTTTATATAATGAACTCTTGATATATCGAAAAAAAAATATTTATCTTTGGAAATGTTACAAAGACGTTGTAATGGGAATATGGATGTTGAAAGATCACATAAATAATCCGACTGTTAAAAATTTACAGTGATCAGATTTTTAAATAATGAGCTTTGAAACTATGATCTTATGACCTAATGAACTCTTCAAATAAAAAAAAAAAAATAGATATCGTTGGCAATGTTACACAGACGTTGTAATAGGAATTTTGATCTTATAAAGTAAAAATAAACAACTGTGATGATCAGATTTTTAAAAAAATGAACTTTGAAACTATGAACTTTTGACCTAAGCAACTCTTGATATATCGAGAAAAAAAATACATTTATCTGTTGATAAATGAAACAACAATGTACGTATAAAAGCAAGGAAATGAGTTATTTCATTAAAAAAAAACACAAAATTTTAAGTTATATTGGTACAAAATGCTATAAAATTGGAAACAAAATGAGTAAGGAATGAAAAAAAAAATCTATCGTAACTGAAATCACATACGAAATAGGAATCAAAATAAAGAAACATCAGAATCAACTTTTCAATCTTTTATTTCTCATATCAATAACAATAACTGTCTAGAAGCCTATGGCATATAGCGATCAACGTCGGGTTTGTTTGTAAATGGAATATTGCGCGGCCTTTGGACCTCGGGTAGAATATCTATTAGATATGAAGTCAATCTAAACACATAGATGAATGATACATATCACACACACACACATATACACACACACACACACATATATATATATATATATAGAGAGAGAGAGAGAGAGAGAGAGAGAGAGAGAGAGAGAGTGTTCTACAAATGTATATATACATATGTTATAATACATAGATAAAGATATGTATAATAATATATTTACATACGTAAAACACAGACACGCATATATATTTATAATACATAGATAAAGATATGTATAATATATATTTACATATGTATAACACACACGCATATATGTGTGTGTGTGTGTGTGTGCGCGCACGTGTGCGTGTGTTTAAAGGTCGCTCATGAATGGCAGAGGCAAGGGACAGTGACATTGCCCAAGCAATCAGGACAATGTATGTGTATGATTACGTATACATATACTAAAACAGTTATTTATGAATCTGCTATCAAATGGTGATTGTATTCTCATTATTGTAAACATTAGCACGTCAAAAAAATAAAAGTTAATTTTCACTTTTAATTAGAATTGCTTTGAAGTAAAAATAGAAAAAGTGCACCACCATGGAGCATAAAATAATACCAATATTAATTCAACCAATTATAAAAATATCCTTTACTTATTTAAACAGGTGGTCGCCTACCAAAGCAGCATTGTGACTAAACCTCATTACAAAGCTAGAAAAAACTCCAGTAAATTAATTAATTAAATAATTGAATTCATAGCCATCATAAAAAACAGTAATGACAATGAAGATATAAATATCATAATATTAAGAAAACTAAAATGAAAACTCTATAAAAAATAAAGTTGATGAAGGTGAATTGAGAAAAACAAAAAAACATCAATTCGAAATTACTGCTAAAGAAGTAAATGTCAGAATTTTGGAGACTGGCTGATCTAGAGTATTTCATGGCTTTGATTCTCTCTCTCTCTCTCTCTCTCTCTCTCTCTCTCTCTCAACTACGAAGTCGATTCCTTCTGCTAATCGATGAGGCAAAATCCATCCTGCTGAATTACCACTAATTTCCCCCAAAGTTCTCGAACCATTCTAAATTCAAAGTTCTCGAATCATTCTAAATTCAAAGATATTTGAAATACATTGGGAAAATTGACACCACGGACAAGTTATCAATAAAAAATTGCTCATATCTAAAGTAATTTCTGAAATAAATTCCATACAAATGAATGCTAGAAATCTTGAAAAGTGTATGTGTATTTATATCTACAACCTTAAACCACTTTACGCAGGTTCATGGAGGGACACGTGTGCAACAAATATACAACGAAGTTACGACTATATCATGACTAACGTACCTCCTAGACAATCACAAATCGAAAAGAATAAACAATAAGAAAAAATATTAAAATACCCTACATATACATCCGACTTATTGGAAATATTACTATTATTATTATTATTATTATTATTATTATTATTATTATTATTATTATCAATAATATTATTATTATTATTATTATTATTATTATTATTATTATTATTATTATCATTATTATCATTAATATGATGATGATGATGATGATGATCATCATCATCATCATCATCATTATTATTACTAATACTAATATATTACTACTGGCTAAGCTACAACCCTAGTTGGAAAATCAAGATCCTATAAGCCCAAGGAGTCCAACAGGGAATAATAACCTAGTGAGTTAAGGATATAAGGACATAATCAAACTAGAAAAATTAATTAACAAATCCAAATTAAATGTTTCGAGAACAGCAACGTTAAAATAAACCTTAAAGAATGGCAAAAAAAAAAAATGAAAAAAAAAATGCTACGACACTAAAACAGGAGGTAAATGGGGATCGTTGGGGGGAGGGGGGTATTTCTTCATCATGCTGTCCTTCAAAAACAAAATCTAAAAATGGGGCTTTTATAAAGGCAAACAAGCCAATCCGCATTGCAGATATACACTCGAGAGACAAACAAAGTTACCGACTCGGGAAAAAAATGCAACAGAACTTTAAATGGTGAAGCATAGTTTGCAGAGCACACAAGGACACGGACAGTATTTCTTTTGCAGCTTCCTCTTCTTCTCTAATTAGCTAACGAACCTGCAGTATGAGAAACAAGCACAAAAGAAGAGGGGCTGATCAAAGCACAAAACGAGAGAGACTGCTCAAAGTACAAAACAAGAGAGGTTGATCAAAGCAAAAAAAAAAAAAAAAATAAAAAAAAAAAATAAACCCAAGAGAGGCTGAATCATGATATTTACCTGAAAATAATCTAAAATGCCTTTCACATCACTCATTTACTTATTCTTAATTCCCTCAACTACAATTTCCAAAAACATTTGAAGAGTAACAAGAGAAGAAAGGCGAAGGCTATGTAAACCAAGGGCCTACCTACGTCCTAGACGCCTGTGTGTCATCCTACTTCTCATTTTGGTCCTACGCAGAAAAGATTAAACCATGACTATCCAAAAACCCACTGCTTACTTACCCTACATCCAGGTACATAGCAGACATAGCAATTCATTTGGAATCTCTCTCTCTCTCTCTCTCTCTCTCTCTCTCTCCAAGTCAGATATAACAAATACTATATCACTATAGACTAGTGTACGCGACCCGTATAAAATGATGGCTTAATACTTATATGTGCACACACACGCACCCCTCTCCCAAGGGTATGCCTAATCCCTCTCCCCTCTACCAGAGGAATAAGAAGCTGAGCGTGTATGTATGTATGTACATATATATATATATATATATATATGTGTGTGTGTATGTATATACACATATACATATATAATAATAATAATAATAATAATAATAATAATACAAGTTCTCAAGAGCTGCCAAAGGAGAAAAACGTGGCAGTGGCACAAGGCCACCTTGGTCCAAGGAAGAAGAAAAACGACAATCTCGGGTAATCGAATTCACGCCCACTGCCAAATTCAAATGGTCTTAGAACGAACGATTAAGATACAGGTCTCTCTCTCTCTCTCTCTCTCTCTCTCTCTCTCTCTCTCTTGATTCTTCTATCAAACTAAAAAGTTTAACAAAGCAAACTGAAGTGAAAAGACATGAAATAATAAGCAACCAAACAGAAATATATTACAAAAAAAAATACCATAAAACGAAAACAATACTCAAATAAAAATACGTAAAGGAAAATAACTAAAGAACCAAGAGAAAAAAAAAAAAGATACCAAGGTAAGAAAAAGGAAATCAGAAGGAACAAATTAGAAATATACAAAATATCTAATATCTAAAAAGAAAAAACATAAACAAATAAAAAATATGCACAAAAATACGAAAAGTAAAATAACTAAAGAAATAAGGAAACCAAAACAAGGAAACCAAAATATAAATCAGAAGGAATAACTCGGCAATATATAACAAAATATTTAACAAGAAAAAACATTAAAAAAAATATGCAAGAAAATACAAAAAGAAAAATAACTAAAGAAATAAGAAAACGAAAAAAAGGAAACCAAAATATAAGTCAAAAAGGAATAACTCGGTAATATATAACAAAACAGTTTACCGAGAAAAAGAAAAAAAAAATATACGAAAAAAATACGTAAAGTGGAATAACTAAAGAAATAAGAAATCGAAAAAAGTATACCGAAATAAAATAAAAATCAGAAAGAACCATTCAGTAATATATAAAAAAAAAGAAAAAAAAGAAAAAACAATATACAAATAATACAAAAACCAAAATAACTAAATACATAAAGAAAACTTAAACAAACAACAAATAAGAGAAGAAAAGATAAGAAAGGAGAATAGAGAGAGACCAACGACCTAGAAACAAGTACAAGCGGACGGACGCCAGTCAGTGCTATACGCCGGAAAGCCCGCACGCCCTCAAAACACGCCCGTAATGACATCCAGGGAAACTCTTGGTACAAGGCACAAACATATCAGACATCGTAAGGATGGAGGAAAGTCTGTATAGCAGGAACTGAGTATTCAACGTTCTAGTTTTTTTCTTGCAAAATATATATACATATATATATATATATATATACATATATATATATATATATAAATATATATATATATATATATATAGATATAGATTATATATATTATATACACACTATATATATATATATATATGTGTGTGTGTGTGTGGGTATAATATGCAAATGTATTTTTGTGTGTGTATATATATATATATATATATATATATATATATATATATATTATATATATATATATACATATATATATATATACATATATATATATATATATATACATATATATATATATATATATAAAGTGAAAAACCTTGGTATTGATTTTTTACCCAGTATTCTAATGTGATACTGGCATTTACTAACGACAAAAGCATCTCCGCTGTTTATATGCATACATACAAATACACACACACACAATTCAGAATTATGTAATTTCTCTTTACCTGTTCTATGTTTTCAGTACAAATTTTGACAGTGGGTTTTTTTTTATTGTTTGACAATGCTAGTTAGCTGACAAAGAGTTTTCAATCATTTCTTTCATTATTCTAATTTTTATTTTTTATTATTCTATCAAATTTTACTTATTGACGTCCTTCAACTGTGTCTCACTTTTTATTTTACCCTGACGACAAGTGTATTAAAATGCACGAAAGCGCTAAGTACAAAAACTTTTTATTTTTCCTACTGGCTTTTGTTGCATATCATGTCGCGTAATACTTGTGACTTAAAAACACACACATTATATATATATATATATATATATGGGTGTATACATATATATCCTGTGTGAATGTGTGTATGTGAGTGTAGGCACAATAATTATACGCACAGATACATAAACAAACGTCGAAATATAATCTTGCACTATGGATAACTACACCTGACATTAATAAACCAGTATACATCAATATCTCATTGCCACGATCACCAATTAATCGTTAATATTGTACAATCTCTTTCAGTATTTGGGTCTGTTGTATCAAAAACAAAACAAACTTACTTTAATAATTTTGAAAACAAAAGTTTTAATTTTAATGGTAATAATTTTAATAATAAAAATAATAATAATATTAATAATAACAATAACAATAATTTAAAAAAATTAATTTGATACTTCTAATATTAACAATAGTGATGATTTCTATAATTTTAATAATTATTATCAATACGATCATGATTAAGCACAATTTTCATTTCAAAAATTGCATAAACTTCTACACAATGAGTACAATGGATTCTCAAAGCTAAACATGGCGTATTGCCGTCTAAAACAGGTTCATAAAACCCGTTCAAGATTTCAGAGTGTTAACTGGAATAGATTAATTAAGGTTAGGCCATATGTTCAGGAGCTGGGAGTAGAGTGACCATTCGTCGTCAAATTCAAACATTAAGTTCGGAGATAAGAATATAAATTTTAATTAAATTCAATATCGTGATGTCTTATCTCCCTATATAATAAAGAACAAGTGTCTGAACATTATATATATATATATATATATATATATCTTTCCAGTCACGTTCAGTGGCAATATCAGACTTATAACTACTCGGTCTCTCCTCCGTCCATAGGGGAGGGGAGAGAGGGAGTAGACATACCCTGGTGAGAGGGGGTACTCCGAGAGGTACACTCGGAAACCTCAATCTCCCACAATTTGCCGAAACTGCCGTGTTGTAGTTAGGAAATGGGGGGGGATGGGAAGGGCTAGGAAAGGGGGGGGGGGAGGGATGGGAAGAGCTGAATGTGTGTGCGCGCGCACTTGTGTGCATATCTATCTAAATATTAAGTAGTCTTTTTGACTGGTAGCGTACACTATCATTATTATTATCAATTATTATTATCATTATCATTATTATCTTTATTACTAGGCCACAATCCTAGTTGGAAAAGCAGGATGCTATAAGCCCAAGGGCATCAACATGCAAAAACAGCCCAGTGAGGAAAGGAAATAAGGAAATAAAAAACTACAATAGCAGTAATGAATAATAAAAAAAAATAACAAAAAATTCAAGAACATTACCAACACTAAAATAGATCTTTCATAAACAAACTATAAAAAGAAACATTAGAAAACACACTGTTCACGCAAATAAACAGATCCACACCAATGAGAGTTTGCATAAGCATTCACCTGTTGGGAGGCTTACCCACCCATA
>NC_090737.1:28264490-28274490 GCF_036898095.1 Palaemon carinicauda
TGTTAGTTTAGAACTTTGGTTTTGGCAAACCTGCTTCTAACTAACTTACTCTCTCATTAACTGCATTTGGTGATTGAAAGACTTTCGTGCTTTCCGGAGAGAGAGAGAGAGAGAGAGAGAGAGAGAGAGAGAGAGAGAGTTTTGTTAGTTTAGAACTTTGGTTTTGGCAAACCTGCTTCTAACTAACTTACTCTCTCATTAACTGCATTTGGTGATTGAAAGACTTTCGTGCTTTCCGGAGAGAGAGAGAGAGAGAGAGAGGAGAGAGAGAGAGAGAGAGAGTTTTGTTAGTTTAGAACTTTGGTTTTGGCAAACCTGCTTCTAACTAACTTACTCTATCATTAACTGCATTTGGTGATTGAAAGACTTTCGTGCTTTCCGGAGAGAGAGAGAGAGAGAGAGAGAGAGAGAGAGAGAGAGAGTTCAGAGCAACTCTCTCTCTCTCTCTCTCTCTCTCTCTCTCTCTCTCTCTCTCTAGAAGACACGCAACCCATTCAATCACTAAACACAGTTAATGAAAAAGTAATTCCCAATCAAAAAGATATTTCACAGCGGTCAGCTTCTGAACCAACTTCAATTCAGCTTTCCAAAAAGTATTGTGATAGCCATCTGGAACTTATTTCACGCAGGGTTGGACGTAACAAAACCAATATTAACTCATTTCGTCGTTACTAAACATTCTGTCCTTTTTGCAGAGCTCTATGCGTTGCATGAATTCAAGAGAAAGATTCCGAATTATATTTCTTATTACTAAGACGTATTCTTATCACCAAAATACAAAAGGATGAAAATACATGAAGCCAGTGTAAAAAGTTCTGAGCTTGCAAAATAAAGTCTCCATATATGACAATAAAATAAAAGGACACAAATAAATGGGTTTCTAACAAAAAAAAAAAAAAAAAAAAAAAAAAAAAAAAAAAAAAAAAAAAAACACTAACTTTGTCAATCCGGATATAAGGCAACCGGATTTCATATCTTTATATTTATCTTATACATCTATAGTAGTTCGTCAAGACAACTTACACATAAGTCATTTACTTTGTATCTTGCCCGCATTATCTCTTCTGAAGCATCATATATACATGTAAGACACATAAATTCACACCAACATGCATCAGTCATTGTATCTTGTCTCTTCTTGGATATATTTACAATGATACAACTCAGTCACATTCAACTACCAGTCTATTTATCTATCGTTAAAAAAGTTTCACTCCCGATAATACACGGGTATACGTATACTGTACTTGTTTGCTCGTGCATGCCTCCGTAACACTCAACATTGCATGTGGAATGATCTTCCTAATCAATTAGTTGAATCAGTAGTTCAAAGTTACAGCAAATATTTTTATGTTGAACAAGCTGACATAAGTCTCTTTATAGTTTTATATGAATTATCTGTTTTAATGTTGTTAATGTTTTCTAAAATATTTTATTTTAATTTTTCTTTACTTCTTATATAATTTTCTTATTTACTTCTTTCCTTTCTTCACTGGGCTATTTTTCCCTGTTGGAGCCCTTGGGCTTATAGCATGTTGGTTTTCCAACTAGGGTTGTAGCTTGGCTAGTAATAATAATAAAAATAAAATAAAAATAATAATAATAATTTTTCGAAGCCTCTATCCGCCACAGGCCACAGGTGTGCCTTTGTTGGACTTTATCCTGAAGTAATTAATGAAACCCTTGTTTTTCACACTTCTCGATACACAATGTAAACCTCCGCTAGCTCGACTCATTATATAGAACTGTATGATGATTTTGAATAAATAAAATCTCCTGTATGGTTCCATTTCTATTTTCTGATACTGAAGATCTTTTGTAAGACCTTAAAACATCGATTCATTACATTATCATCATCATTATTAATATCCTCCTCCTCATCATCATCATTATTATTATTATTATCATTACTAGCTAATCGACGACTCTGGTTGGAAAAGCAGGATGCTATAAGCCCAAGTGTTCCAACAAGGAAATATAGTCAAGTGAGGAAAGGAAATAAGGAAATATATAACTATATAAAAAGTAATAGGCAATTAAAATGAAACCTTTTAAGAACAATAAGAGACTGAGTAATGTAATCATTTTGGATCTGAAGTTCAAACTTGCAGTGAATGTTTTCAAGTTGAACACGCTGACATAAGTCTCCTTTTATAGTTTATATATGACAGTTCTATTTCAACGTTGCTCCCGATCATATGATAATTAATATTCAATATTCATTACTTCACATGTGATTTATTCATTTCAATTTTTCCTTTCCAATCCCTGTTGGAGCCTTTGTGCATAATTATAGCATCCTGCTTTTCCAACTAAGGTTATAGCTTAACTATTACTAATAATAATAATAATAATAATAATAATAATAATAATAATAATAATGTCATTATTTTGAATCTGAAATCTCGTGTAAGACTTTACTACTGCATTGTTTCTCTAAATACAGATAGCTAAAGGATTCGCCTGTAAACTACTTAGATTTTCCTCTATTTGAAAACAAAAATTAAAAATCCCGTTTCTAGGTTACACTACACGTTGAACTAGAAAACAACTCTGGAACTACAGGCCTCCGCCACGTCAGCTTATTTTTCGAAAGCACCTTGCCTATTCCAGAATCAATTTGGACCGTAAGCATAAAGTCTCTGTGACAACCATGTGCGAACTTGGGGTTAAAGTCAGGGTTAATTCAGTAGGCCTTTTGCTCGACCTTGACCTTTGACCACGGACTTTCAAAATAGCATCCCTTCCACGTCTCAACATAACAATCACCGAAAGTTTCACTACTCTATGAGTAGAATTGTGGCCAGGAAGTTGTTCACCAACAAACAAACAGACAAACAGGGGAGGAGACATAACCTCCTCCCAATTTCGCCTACAAATCTCAACCAATGCAGGAGGGGAATACAAATCGGATTCCACAACTTGATCAAATAAGATTTTCACCGAGAAATCAAGGTTGCCATTATTTGAGGTGGTCAGGGTTGTGCAGAAGTGAGTGTTATTTTATTTTCAAAGAAATAAAAAAGGAAAAAGAAATAAAAAAAGATGGCAGGCTATCCTTAAAGTAATTTTGAAAAGTGCACAGAATTGATATCTGGGAAACCCTTCTATTATTATTATTATTATTAGTAGTAGTAGTAGTAGTAGTAGTAGTAAAAGTAGTAGTAGTAGTAGTAGTAGTAGTAGTAGTAGAAGTAGTAGTAAGTAGTAGTAGTAGTAGTATCATAATAATTATTATTATTATTAAGCTATAACCCTAGTTGGAGAAGCAGGACACTAAGCCCATGGGCCCCAACAAGGAAAATAGCCCACTAAGGAAATGAAACAAGGAAAAATAAAATATTTTAAGAACAGTAACAACATTAAAATAGATCTTTCATATAAGAATTATAAAGAAATTTATGTCAACCAACATTTATCCTAATTTCAACAATGTGGTTATTTAATTCATCTACGATGCAAATGGCAAAATATGACTTTTAAAGCGACGCCACTATGACTCGGTAACCTGATCTTCTCTGCCCTAACTTATCCAATACGGGTTCGCTAAACTTACACACGGGCAAGCTAAGACATTAACACCACCCGTATGTCGAGAGAGAGAGAGAGAGAGAGAGAGAGAGAGAGAGAGAGAGAGAGTTCCTTACATACAAAAAAATCTATAATCAATATAAAAATACACACCCTGAAGGGGAGAGAGAGAGAGAGAGAGAGAGAGAGAGAGAGAGAGAGAGAGAGAGTTCCTTACATACAAAAAAAATCTATAATCAATATAAAAATACACACCCTGAAGGAGAGAGAGAGAGAGAGAGAGAGAGAGAGAGAGAGAGAGAATATCAATATTAATTACACATCTTATTACAATCTCCGAAGTGTATAAATTATTAGGAATATCTCAATGGCCGTCAGACCATTGTCGTACGTATCAAACGCCATCTCTGAACAAGGAAAATTATCACAATCAATGAGTGACTACACCACAAAACAAATTTTTTTTTTTTTTACTTTTTATTATCATCATAGATTGCATATTCAATTTATATTATCATAAAAAAAGGTTAGGGTTTGCATAGGGGTCTAATACATTATCATGATTTGTTATCAAATAATTACTCTATGGAAGTTTACTAAACAACGGTGGACCATTCTACACAAAGACGGAGATCAGGTGAGTGTTCGGTGTCCCTTACAAGAAAACTAGTGTACGCGACCAGTCAAAAATGACGGCTATATAATTATATATAAACACACGTACACGTAACCACCTTTCACCAAAATATGACTACTCCTTCTCCCCTCTACCCGAGGAACGTGGACAGCTCAGCGTGACCGAATTATATATATATATATATATATATCTACACACACACACACATATATATATATATATATCTACATATATATATATATATATATGTTTATATATATATTTATATATACATATATTTATAGCCTATATATATATATATATACATATGTATATATATATATATATATATTTCAGTATATATATATATATATGTACACAAATATTATATATATACATACATACATACATAATATATATATATATATATATACAGAGAGAGAGAGAGAGAGAGAGAGAGAGAGGGGTGTTACAAAATCCAATTAAAGAGACGCAATGAAGTATGTTGGGAGGAGGATGCTGGATAGGGATGTTCCAAGTAGGAGGAGGAGGGGGGGACACCAGAGGGAAGGTGGATGGAGTGTGTAACAGCAGATATGGAGAAAAAAGATCACACAGTGGAGGACATCGGAGACAGAAGAAATTGGAAACGGCTTTCAAGATATAGCGACCCCACATAGCGGGAAAACCTTTAGTCGAAGAAGATAGTCAGGCACTTGCTCTATTATATGTGGGAGATTTTGTTGTTGCATCGCTAATAAATGAAGATGAAACTTTTGATAAATGAAAGTGGATTTTGAAGAAAAAAATAAATTACGTATGCACAAAACTAGAAGCCTCCAATAGTATAATTCATAATACACTTACCACATATTGTAGAAATCTCCAAATGTGTAATTTATGATATATTTACCATACATTGTTCATTTTGCAAGAGCAAAAAATAACCCATTTAAGACTTAATCATGTTTTAAGTTTAGTTCTTAGCCTGGATCATCAGCCTGGGGCCTAGTGACTACCTTGGAATGTAATTATCTTAAGGCTAAGCAATGTTTATACCCTCAAGTTATGCAATATTTGCGCACAAAATAGCACACGTCAGCTGCATGAGGAACCCCTTTTGCATCGCTGACATGAATTTAAAAAAGCCTCTAGTTATTTCACGGTCTGTCCTTGGGGTTGAGAATGAACAAAAACGTATAATAATTAAGTTTTAAATTAGACAAAATGCGCATTATCATAACAATACAAGAATGGTGAGATAATATCTCATTATCCTATTTAAGTAAATATATGCAAAAACCTATTGTACAGTACAGTAGCAATACTGCTTTACATTAGCTCCTCAACTTACAAATATTCGACTTACGAACATTCGGAGGTACAAGAAATCCAACTGAAATATTAAAACTCAGATATTGTATCAAAAGTTCACATACTGTAATAAGATAAAGAATTATTATAATGAAACAATATCAAATCATTTAATATAGTAATCAAAACGAAATTTTCAATAACCTGATATTTACTTCACATGAAATTTAACAGAATTCGATTTACAAACCTATTAAGTTTGTAAGTTCAGGACCTTCTATACAATTATATCATCCTTCATTCAACTGGAAATAAAATTAATTTCTCAATTTTCGATTTACAAACCTATTGAGTCTGTAAGTTGAGGAACTTCTATACAATTATATCATCCTTCATTCAACTGGAAATAAAATTAATTTCTCAATTTTCGATTTACAAACCTATTGAGTCTGTAAGTTGAGGAACTTCTATACAATTATATCGTCCTTCACTTAACTGGAAATAAAATTCACTTGTCAATTCTTACATGCTGCAAAGTTGCAAGAACCAGTGCCTGGCAATCTACAACAACAACAACAGCAATAACAATACCCCCATGACCCATACATACATACGCAGCGATCAGATTTCGCTAGTTGATCAATCACTCACCCCTTTGGCTGATGAGATGAGGTGGGTGCATTTTGCGCATGCGTCGTGGTACCCTCCCCTTCGTCGTCAGACGTCTCTTCCATAGCGCGTCCAGAATCATTCGTATATAAGGACCGACATCCTTCAGTTTCTCTTATGGCCAATTAACAACGAACGGCTTATGTGATATTGGCACTAAATTATTTCAATTACGTTTGCAGTCCACAGTTGATGTGTAATAGATTGACTTTTTCAAATAGTATATACTATTTTTTATCGTCACCAAATTATTTCAAAACCGTTTTCAATTCACAGCTGAAATATAATAGATTGATTTTCTCAATAGTATTAACTATAAGTCAATGTTTTTATCGTCACCAAATTATTATTTCAAACCCGTTTAAAATCCACTGCTGAAATATACTATGACTGATTTTCTCAATAGTAATAACTATAAGTCGATGTTTTTCTGGTCACCAAATTATTAATTCAAAACCGTTTTCAATTCACAGCTGAAATATAATAGATTGATTTTCTCAACAGTATTAACTATAGTTTGATATTTTTCTCTATATGTTTAAAGTCGTAAACATAATTTTCACAACATTAATGGGTATCACTGGAGACACTTGAAAGCTGGGTGTAATTCAAAGGAAAATTCTTTCCACTAGAACATAAAACTGTTCAAACAATGTCTGTTTATTTCAGAGCCCTGAAAAATAAACAAATCCTTCAAAACACGAACGAATGAGCTTCCACGAGCCTTTGAATCATTACAAACAATTCAATTAGCTCTTTCCACCATTTCTCGAAACAGACTAACAATTGCCATGTCCCATAACAATGAGGTAGCAATCCCAAATACGGTGTACACAGAAAATACAGGAAAAAATGCAATACTCTAATTTTAATGTGTAATAATCAAAATTACACAATGCAGATTTAACTAAATAGAAAATGAGACCGGCATAACAAAATCGACACCCTATCGAAAAACACCATTAAATGCCACTAGAATCTGAGCCACCAAATCAATATTTTATAAATATATCTAATCTCTTCATTTGATTGTGGTAATTGAAACTAAACATAATTGAAACCAAACAACTCTGAAACCAGTAAAACCGCACGAGGATCACAATGGCGTTACGAAAAATTACGTAAAACAAAAGTCTACATTAATTTGATGACATTACGTAACAAGTCTGATAAAACTCTAACTCATTATCTCAACGGGGGATTAAATAGGCCTAAATTACCTGTACTGTTCTTATCTTCATAACATAATGCGACGTTAGAGCAATCATGGACTACAAATTTTAATGATAATTTGTTTAAAGATGAGTTAAATTTAGCGTAAAACTTACTAAATGAATGAAATATATATATATATATATATATATACCTGCACACATTATAAAAGAGATTTTATCGAAATTACCAGTAAAAAATTAATTCAGATTTTCACACACACACACACACACACACACACATATATATATATATATATATATGTATATATATATATATATATATGTGTGTGTGTGTGTGTGTGTGTGTGTGTGTGTATTCGAACATAAGAGTAAATTTATTAAAGTAATTTCGATAAATTCCCCTTTACATTCTTGGAAAGGCGTGCAGGTAAATCGGTAACAAGCCCTAATCAACCCGGTCGAGGAAATTGGATTTACCACAAGTTGCTCTTCAGCCGAAGACTCGAGGAACCGTGAACCGAAAAATAACCTGTAGCGGCAACTGCAATGCAGGTGAAGGTTTTGAAGGTTGTTCATGAATGGCAGAGGTAAGGGGCAGTGAAATTGCCCTAGAGACTAACTATATGATAAGCGCCCAAGCTAGGACCAGAGAGGGCCAGGCAATAGCTATTGATGATTCGGCAGGTAGACCTATAGTCATCGTCCTTCTGAGGTTTTAAATGTTACTCATGAATGGCAGAGGCAAGGACAGTGACAACACCCTATAGACTAACCACATGATCAGCGCCCAAGCTAGGTAGGACCAGAGGGCCAAGCAATAGGCGTTGATGACACAGCAGGTAGCCCTATAGGCTCCCCGAAAACCACCATATTTTTTGCTCACAAGGATGGTGAGGTTGCAGACACAGCAAGAAACTATCGAGCTTGAGCGGGTCATGAAACCTAGCCTGGCACATCGCCAGGCAGGGGCGTTTCCAATACTCGTTTGATCAAATTCCACATAAACGCTGGTGGAAATAAATTCTCGTCTCAAAACTGAACAGAACCTTCCTAGGTTGAACAGCAAATTTCTGACTTAAGAAGAATTTTTGGATGGTTCAGCAATTCTCAATTTGTACAGCAATTATTAGATGAAAATTTTCGTGACATTTTCTTCCAACATTTTTTCCCCTTTTTTGGCTAAACTTCGGAATTCGCTTAGAGCTTCTGTTTACCTTGACAAAATTTCATTTTCCTTACGGAGCTAATGTCGTTTCCCATTTTCTCATCCTAGCATTGCGCTCTTCAATACTGGCTAAATAAGAACTTTAGTACTTCGTTCAGCTTCCATTGACGAAAGAAGAAACAAACACACACATACACTAAACGTGGTGAATGGGGCTTGTGTATCGGCACGAGATGCAAAGCTGTACTAGTCACACCCACCCATACTAGGTTGGTCTCCTAAAATCACCAATTCGCAGATAGCCAGCCTGGGCATGCAAAGTGGCCAAACCCCATACAGAAATAAGGATGTTTCAGGTTTTTGTCCTGCAGTGGACAAGAAACGGTTGTATTTGTTGTAGGTGTATATGTGTGTGTGTGTATATATATATATATATATATATATTTATTTATTTATATATAAATACATATTTATATATATATATATATATATATATTCACAGATATTGTACATACAAACACGCGCATATATATATATATATATATGCATATATACATACATACATATATTCAGACTATCTACAATTACATAAGAGTAATAACCAAATTACAAAAAACAAAACAAAAAACAAAAAAAATATTACCTCCTTCCCTTAGTCTAAACGAAAGCGGTATTATTATTATTATTATTATTATTATTATTATTATTATTATTATTATTATTATTATTATTATTATTACTTACTAAGCTACAACCCTAGTTGGAAAAGCAGTATGCTATAAGCCCAGGGGCTCCAACAGGGAAAATAGCTCAGTGCGGAAAGGAAAAAAGGAAAATAAAATATTCTAAGAAGAGTAACAACAATAAATATCTCCTATATAAACTATAAAAACTTTAACAAAACAAGAGGAAGAGAAATAAGATAGGAGAGTGTGCTCGAGTGTACCCTCAAGCAAGAGAACTCTAACCCAAGACAGTGAAAGGCCATGGTACAGAGGCTATGGCACTACCCAAGACTAGAGAACAGTGGTTTGATTTTGGAGTGTCCTTCTCCTAGAAGAGCTGCTTACCATAGCTAAAGAGTCTCTTCTACCCTTACCAAGAGGAAAGTGGCACTGAACAATTACAGTGCAGTAACCCCTTGGGTGATGAAGAATTGTTTGGTAATCTGTGTTGTCAGGTGTATGAGGATAGAGGAGAATATGTAAAGAATATGCCAGACTATTCAGTGTGTATGTAGGCAAAGGGAAAATGAACCGTAACCAGAGAGGAGGATCCAATGTAGTACTGTCTGGCCAGTCAAAAGACCCCATAACTCTCTAGCGGTAGTATCTCAACGGGTGTGGCTGGTGCCCTGGCCAATGCAAATGCAAAACAACGAGTGCAACGTAAAGACTTTGTGTAATTAACTTAAGAACGAAGGAATTACGAAAACGATATTCCCCCCAAAATTACGATGAGCATCTGCCAGGATATTCCGCGAAATGAAAATGCATATCCTGGCTGAAGGAGGACTCAAGTTCAGGAGAG
>NC_090737.1:28279490-28290656 GCF_036898095.1 Palaemon carinicauda
GTGGGCAGAAGAACACTATTGTCAAGATAAGGATAAATGCCCTTCTACACATACATACCCACACACCTGAGAGAGAGAGAGAGAGAGAGAGAGAGAGAGAGAGAGATTCTAGTTTTCCTTCTATCATCAGATAAACGGCTATATTATTGACTTGAGTATTGACGTCAATGCAACCAGAGTTATCATATTTCGAACGAACTTTGACTTCAGATAATATATCAAGAAAGAGGCATAAAACTAAATGATTGACTTTTATTTGAGAAACATATTAACATGATAGAACAGTTTAACGATGAATATAAATTCAATTTCTCAGATTCATTATTAATTCTGTTTTATTCAAGGTAAGGCTTCTAAGACATAAATCAATGTTTGTTTGTATATGATACATACTATATATATATATATATATATATATACAATCATGACCCACGGAGGAATGATATAGGCCCCTTCTCTATTAAATCCCCTATGCTTCTAGTGGCCTAAGCATGAAATTATTCACCTGATAGCTTGCTCAATATACATAAATATACATACACACTCACACTCTCTCACATACACACACACACACACACACACACATATATATATATATATATATATAAACTTTAACCAGCTAGCAGGAAGCACGTTATCACAAGATGATGTTACTGGGCATTCAGCTGCTCGCCATTAGTAGATCAGAACTAAGTTTGAAGTGCCAGCATCCAGCCCGTTTCGGACACTTAGAAGGTAAATCGTTTAGGCTCATTAGCATAGACATCATCTATGTGATTACACATTCCTGGACTACGCCCACCGAACGAATGCTCATCTCTCTCTCTCTCTCTCTCTCTCTCTCTCTCTCCAAGGACTCTGGAATTCCTTGAGTCCTCGTGTTGGACGTAGGTTTCTCTCTCTCTCTCTCTCTCTCTCTCTCTCTCTCTCTCTCTCTCTGAATTAATTGGTAATGTCAATCAATCTAAAAGATACCAAAATATATACGGCTTTTTAAATATATAGCTCATAAACTCAAAATCTACTTCACAAAGAGAGAGAGAGAGAGAGAGAGAGAGAGAGAGACTAGCTCTAAATTGGTTCCACCCCTACAAAGATGGAAATTACGTCGTCAAGGCCCTACTCAGGGAGAGAGAGAGAGAGAGAGAGAGAGAGAGAGAGAGAGAGATTCATTTATATTCCAGAAACCTGTATGATAAAATCCTTTTGGACTAATATACGAAAAGCTTTTTTTATGACAAAACAGATAGAGATAATCAAATGCTATGATACCATTTTAGTATAATGGATTTGGTTCATGTAGCAGAGACAACGAAATTAATGAGGGATGTAGTGATGGCAACACACACCCTATATCTAAAGTTTCTTTACTTGATATAAATCAAATGTTTATGAATAACCTATTAAAACTATTCAAGACGATCCAAAATTATTTCTATCATGTGAAAACGATATTATCAAATAATATCTTTGTGAAATTTCCTTTGCTCCTCTTAAATGGCTTATAAGTTTATGGTTATTAGGTTAATATCATAAAAATATATCTTAAATAGATGTATTTTACTTTTGGCATTACAAGGCACTAGAAAAATTGGAAGACCCGCGCTTACATGGCTGAGGATTATGAAGCACAAAGTAGGAGATGCTGAATGGAGAGGTATTGAATTAACAGCTCAAGATAGGGGACAACTGGCGAATCTAACCGAGGCTCTTTGCGGCAATAGGCGTAGGAGATGATGATGATGATGATGATGATGATTCAAATCATTAAACTACACAATGACGTTACATTTCTATTAACTAAATAAATAAATCTTCTACTTTATAGTATTATGAATATTCAACTATTTAGTATTATGAATATTCTTCAACTTCCTCAAAATTACTAACCATATAACAATAAAAAAAAAAACCCTATTCTAAAGTGATAATCCAAAAAGTTTGCCTTCTTATTTACACCTGTTGCAACAATCCACCATCAATTTGAAAACATAATTTCCTTTATTAATATCGACATACAACTACAAGTGTATAACTTCAGATAGATGAAGAAAACGTCGATGAAGAAAATATTCCTACGGATACTTTATCTTCTTATCTGACTCCATATGCCAGTTTAATACCAAGATGTTAAATACGAGTCAGTAGGAATTCAAAGGAAGATATTTAACCATTCAATAAAATGTATCAGGACTTTATTCTCATCATTAAATTTACGGATATGAAGGATGAAATATACCTAATAGGTCATATTTCATTTTCATTGAATACATGCACATTATATATGTAATATATACTATATATATATATATGTGTGTGTGTGTGTGTATACATATACTATATACAGTGTGTATATATATATATATATATACACATATATATATATGTGTGTGTGTGTGTGTGTGTATATATATATATATATATATATATCCACAACCCCGTTCATGTTTGATTTTATCGTTTTTTTTATTCTTAATATTAACATCAGTAAGGGTTTTCTCAAAATATTTGAAAGCAAATAATCACTGAAAACCAGAGAATATGAATTCAATAAAAGCTGTGAGAGAGAGAGAGAGAGAGAGAGAGAGAGAGAGAGAGAGAGAATATATACTCATTATTATTATTATTATTATTATTATTATTGATACTAGCGAAGCTACATCCTTAGTTGGATAAGCAGGAAGCTATAAGCCCAAGTGCTTCAAAAAGGAAAATAGCCCAGAGAGGAAAGGATATAAAGAAATAAATAAATCACAAGAGAAGTAATGAACAATTAATATAAAATATTTTTAAGAACATCAACAACATTAAAATATGTTTTTCTTCCTAATCGGGTAGCTGAATCGGTAGAACTTCAAAAGTTCAAACTTGCAGCAAATGTTTTTATGTTGAACAGGCTGATATAAGTAATTTTATAGTTTGTTAATGAAATATCCGTTTTGATGTTGTTACTGTGTTTAAAATATTTTACTTCAATTATTCATTATTTTTCATATCGTTTATTTATTTTCTTACTTCCTTTCCTAACTGCGCCATTTTCCCTGTTGGAGCTCTTGGGCTTATAGCATCTTGCTTTTCCAAGTAGGGTTGTAGATTAGCTAGTAATAATAATAATAATAATAATAATAATAATAATATATGCCAGCCTGTTCAACTTAAAAACATTACCAGCAATAATAATAATAATAATAATAATAATAATAATAATAATAATAATATACCACCCTCTTCAACATGAAAAACATTACCAGCAATTTTGAACTCTTGAAGTTCCACTTATAGTAAAGGAAAAAGAAAACTCCCCAATTTCTTCTTTGATCCAGAAAAGCTTTATCCCTTCCAGCAGGAAATGGGCGTAGCTGGCACCGAGTTTATGTTTTCTCTCATTCATGCCGTAATCTGCATACGACCATTTTCACTGTTATAATGGGAAGTCCTCACACGAGGGAGTGGGAGAGAGACTTCGGGACAACATTCCAAGAGTTTTAGTTTGTTCAGATATTTTTACTTTTTGGCATTATTTGATGCGTTCTCGATCTTTACCAAGAATGATTAAAATAATAATAATAGTAACAATAATAATAATATTAATAATAATAATAATAATAATAATAATAACTCATAATAAAAATATAATGATCATCAATTAATCAGTTGCAATAATAACAACCCCAACAACAACAATAATAATAATAATAATAATAATAATAATAATAATAATAATAGTAATAATAATAATTATAATAATAACAATTATAATAACAACAATATATATATATATATATATATATATACATATATATATATATATATATATAGTGCTCTTTCCAATCAAAAATTATCAAGATCATCAACTAATCGTATGATAATAATAATAATAATAATAATAATAATAATAATAATAATAATAATAATAATAATAATAATAATGATAATAATAATAATAATAATGATAATAAAAATATAATCACCCTCAACTAATCGGGTGGTGACAGAAGGAACTGTCACCCAGAGATAATCCAGAAACCCATTAACATCCAGACACTGGAAACAAAGAGAAAAGCAACGAGTTCCGGAGTTTCTCTTCCTAATCTAAAATCATCTTACAATAACTATGATACATTATAAGGAGCATTAGCATCCAGTGCTCATTGTTGAACCTGACCTTCCATTAAGGTCTGGAGAGTACCTTCATTCCATAGACCTTGCAGCCGTATGGGATGGCCTTCGGTATATGAATTCATCCCCATTGATAAAGACGACTTTTTTCCTCTATAAGAAGATTCATATTCAAAGTTATATATATATATATATATATATATAAAATGTTTCAAGAAAATTAAGTATAGGCTACACATAAATAATTAGACATAATAAACAAAATACACATGGACACTCAAATATAATATACATACATACATACATACATATATATATATATATATATATGTGTGTGTGTGTGTGTGTGTGTGTGTATTGAAGTAGGTATGCATATAACAACAGAAATAAAAAAAAAAGACCATATATTTTGAATCCCCATAATTGCAAAATGATTATAAAATTAACAACAAAAATTAGACCAGTACATGGTAGTTATAAAACAAGACTTTTTCAACACCTTCATTTGCCAACCACATAATTTACGGAAACATATTTCGCTCCTATTTAACAAATCTCTATTGATAAGTAAATTACTATTTCCTAATTAATAAACAATAAATAACTATCTTGATAAAGACGACTTACTTCAATATAAAATAAAGCAAAGCAAAAATAGTAACGCTGCGTTATTTCAAGTCATCTGAACAAAAGGAATGGTAAGGGTCCTTCTAATTCGTTACTCATATTTACAAGACTCTATTGTAGTACACCTGTGTACCTCGCCTGTGTACCTCATTTACATAAGATAAACAATGACTCGGCAATCAGACATGTCTCCAGGTCCCTGACACACACACACAAACAAACACACACACAGTAGGGTATACCAGAGAAATGCTTTACAATGAGTCCAACTATGAGAGAGAGAGAGAGAGAGAGAGAGAGAGAGAGAGAGAATATGTGTGGGTGGAAGACGCGCCATTGAAATGCTCTATAAATAATCCAACTCTATATATATATATATATATATATAAGAGAGAGAGAGAGAGAGAGAGAGAGAGAGAGAGAGAATAAGTAGGTGGACAACAAACCATTGAAACACTTTACTATGAATAACCCATCTATGGAGAGAGAGAGAGAGAGAGAGAGAGAGAGAGAGATGATGTAGATCAGGGTGCGGCCTAGATCCCCATTGTTACTCCCACAAGATCCTGCGATGGATCCCTAAAAAGCGCTCCACCTTTTCGAACTAAAAGCCGGAGTCGAACATCCAGGAGAAAAATATCTCTCTCTGGATGCATCTCATCTCCTCTGGCCGTGGATCATTTCACTTGAACCTTTTTTCCACACCCAAATCCTTGCGATGTGAAACCTATCAATCATTGTTTGGTCGTGTTTTTTTTCAGTGGAAGATATTTTCATTTTCTAGTCTAAAGAACTTTATTTTTGTGATATTTATTTTTCTTCATAGGAAATATTATCCTTTGCTGGTTTATTAAATCTTATTTTTGTGATATTTATTTTTCTTCATAGGAAATATTATCCTTTGCTGGTTTATTAAATCATAATCTAAGATCTAAAAATTGCTTGGAATTTACAAAATCAATAAAAAAAATTCTTTACAGACCTTTTTTTTTGTGTGATACGATTTTTTTTCTTCATAGAAATATTTTCCTTTGCTGGTTTAGTAAATCATAATCTAAGATATAAAAAAAAAAAAATTGCTAGGAATTTACAAAATCGAATAACAAAAAATATATACAGAACTTATGTGATATTTGTTTTTTCCTTGATAAGATAAATTATCCCTTCTTTCTGTAAAAAAAAAAAAAAAAATAATTTTAAGTTTAAATAAATATTAGCCAAGAATTAAAAAAAAGCAATACCCAAAAATACTCAAAAATATCTTTTATGTGAAAGGTGATATTTTTTTTCTGAATAGGAGATATTTTTGCTTCTGGTATTGTAAATCATAATTCTAAATCTTTAAAAAAAAAAAAAAAAAAAAAAAAAAAAAAAAAAAAAAAAAAAAACCGTCAATCTAAAAAAATCAACAATACTATAAAGTATTTACAGAACTTTTGTGTGATATATGATTTTTTTTCTTGATAAAAAATATCAAATAAATCATATTCTAAGGTTTTAAAAAATAATTGCCGGAATTAAAAAAGAAAAAAAATAAACAATGCAAAAATATTTTATCTTCAAAACCTACGATACAAAGCAATACCTAAAGTTAGGTGGAAAAAATATATGCATGTTATAAGCCTCTTATCAGCTAGAATATAGCATGCAGGTAGTAAGGTATAAATAGATTGAAAATACCAATAAATAATGGATATCAACCTAAAACTAATTTTTCGTAAAGAAAAATAAAAAATATTTCACACGTAATATTGACTTTTTGAAGGGAAGGGAAAAGAGAGAGAGAGAGAGAGAGAGAGAGAGAGAGAGAGAGAGAGAGAGAGAAATAGCTGAAGAACGTAAAAAAAATTCACACGTAATAAGGACTTTTTTGAGTTCTTTATACTTATGAAATAATTTTTAAGACAATATTCTTAATCATATTTATATCACAAAGATTTCAACTTAAAGAATCTATCAAACATTCCACCCGTAATAATGACCTTTTTGAGTTCTTTATTGTTATGGAATGATACTTGAGACAAAATTCTTAATTATTTTTACAAAAATTTCAACTTAAAAATCTACCAAAAAAAGAAAAAAATCACACGTAACAATGATTTTTTTTAATTCTTTACAATAATCAAACAAAGACAATATCCCTACTAAAATTTATATAACAAAAGCTATGACTATCACAAATGCATCACTGACTCTTCCTATAAAATATTTAAAGGCAATCCTGTGAAGTCCACTATATAGGATTATTTTCCTCTTTCCAATCACTGGTCTGCAATCAATTGCTTTGGAACAATCTCTCCTGGTTTGTATTCATGGAATAACCATATTCTATAACGCGAATCTAAATCTAATCACAGTTTATCTACCAACATATATACGCTAAATATACTGTATATCTATTTATAAATTTATATAGCCTATGCAGACATACATATTTGTACAAACACACATACATATACAATATATATATATATATATATATACTGAGTATATATATACATATATAAATATATATATACATATACATATATATACATACATATATATATATATATATATACTGAGTATATATATATATATATATATACTGAGTATATATATAAATATATATATAAACATATATACATACATATACATACATATATATATATACATATATACACACATATACTGTCTATATACATACATATATATATATATATATATATACACACACATATATATACATACATATATAAACATATATACACACATTATGTATGTATACAATGTATACATCTATATATGCAGTCTTGTACTGTGGAAAATGCTACCTGGAAGTTACTCTAGTAAAACATTATGTCAACCGCCATTAACTTTGGTTGATAACTGCAAAGGCATGCGATCGTCAAGTCAAACTTTGTCAAATTACTAAATGTAGCATCAGGCAACCGACCCCTTGTTGTAGGGATACAAGAGGGAAAAAACAAGACTTTCTAACAAATAACACCAAGATTACTTTTATTATTATTATTATTATTATTATTATTATTATTATTATTATTACCCAGATTACTTCAATGGATATGCTAAACTATTATTGTTTCCTTCCATAACGATGCAATTTTCCTCGATTGGCTGGATAAAAAACTATAGAATCCCTGATAAAAGATATTTCTGTACTTTGAGTAGAAAGTTGCCCTCAATCTTGTCGCAGATGATTTTCAGAGCACAATTTCAATAAAACCTGACCTCTAACCTGGTCTTTGACCTCGCTCCTCGCGACCTTTGACCTTATTTGTAGATCAATGCAAATGCACCGTATCATATCACACCCAGTGAAATTGTTGCAAATTCTTGCGGAGGTGTAATACACAGAACTTCATTTCCTTCGCAATACTAATAAAAACCTTAATGCAGATAAATGCTGGGAAAAGAAAGTCAGACAAAATGGACGAGTTTCTGGAAATCAAATTGCCGAGTGAGTGCTAGAGAAACTATTTGATCTATACAATGGGATTTCAGTTTGAAAATTGCATCCATTATTGCCATAAATCACACATGGTATACTTAAGATATTTACAACTCTATCCGTTAGACAAACTAATAACAAAAGTCCGAAAAATAAGGTTATTAATTTTTTATTTCAATAATCCAGGGTATACCTTCTTGGGAAACTATACTGTAACTTCTGGGTGAATCTTATCTCTAAAATGGAAAAGCACTCTGAGAGTGCAGACCTCCAAAGCGGCAGCTTATTTCAAGGGTTAATACGGTCGACCTTTTGCTTGACCTTGGCCTTGTCCTTTGACCTAGGACTTCCAAAATGGAATCACTTCCACGACTCACCATAAAAATTACTCCCGAAAGTTTTACTACTCTATGAGTAAAATTGTGGCCAGGAAGTTGTTCACAAACAAACGGACAAAAAGGGGCGAAAACATAACCTCTTCCTAACTTCATTGGCGGAAGTAACTAAGGTTCCCCCACCTAACCTAACCTAGGGGTAAGGGGGCTAGCTTAGAATACTGTATATTTATTTAGCTTACCATAAGAATAACACTAAATCATAATGTTTCGTAAATCGTAAAACTAGCTTCATATCATCGTATTTCAGACCAAAATAAACATGTTCCCCATAAAGAAAATCGATTTGACAAATGATAAGAAAGTTTAAACCTGTCCCAACGAACTAAATTCATCCCAAGGTACCTTTGCAAGTTTGAAACGGTACCTAACATCATTAAGAGTAGGACTAGATTCAATTTCTCATATAACCGTATTTTTTCATGGTATGGGTACATTGGTATCATCATACAGACGATAAAAGGAACATAAGGCCCTACATAATGTATGTTACCTCCGCCAATGAAGTTGAAAGGAAGTTAGGTTTTAAACCCTGTTTGTGTGTTTGTTTGTGAGTGTGTTTGTAAATAGCCTCCTGGCCACAATTCTAATCGTAGGGAGATAAAACTTGCAGGGATTAACTATTATGTAAAAAGCTGGAAATGATTTGGAAGGTCAAGGTCAAAGGTCAAGTTCACGGCCAAGCAAAAGGTCCAATTCACGTAATCAGCCATAAGTTTGGACATCATTGTCACAGGGACTTCCAAATTAGTTCATATTCAAGTGTAAGAAAAAAGCCACGCCAATCAATAAAGTTAAAATCAAAGGTCAAAGTCAAGCAAAAGGTCAAGAAATAAGCTGTCGCGGCGGGAGTCTGCGCTCTACTAAGTCCCCCTCTAGTTATCATCAGGTATTTGCTTTCAAGAAAAGGCTAATGGGATACTGAAGACGACGAGTTCTCATGAAGCTTAGTATGAAACAGTCGGAGTATTACATCAGTCTGACTTGCTAGGAGAACTCGGCCTCTTCAAAGAATTTGAAGATCACATCCAACACAGAGGAAACTCATTATCTTCGAAGAATAAGTTAAATGTGGGACGAAATGACCAAGAAGATCTTGAGGAGTATTTTTATATATAATTAAAAACTGGAATTGGACCCTTTCATGAGGCATGTCATTGCTAATTAGAAATAATAGCTTAGAAAAATATTGAAGTCATAAATGAAGAATCTAAATCATTAATATCAAATCTCAATCTTATATGCTATAAATAAAAATTCACTCCATGAGAGAGAGAGAGAGAGAGAGAGAGAGAGAGAGAGAGATCCAAAATGAAGCTCTAATACCGGAAATACTCCTCAAGACAAGAGTTTTGAAGTTACAAAGACATCCCCAGCGACACTGAATACTTAACGGCATACATCGTAAATTACCAGAACCGGATTTTCCTTCCCCCATTTATACAGACTAAATTACGATGTGCACTTTAAAAACGCTGCCATCATTATTGTTATTCATTGCGTTTCCTACTGTAAATATTACAAATGACGGTGATATAAGAGATGGTCGAAAAAAAATCATGACGATCAGACAATGGTATCTTAATGCCTAACAAGGGTTATTGGTACCGTAGACTGTCCACGGGTTAGACGACGGCAAGACTAAATATAAAATTTATTAAAATTATGTCGTAAATATATCGTAATAAATGACGGAAATGTAAGAGATGGTCGATAAATCATGACGATCAAGCAAAGGTATCTTGATTCTGCAAGCTCACAAGAGGTTAGTGACGACGAAGGCTGTCCACGGGTTAGACGACGGCAAGGGTCAAAAGAAATTTCAATGAATGTAGTACGGCGACTGGTAAATTCTAACCGAGACCCTTTGCGTTAACAGGCGTAGGAGATGGTGGTGATGATGATGCGTATGCCGTTATTATAGCATATACGCATAGTATTAGCAAACACAGACATTCTCATCTAATAGCTTCAGTGCTATTATTACGGAAACTTATTTCATCATCATCATCATCATCTGCAGTTGCTAGTCCACTACAGGATAAAGGCCTCTAACATATCCTTCCACTCATTCCTATTATGATCTTACTATGACAGTCCCACTCACAAATTTCTAGTTCGTCAGTCCATTGTCTCCTCTTCCTTCCCTTGCTTCTTTTACAATCTCCAGAGACCCATGCTGTTATGCTTAATGTCCGTCTATCATCTGTCATTTTCATGTCCTAACCATATCCATTCCTTTTTCTTACATGGTAGACTATCCTTTTACTTTAGATTGCTCCCGTATCCATGGCTCTAATTACTACCATTTATAGTAGTGGTGCAAATGGTACTAATAATATCAGCAATAGCAGTACTTACATCAAGATATCAATCTGAATAGAAAAAAAAAAAGTTATAACATATCAACGTTCTGATCAGAAATAGCTAAAATAAAAGTTGCCTCCCTCGTTCAATCCACAAGCCATTTCCATGAGGCCGATATGAGACCAATATACACACCGGGGCTTCGCTTCAGAGATACGTGGAATGGCAAGTATTGCAAGCCTTCCACTCACGCCCCCCCAACCCACC
>NC_090737.1:28296156-28307262 GCF_036898095.1 Palaemon carinicauda
AATGATGTTTTATATAGTTAAAATAATAATTATAATTATGGTAATGATTATTATCAGTAATGGCATCGATTGGGATTAGAATGCCAGTGTTCTATTTGATCAAAATATTAACTATAATTATGGTAGTGTTTTTTTTTATAATATTATTACTAGTAATATCAACGATATTTAATCAAAACAGTATGATTATGATAATAATGATGATGTCTTTTTATGATGATATTATCAGTAGTGTCATCTATAATGATAATATTATTATTATTGATGATGATGATATCATAATTACCATTGTCAATATTAGATCAACAAATATCAACAAAAAATAATTTTATTTTTATGGAAGGAGATTCAACTAAAAAATAAAACAAAAAAGACTCGCTGTCCTTATTTAACTGCTGATCTCAGGATGAAACCATTGAGCAAAAAAACTAACACGATAGTATATGTTCGAAATACAATCCCAGTAAGTATACTGTTTTATCTCAAATTATAAAAAAGAAAAATAGATGTATATCTTTGAAGAGTATTGTATTTTAACTGAACGCTACCAACGAAATTTTTCAACCTGTATCATATGGCTTGCAAGCTTGTAGAACTCGCAATGTAGGGAGTGATCTAGTGAATATTATTATTATTATTATTATTATATTATTATTATTATTATTATTATTATTATTATTATTATTATTATTATTAATTTTTAATTATTTTCCATTGGTCGTTGTGAATCCAACAGTTTGGAACATGTTGATTGTTGTACACAAGTACACACACATTTCAGTGTTCAATTATTGTATACAAATACACACATTCAACGTTAAGCAGTTTTTTCGCAAACGACATATAACTTTAGAATAAATGTAACATATCGCCAATAACGCTCATGTTGCATCTACAAAATCGTAGATGAACCCAATTTGCTGAAAAATTTTAATTAGCATCAATAGCTCGTCGAACCCTTCAACACGCATAGCGTCATTCACTTTTTTTGTCAATATATTAATGAATCTCATGTTGATATATTGGTCTCTGATGAAACTAATTGTGATTGTCATTATCCATAACAACAACCAAATGTGAATTTGTCAGTTTATCGGATTTTTACTTTTTTTAAGAAATGGGGTTTATAGGTAAGATTTAAATTTTATTTATCACAGATTTTTACCTTGATTTATTTAATTTTTATCATTATATTTAATCTATATTTACATTAATATGAATATTTTTTTTCTCCCCCATATTATCGGATCAATTTCCCCTTTTTAATAATAATGAACTATGTTAATTTCCTTCATTTTAATGATAATGAGCTAATGTTAATTTCCTCCATTTTGATCATAATGAGCTAATCACAGCAGGTGTTCATCAATATCGCTTAAATTGAAAGCTCAACAAATTCCTCCATGTATCGTCAATGTGAAAACTGCATGTTTACAAAGGTCGGTGTTTACTTAAGGCAAAGTCTATTAGCAAGCCTTCAATGGACTTCCATTATCTTACTCAATAGGAAACCCCCCGATGTTCGCATAATGGTTATCTTATGTTAATGGCACGACCACTCTATTTGATAAGGGTCTAGAGGTGGCTTATCCGCGTGGGTTTCGCCATTAGCATAAGGATGTTTATCCAAGTGACGTCATACCTTTCTATGGTAGATTGCTAAAGGTGGGTTTAGATAATCCTGCATGATGACGAAGATAGTACTCCTCCTGTGCCTGTTGTATTGATAGCCCAGACGAAGGCCCTATCCGCTTTCAAGCTGGGACTCACTGTGGTTTTTATGTCATTTGAAATAAGAGTTAGTCCATTTATATTTCCTAATATCGCTTACTGTATAGTCGCCACAAAGATTCTGGGCAAAATAAGCCCCACCCCCTGATGACGTCTCAGACAATCCTGTTGTCCCCACACGTTAAGAGAAGTCACTGTATATAAACTTAACAAATTTCAAGTTGTTTACGTGGGAGACAACGTGATTGGCTATGGACGTCATCAGGGGGTTGGGCTTATTTCGGCCGGAATCTCTGCGGCAATTTTAATGAACTCGACCCGTCAAAAATGACGGCTTAATATTTAGATAGATATGCCAACACACGCTTGTACACATACAGAGATTCAACCCTTCCACTCCCTCTCCTTCTGTCACCAGGGTATGACTACTCCAATACCTAAGGGACGTGGAGAGACCGAGTATTTTTACGTGTGGCAATGCAGCTCAGCTTGACAGGAAAGGTATATATATATATATATATATATATATTTCCAGGAAAATATTGTATATTATATAGGGGAGGTAGACAAACAATTACTCATTATTATGTATGAGAAATTGCCCCAAAAACACAGTGTTCTGTCTAAAGAACGACATGTCGCCGTGATATTTCCAGTGTGTTTCTTTCCATGTCAAAGTTGATCCGAAAGAAGAGTTCGCGTGGAGAGGTATTATAAGGTTACGGGTAATTATTAGGCCAGTCACACAGCTCTTCGTAGTTACGTCGTCAGCACTTTCACTCTCTCGCCTCCGCTTTTCCTGGTGTTCGTTGAATCCTGCATTTCAATATTTGGTCTCTCTCTCTCTCTCTCTCCTCCCTCCCTCTCTCTCTCTCTCTCTCTCTCTCTCTCTCTTCTATTTTTAAACTAATTTGATATCATTCTCTCCTCATTTGGTATGATCAGTTTAGGATAATTATATCCATATTTAATTTTTCTTTCTCTCTCATATATATATATATATATATATATGTATGTATGTGTATGTATGTATATACACACATACATATACATACACACAAGTATTTATACGTATTGAATTGTCATCAATAATTATTTATTCCTTATATAAAGGATGATAAACACTATGTTCAAATTATACGTAGATATTTCTCTCTCTCTCTCTCCTCTCTCTCTCTCTCTCTATATATATATATATATATATATATCATGTACATATATATATTGTAAGAATTCATTCAAAGACAAGTAACTATTGGCCCCATTTATCTTATGAAAATATTCCCTATTACCAAACTAAAAGGCGGAAACTGTATCTAGTTTTTAGGTAATCATGAAACCCATTCCATTTACTTCGAACAGTTAGGAGAACAACATTCCTAGGTAGTTCCACAGTTGCGTATATTTTTCTCTTAATACGCCATTCGTAATAGTCATTTTATCGCAATGCTCATACCATTAAGACTGGTGAGGGATTTGCTATAACCTGATAAGAAACCATATCTTCTTAAAGGTTTCCATATCAGGTTTCGACCTTCTTACCATAAGAAAATCTAAAAGTTGAAATGACAGAGATAACTCTCTTAGAGTTTATTTCACAAATATGAATAAATCTTGAAATCATCTGAAAGGTGTGTATTTTAGTCTTCTGTAATGAAAGAAATATGCTAGATTAGTTATTAAAGGGCATTTAAGATGAAATAAATATGCTAGGATGGTTATTTAAAGACATTTAAGACTAGGTATTGTTAGTGTTTTGTGTGACCTTTGACCTTTGGACGCGGGTCATAGTGGGAAGAAAATTGCCGTTTTGAAAGATACTATATTTATTGGAGAAACTCGTTTATAGTGCTGTCAGATGATATAAATAACCATTTTATCATATGGTGAGGAATGAATTACATATTACTGTTTTCTTCCATGTCTTTTAATAGGGGTTAGTACTTATGTTATTGGCATTACGAGTAGTCACCTATTTTTTGTGGTCGAGTTAACCACATTTTTCCCGTGAAAGTGAAGTTAAAAGAAGATCTTAACTAATATTCGTCAGTTTAGAAAAGTGCCTCACTTCTCATAAAACGCAACTTCAGAAGTGATCCAAGTGCTGGGCAAGTTCCCAGATGACCTGAAGCAGAAACAAGTTCCCTTAACATTAGGAAGAAAGTCATTCATTGAGACGGTTGCAATTTCCAAGTGGTTCCCTCTGGGAAAAAAAAAAAAAAAAATGATTTTTTTTTTTTTTTTTTCCCTCTGCAGTGTGGTAATACGAACCATGACCGGTGGTAATAGCTTTATGCAGCCGTTAATGGGAATCCTTTTGCTGTTTAATTACACTGCGGTCTGTGTCTCAGGCCGTCATTAGCCGTGCCCTGAGGCCGTCTTACGATTGGCTAATCTGTTGGGACATCGGTAGACAATCTCTTGATCTGCTTCTCTAATTACGGGTGAACAAGAGACCTAAGCAGTGCAGTTCTTGCATGAGGGGTTTCGACATTAAGTATTCTCTCTCTCTCTCTCTCTCTCTCTCTCTCTCTCTTGATAGAAGTGAAAATGTTTTCTGCCGTAATAGAAACGAAAATGCTCTCTCTCTCTCTCTCTCTCTCTCTCTCTCTCTTGATAGAAGTGAAAACATTCTCTGCCGTAATAGAAACCAAAATGCTCTCTCTCTCTCTCTCTCTCTCTCTCTCTCTCTCTCTTGATAGAAGTGAAAACATTCTCTGCCGTAATAGAAACCAAAATGCTCTCTCTCTCTCTCTCTCTCTCTCTCTCTCTCCTCTGTAATAGTGGCTAAAACTTTCTAATGCTAGTCTGAATTTAAGGTTTTTATCATTTCCTGCTACCCGAGGAAGAAACGCTGCATCCCTCCACGGGAGTTGGTTGTTAGATAACACGTTCTGAACTTGAATGATGTTTAAGCCTTTCATAAAAAGTTTATGTGGGAGGTTCGTGCGATTGTCTTGTTTCTTGAAGAGAAAATCATAGCTTCTATGGCATAGCGTTTTCTTATCTATATGATTTATGAGTTCTAGTAGCTTATATGGCGCAGCATTATCTTATCTATTTAAATTTAATGATTTTTAGTAGTTTATATGGTACAACATTTTCTTGTGTATATATTTTAATGAGTTTTAGTAGCTTATATGGCGCAGCCTTTAATTGCGTTTTATTGCAATTGCTTTAATGACTTTTATTCTCGTTGATTGAATAGTTTTACGGCTGCTTGAGGCTTGTATCTTCTTAATGAGTGACTCTGGTTTTATTGTAAATTGAATAAAGTTCAGCCTCCGGAAGTGAAATGTATTGATAATGATAATGATTTTGAAAAATAAAATATTTACCGTTTTGATTGATTGATTACAGACTTTTTCTTTAAAGATTGGTTTAATGTTAGTAATACGAAGCAGCTCGTTTCAGGGCATTTTCTTTTTTATGTTTCCTCTAAAGTTTAGAAAATAAAATGAACGTATAGTAATAATTGGCAAAGTTTAACATTATAAGATGTTATCTTATTCTATATTTACGTTGGAATTAGATTTTTAAAAGCTTAAGAATATGTTTCAGCAAAAAAGAAATTCCTTTTAATTATATCAACGTTTTACTCATCCTCTTGCAAACCTCTTCTCCAATTGACCATGGAAATGAGGAGGCCTACTTGCAAGTGTCATGTCCAGCGATAGGCTTAAAACCATGGATTTCTCCCACTGTTAACGTGGGAGACAAATAACTGGCCATGACGTCATGAGGAGGCGGGGCTTATTTCGTCTGTAATCTCTGACCAAAATAGTAACCGGTCACGCTCATGAGAAAATCTCCGTCCGAGGTTCTATTCAGTGTAACGAATTAACTGAAGGCGACATAAAGTCCCAAACTGTGAAAAAATTAAGCCCCTTGATATGGTGGAAGTGGGCGTATCCTCCCTTAACTTGGTAGATGTAGAGATCCGTTTTACTCTCCCTGCGTTTTAAGAGGTTTGATATTCTGTTTAATATATTCAATTTTATTTCTTTCCTCGCTGGTCTATTTATCCCTGTTGGAGCCCTTGGGCGTATAGCATCCTAATTTTCCAACTAGGGTGGTAGCTTAGCTAGTAATAATAATAATAATAATAATAATAATAATAATAATAATAATAATAATTTCCCACAAACATTATAATGTTATTTGTTCTGTATGGATTCGTATTGAAGTTAATGTAGATTTTTTTTCTACTATAAAATTCGCATGCTTTATTGAACCCCTTTTTATTTTGATTTTACCAAGGTAAGGAGATGTTGAAGGGGCGAGGGGACATACATTAGACTCCGTAACTTGTGTGCGCACCATGAACACCGATGTTCGATGGAATCCATCATGGAAAGTGGAGGGGGGGGGGGGGCCTTACTGTAGAATGTTGATAAGTGGCTCCAATTAGCTGTTAATCTAATCATACCCCCCATGATTGCGTAAATGTTTATTGAAGATACTCGTTTAGTTTACGTATTTAAAACTTGCAACACCCGCCTAAAGGTTCAAAGGTCGCTCATCAATGGCAGAGGCATGGGGCAGAGACAATGCCCAGCGCCCAAAAGCCCCTCTCCACCCAAGGTGAACCATGGAGGGCCAGGTAACGGCTGCCGAGGATTTAGCAAGTAAGGTTGCAGCAAGAAACTATCGAGCTTAAACAGGTATCGAACCCCAGTCCAGCCGATTGCGAGGAAGGGACATTTCCAGTAGGACACCAAAACCCACAGGTATTAGTCCTATTTCAATGCTACCAAAAAAAAAAAAAAATAAATGGTAATTCATGATAACGCATTCCAACTTTGCGTAACTCTCTCATGAACAGTTTGCTCATTTTCAGACACCTCCCCCCCACCCCTCCCCTTCAGACGTAGAAGAGCAATAATATGCAAATGAGGAATGGACAAGTGTTTAATGATTTTTTTCCGCCATGCATAATTCCGGCGTCACTGTCATCACTTCGAGACTATTGTTTGAGAACAGATGCAATATTGCTTGCAAGTTGTATATTTTTACCTCCGCAAGCAAAGTTGGAATGTTATGTTTTCGACCCTGTTTGTGTGTTTTGTTTATGAACAGCTTCCTGGCCACAATTTTAATCGTAGAGTAATGAAACTTGCAGGTATTAACTGTTATGTAAAAGGCTGGAAATGATTAAAATTGGGAAGGTCAAGGTCAAAGGTCAAGCAATGAGCCATAAGTTTTCGACATCGTTGTCACAGAGGCTTCAAACTTGGTTCATATTTGATTGTGTGAAAATCCATTCCAATTAATACATGTTAACGTCAAAGTCAAGGTCGAGAAATAAGCTGCCGCGGCGGAGGTCTGCACTCTACTGAGTGCCCCTCTAGTTTATGAATGGATAGATGTGGGTGTTTTGATAAGAACTCGTATTATGGTACGTAGTAATTGTTTAAAATTGAAATTGAAATATATCCTTTGGTTTTTATACCCATGATCAATGTACACTGCGATGAATAGCCTGAATTCAGTGCAAGATTTGTAGTTTGTAGTTTATGACTGAAGAACTATTGAAATCAATCGATATTCTAACAAAAATAGCGTTTGTAACCATATGTTTTGTCCTTAGCGCAAGACGAATGCTATGACGCTTTCTCGGCCCAACAGTGCCCTTTCTGAATATTCAAGAGCGAACCCTTTTAATCCATTGTTTCTGGTTGGTGCCACTTTCAAAGAGGAGAGGGTCGGGCTTTGAATGGGTACTTTCAGTTGTGTGGGAGAATTGAATTGAAAAGGGGAGTAATTTGAGCCGATGTTTGTACCAGTGACCAAAGGAGTTGGTATAGTATAAACAGCAGTAACTGTATATTCCGCTAATTAATTGAATGACAGTTCGTTCAGGTTATCAATTAGTACATTAGGAATCTCTCTCTCTCTCTCTCTCTCTCTCTCTCTCTCAGCTACAACCCTAGTAGATGCTATAATCCCAAGGGCTCCAACAAGGATTCAGCAACCCAAGATCTACATTCATTAGATGGAATTGATGCAAAGAGAATAGCATCATCTGTATATGCAACAAACTTGTTCTCCTAGACCAAATTACATGTCATGTGTATATAGTATGAAAAGTAACGTAAAACAGATATTTTCCATTAAAATTCATTTCCAATTCCTTAAAATTTGGGGTTTCGCCATAGTTGTTTACCTCTAGTGTGATGGACTCCGACAGCAGGTGTTGGGCGGACGTCGATTGGGCCAAGAGGGTCACGGGCGAGGAAGGACAATGGGTCATGCATGGGCACAGAGCTCCAGGGACTTCCATGGTTCCTCCCAGTCTGCGACCCACATTACACACGCTCTTTATGGATAGGTACCACGAAAGGATCTGAGGTCGATTATTATTATTATTATTATTATTATTATTATTTATTATTATTATTATTATTATTATTAGGTAAGCTACAATCCTAATGTCAGGATTATGATCTAGAAAGGTAGTTGAGATTATGGATTCCGTTTTATTATTATTATTATTATTATTATTTTTATTATTATTAGCTAAGCTACAACCCTAATTGGAACAGCTGGATGCTATAAAAACAAGGTCTCCAGCAGGGAACAATAGCCCAGTGAGGAAAGGAAACAATGAAATAGATAAACTACAAGAGAAGTAATGAACAATCAAAATAAGATGTTTCAAGAGCAGTAACAACAATAAATGGGATCTTTCATATATCAACTATTAATATTTAAAAAAAAAAAAAACCGGAGGAGAAATAAGATAGAATAGCATATATGGACGTTTCGATGGTCATGATATCTATTGATATGGTTTATGATAGTGGTGATGATACTTACATTGAATATCTTTATTAGGATTTTTGGTTTTTATGTATTTTAATGGAGTTTCTGAGAATGATGGTGATACTTACCATGATTACCCTTAGTGTGATTCTTAGTTTATTGGTCTTATGGTGTTTTTTATGTTGGTTGGGATATTGAACTGATATCTTACGGTTGTTAAATTAGTTAAGGTATAGTTATTTATATATAACTGTAATTTTATGCCCATTGCTACAGAGTTAGCACGATACATTTAAGGTGAACAATTCTTGGTAAAGTTTCGTCGTTGGATTTAGGAGAACCTTGACAGGGAGACAAATGTACTGCAGTTGGGGGGAGAGAGAGAGAGAGAGAGAGAGAGAGAGAGAGAGAGATTAATACAAGCTCAAGGAAATTATATAAAAAGAGGGTTCGAAATATTTACTATAGAGAGAAAGAGAGATTAATACAAGCCCGAGGAAATTATATAAGAAGTTTTTTTTTATAAATATTTACGAGAGAGAGAGAGAGAGAGAGAGAGAGAGAGAGAGAGATTCTTCGTTGAATTTAGAAGATCCTTGACTTGACAGGGAGACAAATGTACTGCAATTGCGGAGAGAGAGAGAGAGAGAGAGAGAGAGAGATTCTTCGTTGAATTTAGAAGATCCTTGACTTGACAGGGAGACAAATGTACTGCAATTGCGGAGAGAGAGAGAGAGAGGAGAGAGAGAGAGAGAGAGTTGAATTTCCCACTGGTGGCGAGTCGGAGAGACATAATGGATCAAGGCCAAAAATAAGTTATGAAGGAAAGCCGATCATCAGCAAAATAGACCATAGAAAATTCAAGGCATCGTCTCTGACGAGCAGAAAATCCTCTCTTAGTGCTCTTTTTTCCTTTCCTTTTTTCCTCGGTCGCTTTCTTCTTTTCTTTTTTAGGAAGTCGTTTTCTACCGAAGATAATAATTATAATTGTTTTTTTTTTTGTTTTTTTTTTCAGAAAACAGTCTCATTTGTGAGATATCTTCCCTGTATAATAAGAGCAAGTCTGTGGGGAGAGGGGTAGTCATAACCTGGTGATTTGGGGTCCGTGTGTGTGTGTGTGTGTGTGTGTGCATATCTATCTAAATATTTAGCAGTCATTATTAACGGGTCGCATACACAAGTGTTTGTCTATATAATTTATATATATATATATATGTATATATATATATATATATATATATGTTTGTATATATTATATATATATATATATATTACAATTTTTTTGAATTTGTATTCTCTCATTGGTTTTTGAGACCTTTTGCACTGATATGCCGCCAATGAAAAAATATTTACGAAGTCTAAAATTCCAACGACTATCTTTCGAAAACTCTTTATTGTGCCCCGGAGTCATTTGCAAATATTAATACTTTTATTTTTCACTGAACAGTCAATTAAGCTCTAATTCACAAAGCATATCATGGGAAAAAGTTAATTGTGTTTTACCTCATTTACATGATTTAAAAACTAATATTGAATGTTTAACGTGGGATTACTAATGGGGTTTTGTCATTTAAATGTTAATTTCGGATATTTTCTGGCCTAGTGAGTCGAACAGAAAATTGACTAGATAACAGTTTTCTCTATAAGAAACCTTACTCTTTACATATTAAACGTAGTATTCAATTATATATTAAAATATTAATAGAATGTAACCGTGTTTTATTTTAAGCAGGGAAGGTTTACCGTGTGACATTAGTCATTGTTATAAGTAACTCCTAAAGAAAGTGTGGTATCTTAATTTCCATGAACATTAGATTTAGTATTTATGGTTTGCGTCGAGATATATATATATATAATATATATACATATATATATATGTGCGTATATATATATATATATATATATAAATTATATGTGTGTATTCATATATTGTCATTTCATAATCTTTAAATAAATCATAATTTCATCTCCTCATAGATTCAAAGTAATATTTAATCACCTTTTATAAACACTAAAAATATTTATATACAACTTAATTACTTTCCTTCATGCGTGTGCGTACCTTGGAAGGTCACCTCATGGGAGAGAATCCATCATGAACATTAATGCTGTCGTTGCAGTGAGTCATGGAGAATAAAAACGGAAGAAATATAAGGTCATGGTTGACCGTAGAATTTATAGATGTCAGGTTGTAGGGGAACCTGATAGTCCGATTCCCCCCATAGAATAATCAGATAGAAATTATGCTGACGTCCAATTTATGTGTCAGATTCCAATAGGCTGATGAAATCGAAGTATTTATAGCATTGATGAGTAGGGATTACTTAATGTGGTGACAGAGTTTGTGTATCGCCATGATCAGGAAAGTTGTATTAGTCAAAACCGCTCATAAAGTACTAGGTAGGTTTGTTGTTATCGATTAGACAAAAGTGTCGCACCATCACCAACCTGCACTGGCCAGCATAGCGGTGAAAACTGACCAAAACCCCAGGCATGAATAAGGAAATGTCTGAGGTCTTTATCCTGCAGTGGACTAGAAACGGCTGTATTTGTTGTTGTGATGTTAAGTGTAATGTTTTTGGTAAACATTAATAAACACGAGAATTACTA
>NC_090737.1:28307762-28310262 GCF_036898095.1 Palaemon carinicauda
TTGAATAAAAATTAACGTTAAGATAAGTCTTGCATGTAGTTTAAAGGTTGCTCATGAATGTCATAGAGAGTGGACAGTGACAGTGCCCTAGGGATTGACCCTATATACCCATGATCAACGCCCAAGCTCCCTCTCCACCAGGGAGAGCCAGGCAATGGCTGCTGATGACCAAGCATGTACAGTAGACGTATAGGCTTCCCCAAACCTCCCATCCCTGGCTCACAATGATGATGAGGTTGCAGACACTACAAGAAACGATCAAGCTTGAGTGGGATTCGAACCCCAGTCCACAAGGATGGTAAAGTTACAGGCACTACAAAAAATGATAGAGTTTGAGCAGGGTTCGAACCCCAGTTCAGCAGATTACCAGGCAGGGACGTTTCAAATTTGATCTCCTTTACTTACACCCATTAATTTCACCAATTGAATCGGTCATCCATCAAGTCTCCCATGGCTCGCTCACGCGAGTTGAAAACGAACTGACGTCTTGTTCGCTGTGTGTTCCTCCACACGCAATGAAACATGAGGCAACTTTTCCAATTAAGCGTCGTTACTTATTACTGATATTCTTCGGGTAAATTGCAGTGTGGTCCGGACTCTGCCCTGGTATTGATATTTTTCCTGCCAGGACGCGAGTGGGAGTCGGGAGCATTATGCCTCCAAGGTTGGAGGAGAGCCTTGACCCAAAAAGTCTCAAGATATGGCGCCAAATGTGTCTTGGGAGAATCAAAACGATCAATAGCTCTCTTTAACAATGACATGTTCGCTTTGAGATTGATATTTATTTTTGTGTAATGGAAAGTGATTCTCAATTATCTCGATCTGATTACTAACGACCCTGCCTGGCTATCTGTTCGACTGGAGTTCTAGACTCGCTCAAAATCGATGGTTTCTTGTATTTTTTCAATAGAAAATTATTCTTAATAATCCTCTGCCTATTGGAAACGTCTCTACTGGCGTTCTGCTGGACTGGGGATCGAGACCCGCTTTAGCTCTATAAGTTCTACTAATTGTATTTTTTTCATAGGAAAAGAAAAATACTCTAAATGATCCCCTGCCTATGGGAAATGTCCCTGCCCAGTGATCTGCTGGACTTGGGTTCGAGACCCGTTCAAGCTCGAAAGTTCCTTGTGAGCTAGGGATGGGTGGTTTGAGGGTGCATATAAGTCTACCTGTGGAGTCATCTGCAGCCATTGCCTGGCCCTCCCTGGGCCTAGTTTAATGGGAAGGGGCTTGGGAGGTGATTATATGTATGCATGGTCAGTCTCTGGGGAATTGTCCTATCCCTTGTTAATTTTCCATGCATTTCTTTTTGTGTCAACTTGTCACTACAAAAAATGATCGAGTTTGAGCAGAGTTCGAACCCCAGTTCAGCAGATTACCAGGCAGGGACGTTTCCAACCTTGATCTCCTTTACTTACACCCATTAATTTCACCAATTTGGATTTGGCTTTTTGTTAATTCCACTCGCATCTGCCTTCTAAGTCAAATTCCCCATGCCTTTGCCTTGAGACAATTCCCCATGCCTCTGCCTTTAGACAATTCCCCATGTCTATTTCTTTTCAATGGACAATTCCCCATTTTTATCCCTTTTCAATGGATAATTCCCCATTTTTATCCCTTTTCAATGGACAATTCCCCATATTTATCCTTTTTCAATCACGAAAGCATGTTACAACCAATAAAAAAGTAGTCCTTTCACTTTTGCTTCAGAGATGTCTTTTAAGTCCCTGATACGCCTCGAGGAACTCGCACACCAAGAAAAAGCTGAGCAGAATCTAAAAAAGTACGCGTCGTTTAATATCGCTTGACTTTAACGAGGCGGCGACCGGGAAGCTTTTGCATGTGTTGTGTGATGTTTGCGCGTTACGGGCACTTAGTACTCGTTAGTAAAGGAAGCCAGCGTGTAGGTACCTAAACACCGTGTCATCGTGATTGTAGGTGTTTTCGGGCGGTGGTGGGGGAGGGGGGGAGGGCTTGTTTGAAGGGTCACGCCCGTTAGCCACGTCCAGCACTTCATCGTGGGCGTTTTCGCCGATTGATTGATTGATGGGATGCAAAATGTTGTGTGTTGTATGGGGCGTTTTTGTTCATTTATACATGATTTGTTTCTATTTGTTGGCTATTTAATCTTAACAGTTGTGTCGAGGCATGTTGGTCCGTAGTAAGCTCTCTCTCTCTCTCTCTCTCTCTCTCTCTCTCTCTCTCTCTCTCTCTCGATATGTATATATATATATATATATATACATGTATGTATGTATGTATGTATGTATGTATGTATATATATATATATATATATTAGGCCGGTATAGACTAAAATATTCGACTGCTAAACAGAAGGGAAACTGAAAAGTAAGTATTTCGTAACGGTAACATTAAATTTGACACTGAAAAGAAAATTAAAATTTCAAGAGTTATTCTCTTACACAATATCCGAAATTACATTAAAAATTATCCTTAGATATTCAATGTTGAAAATTATAAAGCCAAACAGCCAAGT
>NC_090737.1:28315262-28335262 GCF_036898095.1 Palaemon carinicauda
GTATATAATATATACATATTTATTCCATTCTAGTACAGCCACGTGACAAGAAGCTTTAGGTCATAAGAACATAAGAATTGTCTTATTTACATATAAATAACTCTTAAAAGAGTTAAATAACCCGAAAAACAACATTCGTACGTGATAACCTACCGGCTTGGCGTCAGTTCCCACTGAGAAAGGGTTTAGGCTGCATGTAAATCGCGCATAAATGCAAATTGTTACAACATATAGGGGATGAAAGAGACCTAACCCGGCTGTATATATCCCTGGAGTAGTTCAGGGGGAGAATGGTATTTCCCTAAGAAGGTGTCGCTGGCTAATCACCCTCGTGCAAGTCATAAATGTTGTTGTTTACCCTTGACTAGATCCTTAGCTGTTCCTTGCATAGAATAAACACGTAACAAGTTTGCTACGTATTTGTGTATCTGGGGATAGTTTGTTTGTTGTTTGTGTCTTCTGTGGTTATTATTATTATTATTATTATTATTACAAGCTAAGCTATAACCATAGTTTGAAAAGCAAGATGATATAAGCCCAAGGGCTCCAACAGGGATAAATATGATTATTTCTAAAGTGTCAGTATGAGATTTTGACATTTCTTTAGATTAATATTTTCATAGTTGTCATTTTCACAGTAATAGAAGTTTAGGGTTTTTTTGTGATAAAATCGATCTTTTTGATATTATTTAGAAACCTAGGAAGACTTTCTGTGATAAAATCATTTTTTTATGTTTATATGGAAGTCTAATTGGTCTTTTTGGTGATGAAATAAATCTTTTTGGTATTATATAGAAACAAAATGGATCTTTTAATTCCTGTGATAATATCAATCTTTTTTCTATATTTATGTAGAGTCCTAAGGGATATTTTCTGTGACAAAATCATTTTTTTTAAAAATTTATATCGAGGCCTAATTGGTCTTCTGGGATAAAAATCAATATTTTTCATATCTATATAGAAGCCTAAAGGGTCTTTTGTAATAAAATCAATCTTTCTGATATTTATATAAAAGCCTAAGGGGTCTTTATTGGTATGAAATCAATCTTTATGATATTCATATAAGTATCATTTCTGACAGTAATAAAGTTTAAAATATCGTCACTGTAATCTCCTTAAGGGTAAAGGTAAAGGTGTCTGATTTCAGTTCCAGTTTCATCAGAATAGATACTCACCAGAACGTCAGCCGGGCAAGCCCAGCCCCTCACTGTGGTGGCCAACCACAGCAGTTGCCTCCCCAGTAAACAGCTTGAACTCAAGGTCACGGGCCGGGATCGATCTGCTGCCATACGAATGCTAGGCAACCACGTTACCACTGTACTAGCCAGTGATAAATTCCATGTTTCTAGTGGCCGTGAAAAGGTATCTTTATTCAGCCTACATCGTAAAGGCTAGGAATGAAAAAGGCTGGCTCCAGGCTAAATTACTTCTTAATTCAGGTGCTATAATAGAATATGCCAGTCTGTGATATGTTGGATCATGATTTTACGTTTGACATATTAAAACAAAATGTATATATATATATATATATATATATATATATATATATATATATATATATATATATATATACATATATATATATATATATATATATATATTGCTTACATATATATATATATATATATATATATATATATATATATATATAATATATATATATATATGTATATATGTATATATATATATATATATATATATATATATAATATATATATATATATTGCTTATATATATACAGTATATATGTATGTATATATATATATATATATATATATATATATATATATATATATATATATATATATATATATATATATATTGCTTATATAATTATGCGTATCTACATATAAACATATTCTCTCATATCATAAGAAAACTTAGAATGTATGACTTGAGTTTTAACGTTTATCACGCATATATGACTCTTCTTGAAACGTTCATGGCGACTGTATGACTCAAATTTGAACATTCATTTTCAACTTTTTGTCGGTTCCAATCAATAGATTATTTATTCCACTCAGTGGAGGCATCTTGCAGACTGAATGTTACTCGGGCAAAGCTAATAATATTATTATTATTATTATTATTACTTACTAAGCTACAACCCTAGTTGGAAAAGCAGTATGCTATAAGCCCAGGGGCTCCAACAGGGAAAATAGCTCAGTGCGGAAAGGAAAAAAGGAAAATAAAACATTCTAAGAAGAGTAACAACAATAAATATCTCCTATATAAACTATAAAAACTTTAACAAAACAAGAGGAAGAGAAATAAGATAGGAGAGTGTGCTCGAGTGTACCCTCAAGCAAGAGAACTCTAACCCAAGACAGTGAAAGGCCATGGTACAGAGGCTATGGCACTACCCAAGACTAGAGAACAGTGGTTTGATTTTGGAGTGTCCTTCTCCTAGAAGAGCTGCTTACCATAGCTAAAGAGTCTCTTCTACCCTTACCAAGAGGAAAGTGGCACTGAACAAGTACAGTGCAGTAACCCCTTGGGTGATGAAGAATTGTTTGGTAATCTGTGTTGTCAGGTGTATGAGGATAGAGGAGAATATGTAAAGAATATGCCAGACTATTCAGTGTGTATGTAGGCAAAGGGAAAATGAACCGTAACCAGAGAGGAGGATCCAATGTAGTACTGTCTGGCCAGTCAAAAGACCCCATAACTCTCTAGCGGTAGTATCTCAACGGGTGGCTGGTGCCCTGGCCAACCTACTACCTACATTATATCATCCTCGCGAGTTCAATCGAATTAAATTTCCAGGACCTGGAGGCCATGTCTGGAATAAGAATTCTTTTGACAATTCCTGGAATAGGAACTCTTTCGACAATTTCTGGAATAGGAACTCTTTCGATAATTCCTGGAATAGGAATTGTTTCGACAATTCCTTTCAGTTTTGAAAAGAAAAACAAAATTCAACTAAACGTTTTTATTGTGTCCTGGGAAATTTTATAATCTGTCATCATCATTTCTTGTGGAAACTTTCAATATGTTTGATTGCAGTTACAGCTAAAATCAGGGAATTGGAGGTCTTATTTTTTCACAGCTGTTTGTTTTTATATTACTTTATTTGCTACCTAGGACTCTTGCTAATTCTTCAGTCTGGAATGAATATTGGCCTATTTTATTACAGTTAGTATATTCCTTTGGACACTTGCGGATTGCCAAAATATGTTTTTGTACTCGTATTGCTAGAATTTACCCTTTTTCTGTGTATTTTCATTCACCAGTATTTGTTCTTAGTTCCTTCATTTTCATTTTGCCTTATTTCTTCTTGGCTTAGTAGGTTTCAAAAACAGTAACTAATCTTTCATACTCCTAAAATCACTTTAGAAATTAATTATCCTTATAATCTGTTGACCAGATAAAAGAATTTCCCTAGTCTCGTACAAATACAAAAAACTAGTGTATGCCACCCGTCAGATTGTCGGCTAAATATTTAGATATGCACACACAGGGATTCTACCCTTCCTACTCCCTCCACCTTTCCTAACTACAACACGTCAATTTGAGGGAGTTTGTGGTTTCCGAGTGTACCTCTCGGGGAACCCCTTCTTACAAGGCTATGACTACCCGCTGGACGGGCAGAGACCGAGTAGTCATGTTTGGTAATTCCGCTCAGCATGACAGGCTTTGGGGGAGGATTTGGGAACGGTTATCTCTGTATGTGTCTGTCTGTGCGTACATATCTATCTAAATATTTAGCCGTCATTTTTGACAGGTTGCGTACACTAGTATTTGTATGTATATCCAGATCATCATCATCATCATCTCCTCCTCCTACGCCTATTGACGCAAAGGGCCTCTGTTAGATTTCGCTAGTCTTCTCTATCTTGAGCTTTTAATTCAGTACTTCTCCATTCATCATCTCCTACTTCGCGCTTCATAGACCTCAGCCATGTAGGTCTGGGTCTTCCAACTCTTCCAGTGCCTTGTGGAGCCCAGCTGAACACTTGATGAACTAATCTCTCTCTCATATCCAGATAATTGGTCTTTATTATATAGGTGAGATGCTTTTCCCAGGTGGTCTGCGTAACCTGTATTTTTGTCCTGACGTTAATTGGGAGCTTGTTCGGGGTTCGTCCTCAGGAATAACCCGTGGTCAGATTTGACGGTCATTTTGTATAATTAATTTCATGTTTAATTTGATGATTTAATTAAAAGATTTTCTCTGCCTTAATGATTTAATTATTTTTTCTTCTCTATCGTGATGAAATGATTTCTATTTCTTTCTCCATCTTGATGAAATGATTTCTATTTCATTCTTTATCATGATGAAATCATTTCTATTTTCTCTATCTTGATGAAATAATTTCTATTTTATTCTCTATCTTGATGAAATCATTTCTATTTCTTTCTCTATCTTGATGAAATCATTTCTATTTCTTTCTCTATCTTGATGAAATCATTTCTATTTCTTTCTCTATCTTGATGAAATCATTTCTATTTCATTCTCAATCATGATGAAAGCATTTCTATTTCTTTTCCTATTTGTATTTAAATTTTATTTTTACTTCTTGATTTAATTTTTATTTCTTCTATCTTGATGATTTAATTTTAATTTTTTTCTTATCTGTCTTGATGAAATTATCTTTATTTTTTTCACTATCTTGATTTGATTTTCATTTCTTTTCTGTATGTTGATATTTAATTTTCATTTTTTTTCGCTGTCTTGATAATGTAAGTTTTATTTTTTTTCCTCTTTCTTGATGATTGAATTTAATTTTTTTCTTTATCTTGATTTATTTTCTATTTTTTCCTTATCTTGATTTTTTTTCTTAATTTGATGGGTCGCGTACACAAGTTGCAACATATTTTACTCATTTAAAGGTTTAAAGGCCGCTCATAAATGACAGGGGCAAGGAACAGTGACATTGCCCTATCGAGTAGAACAATGCCCTAGAGACTGACTATATATACATATGATCAGTGCCCAAGCCCACTCTCCACCCAAGCTAGGACCAAGGAGGGTCAGGCAATGCCTGCTGATGACTCAGCAGCTAGCCCTCCAGGCTCTCCCAAACCCCCCATCCTTAGCTCACAAGGATGGTGAGGTTACAGCGACCAAAGGAACTAACGAGTTTGAGCGTGTCTCGAACCCCAGTCTGACTGACACCAATCATGGACGTTATCGCATCGGCCTCCACAACATTAAACAGAACACCTTATTAATCTCGCACATATTATACCATAGACCATGGCCATACATTTATTCATTTGGGCTAAGGCTTTCCAGGATAGTAAATGGCCTCTTAACTCGTTTCTGACATTTGGGCAGCTTATGTAGGAGGAGGACAGGGAGGCAGAGAACCAACTCCCTCTTGCATTTTGAGCAACTGCTATATATAGACTCTCATCGCATATCTGGGAACAGGAATTGTAGACGCCTCTGGTTCGTGTTTCGAAACTTTATTTATTGTTTTGGAATTTCGTTATTATTATTATTATTATTATTATTATTATTATTATTATTATTATTATTATTATTATTATTATTATTATTATGCACACAGCCCCCTCCCCCTCCTACCAAGGTATTATGACCCTTTCTCCCCTCTACCCAAGGGACGGGAAGCCGGATATATATATATATATATATATATATATATATATATATATATATATATATATATATATATATATAGAGAGAGAGAGAGAGAGAGAGAGAGAGAGAGAGAGAGTTAGCCAAACACATCCTCTTTATTATATAGGGGTGATTGTTGTCATCTACAATGTTAATATTGTTATGAATTTATTAAGTAATAATAATTCTAGATAGGGCTATGTTAAATGTGATCTTAGCCAGCCCTTTAAAATTTCAACTTTTCGTAGTATTTATCCAAGTATTACACAAAGAAGTAAGATTTCTAATGTAAAATCTTATCTTTGTCAGAAAAAGCACCTGTACCAGGCGATGATGTTAATATTGACATATGAAATTTGTGCAACTAAATACTTGTGTATAAAGCGTATACTTGCGGGAACTGCGTATCGTTGTTATGCACGCATGTCTATTGGGAAAATTTTTTATATTATTGGTTCATGTTTTTAAAAGAGTATTCTATAGGTTGTAGATGACTATTTTTTTTTTAAAGTAATTGACCAAAGATCTAATTCATATTCTCCATTTCTATAGCTGATAAGGAAGATTGGTGAAAGAAGAAGAGGACAGGTAGCTATATTATAGCTAAATCATTGTTGGGAATAGTTTGGGAACTTAAATATAAGTAAGAGCAATGTAAAGTGTGATTTTGTCACAATTTTATTTATATAAAGGCACATTTTTCTTGTTTTGGTCTATTGTTCTAACTGAATTGTTAAATGTCAAAGAGCTTATGTTATGAATAAATCAGGTACAATTATGAAAAATGTAAGATTATATAAAGACAACTTAATTATCTGGGCAGTTCAAAATAGTGTCACCAGTTTATATAGATATCTTATAGTCATCAAGTACAGTTTATCTTTGATAGGCTAATGGACTGATTGATTGATTTATGAATGTCAATTAGTTACCTGGTAACCAACATTGATGATTACCCTTATAGTGCTGCTCACGCATGGAGTGATTTCGTTACCGGAACAGACATTTAGGTACCTGGTATCTATACCAGAGGTTTTGGTACCCGTAACAGGCGTTCTAGTATTCATGGCAGTGGTTTTAGTACCCTTAATAAAGGCTATGGTATCCATATCAGCCTTTAACACCCGTAATAGAGGCTCTGGTACCCATCTCAGGATTTTGTTGGCAGTAAAACAGGTTTTGGTGCCCGTAAAATAGGCTATGGTACCAATATCAGGATTAGGTACCTTTAAAATAGGCTATGGTACCCATATCACGATTGTTCACCCGTGAAATGGGCTTTGATGCCCATAGCAGGGTTTGGTATCCATAACAGGCTATGGTGCCAATAACATATTTTGGTACCCGTAACAGAGGATATGGCACCAATATCACGATTTGGTGCCCTTAAGAGAGGCTATGGTACCCATATCAGCTTTTGATACGTGTATTGTTTTCTTGCTTGAGGGTGCACTCGGCCACGCTGTTCTAACTTATTTCTCTTCCTCTTGTTTTGTTAAAGTTTTTATAGTTTACATATGAAATATCTAATTTAATGTTATTACTATTCTTGAAATGTTTTATCTGATTGTTTGTTACTTCTTTTGTAGTTAATTTCCTTATTTCCTTTCCTCACTGGGATATTTTTCCCCGTTGGAGCCCTTGGGCTTATAGCATCTTAATTTTCCGACTAGGGTTGTAGCTTAGCATGTAATAATAACAATAATAATAATAATAATAATAATAATAATAATAATAGAGGCTATGGTACCCATACCAGGTTTTATTACCGGTAAAAGAGGCATTGGTGCCCATAACAATATTTTGGTACTCAATAGAGAGTTTGATAACCGTGAAAGAGGCGATGGTACCCATAGCAGGGTTTGGTACCCGGAACAGAGGCGATGGTACCCAGTTGAACGCGGCGACTTCTGCCTAGTTTTAGTTTCACAGTCTCATTGCTAGGCAGGACAGGAGCCTGGTAGAAACTGCCCAATAAGGTCATCGTATCCAAAAGTAGTCTCTCTCTCTCTCTCTCTCTCTCTCTCTCTCTCTCTCTCTCTCTCTCTCTCTCTCTCTCTCTCTCTCTCTCTCGCGGATCTACAAACTCGACGACTAAGGGGACAGTTAATAGAGGCATTCAAAATTCTTGAAGGAATAACAAATGTAGATTATAACAATCTATTCACGCGTAGCACAAGTCAGTCCAAAAAACCTCAAGTAAATCAATATTCTAAATACTTAAACTAAATCGCTCTGGTGATGGAATCTCCTCGGATGGACTAAAAGTCTTTGAGACATCCAAAATTCTTGTGACTCTTCGCACCGCCTATGATTTCTCTCTCTCTCTCTCTCTCTCTCTCTCTCTCTCTCTCTCTCTCTCTCTCTCTCTCTCTCTCTCTCAAGTTGCGGTGTTTCTTAGGAACATCATAATTCATCTCGGAGATAATACTGTTCAGCGTAACAAATGATGTACTTCACAAAGGTTCTTTCCAAAAGTCGCCCCATCATCATCATCATCATCATCATCGTCTTCTCCATTATCATCGTCTTGTTGTATTCCTCATCCTTTCTCCTTCAGTTCATTACTTTAGTTTTTTCTTTCTTGTGTATTTGTCCTACCATTTCCCATCTCCTGTTTTTAATATCTCGTGAAGCATCTCTCTCTCTCTCTCTCTCTCTCTCTCTCTCTCTCTCTCTCTCTCTCTCTCTCTCTCCCAGATTCCACTCCTGTGATTTCTTGTCTCCTCTAGCATGAACATCCTTTTTAAACAAAGAGATCCATTTCTTTGCATCCTACAACTTTTATCTCCTCTCATTGTGTTTTCCATTTGCAAAAATTTCATCTTTTCTGCAACTTTTATCGGATTCCTTCTATATCCTTTCCTCTCTTCCTTTGCATTCAGTCCCGCACAGAAATCCTTTAGGCCTTTTTATGTGAGCTTTGGCTTTTGGAGTTCTGCATACAATTTTATATCTATGTTGTGAATCGAGGCTGTGCGGTGGCTCAAGTCAGAATTGTTGACTTAGTTATTGAATAATGTGGTTGTTTTATAAACGCACTCACACTGACACACACACACACACACACACACACACACACACACATATATATATATATATATATATATATATATATATATATATATATATATATATATATATATATATATATATATATAAATTTCTATCACATTCTAGGATCGAACCCTAGGTCCTTCAAATGAAAGGCAAGGTCGCTACCAATCATATCACCAGAGGCTCAAAAAGCCGGAACCTAAGTGCTAACTGGTACTTCAGGATTTACCTGCCCTTCATTTGAAGGGGCTAGAGTTCGATCCTAATATATATATATATATATATATATATATATATATATATATATATATATATATATATATATATGTGTGTGTGTGTGTGTGTGTGTGTGTGTGTGTATGTATATTAGTATAGTTTTACTTTTTGTTTCTTCAAACCATCTGGAATATACAACCCCGGGCAGTGGTCTCTGCCTTTATGAAAGCGCTTTGTCGATGTTTTATATATGAATTATATTTTTGTTTTCCATAAAATATACGCATATAACTATAGTTTCACTTTGACGCAAGTAATGGTCATAGATTTTTTATTGGCGTTACCCTTCCGAAACAAGATTTATCTCCCTAAAAAGAGGAATAAAGATTAATTTGTTGATTAAACTGTTGTGATCCGTTGGACCGAAAACTAAATTTGATGGTGTCATTAGTATACAAAGTCATTCCACAAACAGAAAATATTTTAACAATATTAACAGTATTGAAAATCTATATACAAATCATTATTAGCTGTTTGAGGGGATTTTTGTTGGTTTATTTATGCTCTTAAGATATTTTTTTTTAATCATATTTTTATTTCTTTTGGGTAATTTTAATCCTAATGTCGAGAAATCGTAGAAATGGGCAGAATTGTATAATCAATGCGTTTTAAAACATTTAATTTATTGTTACATGCATAATACATAATTTGTCTATTTGTCGTTTTAATTATGTTTTAATCTTTTTTATTTCTCATTCTTATGTACGATTTTAACCCGAAGCCAAGATACTCGTATTGAACAAGAATGTATAATAAATGCATTTTACAAAATTTAATTCATTGTTACATGCAAAATATTTATTTCGCCTCTGTTTGAATTATACTTTCACGATTTATATTTCTAATTCTTATGTACGATTTTAACCCTAAACACAAAATTCTCCTAATGAACAAGAATGTATAATAAATATGTTTTACAATTTAATTCATTGTTACATACAAACTACTTATTTCGTCCTCAATCACCTTGACGACTCCGGATATGAATGTACAATGGATGAGTAATTGTAGAATGTGAATACATGAATGAGGAGGAGGAAGTAAAAGTGAACTCGGGAGGCTTCCTGCTACAGGTAGCGAGGAAGTTAGTACCACAGGTGTCTACCGGAGGGTGTAACCTGACACCTGGGTACGTTCAGCCTCATCTTTATTTTGTCGACTTTTTTTGTGTAGTTATCATTCGAGGCTGGTCGCTTTCGGTTTAAGGATTGGTGAATTGAAGTAGATGGAATATTGTTGTGACTGTATTTTGGGTTTTTTTAAATATTAGTATGTTTTACTTAAAATTGAAAGGTTATTGTTGTGGTTGATTTTTTTTTTCATTTTAAAATATACCACTACAGTATATGTTTTACTTAAAATTGAAAGGTTATTTTGTGGTTGAAATATTTTAAAAGATATTATTACTATATGTTCTACGTAAAATAGATGTGTTACTGTTACGGATGAATTTTTTTTTTTTTTTTTTTTTTTTTTTTTTTAAGATATTACTACTATATGTTCAACTTAAAATAGAATGGTTATTGTTTTTGATATTTTGTTATTATCAGATATCATCGTATTTATTACTTAATACTTTTTAAGTTGGCTAATTGTGGTAAACATCGAAGTAAAGAGAATGATTGGTGAACGTCACCGTCTAGTTGTGTAAAATTTATTTAAAAGTGTCTCATATACTATACTTCGTCTAGCTCTGACCAGGAAAAACGAGTCAACGATTTAAATAACCAGAACATTTTGAATTTAAGGATTCTACATAACCCTGAAAGTACCGAGGATTGTGAATCAGTGAGCAACTGGAATGGAAAAAAAAATTCCAAAGCTTGATAGAACGCCGTGGAAAAAAAATATATTGATTTTCGCAAAGTGTTATTGAGAGAAAGGAATTTTTTTTCTTTTTTCAATTTATGAAACTGTATCCAACAAATTTTGTAGATTTGAGAACGAAGCCATCAGAATAATATTGGGAGTTAAATGGCAGGACAGGATTATAAATGAAACTATAAGAGGGATTACTCGAGTGCCATATATGGATGAGATCATGGTGAGGGGTAGATGAAGATAGCTTGGGCATGCCCTTCGCACTCCCCAAGAGAGATTACTTCACCAATCTTTCAACTGGGCTCCACAAGGCCCTAGAAGAGTTAGAAGACCCAGGCCTACATGGCTGAGGACTTTGAAGCGTGCAGTTGATGATGAATGGAGAAATATAGATTTAAAAGCTCAAGATAGTGACGACTATCGAAATCTAACCGAGGCCCTTTGCGTCAATATGCGTAGGAGGAGATGAGATGAAGTTAGAATAGAGTTAGACGAACTAAATCCTTATTACATTCTGGCTCGATCTTCCAACCAGATGGCGAGTCTTTTGTAAAGGATCAATATAATATGTAAATCAGTTGAACGTGTTACCAATTTTATTGCTTTAAGACGAGTGCTGGCATTTGCGGTTAGATGTCGTTTGTTTGTTTTTTAGTACCCTAGTCCAGTGTCTTGGTTTTATAACCTTGACGCCACACTCTTGATATTCAAGTCAAAATCGGCTTCCTTTCTGAAATACTTCCGTAAGAATAAAGTTCCAGATATATGACTTTGTATTTGGTTAGTATCTCAATTTTGGAATTTGCTAGTATCTCCATTTAGGAGTTTGCTAGAATCCCAATTTTGGAATATGCTAGTATCTCAATTTTGGAGTTTGCTTTTATCTCAGTATAGGAATTCGCTAGTATCTCAATTTCGAAATTCGCTAGCATCTCAATTTTGGATTTTGATAGTATCTCAATTTTGAAATTCGCTAGCATCTCAATTTTAGAATTTGATAGTATCTCAATTTTGAAATTCGCTAGCATCTCAATTTTGGATTTTGATAGTATCTCAATTTTGAAATTCGCTAGCATCTCAATTTTGGAATATGCTAGTATCTCAATTTCGAAATTCGCTAGCATCTCAATTTTGGAATTTGATAGTATCTCAATATTGAAATTCGCTAGTATCTCAATTTTGGAATTTGATAGTATCTCAATTTGCTAGTATCTAGTTCATGTCAGTGTTGACATTTGCTCAGTTTTAGAATTTTCTAGTATCTCAATCTTGGAATTTCCTATTATCTCAAGTTTGAAAATCGTTAGTATCTCAATTTTGAAATTCGCTAGTATCCCAATTTTGGAATTTTCTAGTATCTCAGTTTTAAAATTCGCTAATAACTGAAATTTTTAGTATCTCAATTTTGGAATTCTCTAGTATCTCAATTCTAGAAATTGCTAGTACCTCAATTTTGAAATTCGGTTGTACCTCAAATTTGAAATTCGCTAGTACCTCAATTTTTGAAATTCGCTAGTATCTCCAATTAGAAATTCGCTAGTATCTCCAATTTGAAATTTGCTAGTACCTCAATTTTTGAAATTTGCTAGTATCTCAACTTTAAATTCGCCAGTATCATAATTTTGAAATTCGCTAGTACCTCAATTTTACAGTGACCTCCAGTGGAGGCTCTGGCTGGTTCCTTATATGCTAAATCGGCGAGAGGAGATTTCTCCGGAGAGTGGTGGGGCAGAATCCATTATGAATTCAACACAAGCACCGCAGCAGGACAGGTTCGAGACAGGTATATTCATCTGATTTACCTTAACCTTGGATGAAGACCACAGCGGTTGCTTACGACTCGGTGCAAGTGAGTGAATCTATAAAAGTAGTTTTCTTTTACGTAAAAGAAATGTGGTTGGAGGAAAATATTTTTCGATAGTATAAAAAAATATTTGTTGTTATTTGGAGATGAAAAATTTGAAAAAGATTTTTCGGTTATTTAAAAATATGATTTATTATTTTGACGAAAATTGTGAAAAATATTTTCCCTTATTTAAAAATTAAGGGATCTGTTGCTTTTTGAGGAAAACTGTGAAAAATATTTTTCGTTTATTTAAAAAAAAAGATCTATTGTTATTTGGAGAAAAATTTGGAAAAATATTTTTCCCTTATTTAAAAAAAAAGGTCTGTTGTTATTTGAAGAATAAATATATTTTTTATTTAAAAAAAGATTGCTATTTGGAAAAAAAAAAATATAAAATATTTTCCCTTATTTGAAAAAAAGGTCTGTTGTTATTTGGAGGACAAGTTTTTGAAATGTATATTGATATGCTATAAAACGTTTTTTATTCAAATATATAAATTGATTTCTTGACAGAAAACTGTAAACAAAACATTTGTTTATATCTACGACCATGATTCCAAAATCTCATTTTCAGATATCTCATTATAGAATTTGATTCGTTTGTCTGCTCTACCACGTAATCCTAGTAGCCTTGTCAGCTTATTCCCCCAAAAATGGGCATACCTTCCCCCAAAAAGGAGCATACCCTTTCAAAAAGGGCATACCCTTTCAAAAAGGGCATACCCTTTCATAAAAAGGGCATACCCTCCCCCAAAAAGTGGTATGCCCTCCTGTTAGAAAGGTGCATACTCTTCCCCCAAAAAGGGACATACCCTTTCCCCAAAAAGGGGCATACTCTTTCCCCAAAAAGGGGCATACCCTCTCCCGAAAAAGGGACATACCGTCTCCCAAAAGGGTACATGCCCTTCTCCCAAAAAGGGGAATACCCTCTCCCCCAAAAAGGGGCATACTCTCCCCAAAAAGAGGCATACCCTTCCCAAAAAGGAGCATACCCTCCCCCAAAAAGTGACTTACCCTCTCTCCCCAAAAAGCGGCATACCCTCTTCCCCCAAAAAGGGTATACCCTCCCCCAAAAGGGCAATACCCTCCCCCCAAAAAAAGAGACATACCCTCCCCCCAAAAGGTGCATACCCTCCTTTTGAAATTTAAATGAAGCTGGTCTATTTGAATACGCCGTTTTGCCGAACTTCTTAAAAGGAGCTGACGCGACCTCCAAGTCATGACGCGTACTCCCCCTTTGAGGAGTAATGGTACTCCAAGGTTCTTCCCCCCCCCCCCTCTCTCATTTTTTATATTTCCTTCTTATTCCTCCTCGTGATCGATGAAAGGATAACCCCTCTCATCTTACGGCCACTTCCTCATTTTCTACCTAGACATCCTTCATATTATTCTACCCCCTTTTATCTTCTTTATCATTCTTTTTCTCTCTCTTCTCGACTCTCTTTTAGGTCCTCCTCTTACTCCTCATTTGCCTTCTCCCTCCCCTGTTTCTCTTCATTATCTTCTACGTTTTATCTTCTGTATCAACATTTTCATCTCTTTTACGTCGTCCTTTTGCTCCTCTTCCGTCTGCATCCCCCTTTGCTTTCGCCCATCTTTCCTTATCCCCTTCTATTTCCTTTTCTTAACTTTTACGACCTCCTCTTGCTCCTCATCCTTCATCTTCCTCCCCCCCCCCCGTTTTCTCTCATCTGTCCTCATCTCCTTCCTCGTTCCCACGTATTTTCCTTCGTCTCTTAACAAATCTATCGTCCTCCGGTGTTCCTCGTTCTTCACAAGTGTGTCAACCAACACATGTCAGGTGTGTGACTAAACCAAGCCACTCGTACAATAAAAGACAACATAATTACCTATATTAGTTACTTTATGTGAAGTAATTGTAAGTATTGTAAGTTGTAAGTATTTTACCCTCTTGCAAACGTCCCCTGATGACAGATATATAATATTCATGGTGGCTGAGCAAAGGATACGAGTCCGGCTGTCATTAGAGGGCCAGTCGAAGATGCAGTCGATTCCTTTTAAGTCCCAAAGGAAACGTTAACGAATGATTTAGAGATCGGCTTCTGGAATGTCTCGACGCGAGGAGGGTGTGATGCCTTCGGTTGTAAGGAAGGGGGGTTTGGGGGTGGGGATTGGTTAATGGGGGATATTTAGAACTACTTCTGAAAGGGGAAGCGACAGGCAGACAGATGACGCCAAGAAGTTTGGTAGGGACTGTTCATTCAAAAAGGATCTCTCTCTCTCTCTCTCTCTCTCTCTCTCTCTCTCTCTCTCTCTCTCTCTCTCTCTCTCTCTCTCTCTCTCTCTCTCTCTCTCTCTCTAACGATTGACTTATAATCCGGTTGATGGAGCAGAATAATTATTAATTATTTAAGTGATTAATCGGAACTGTGTTAGGACTTGGCCCTATGCAAGTGTGGTAGAATTTATATGGGTTATTGCATATAATATGGAGCAGATGATATTATTATTATTATTACCTCCGCCAGGAGGTTATGTTTTCGGTTCGGTTTGTTTGTTTGTTTGTTTGTTTGTTTGTTTCTCTGTTTGTCTGTCTGTCTGTGGACAACGTAGAGGCCACATTTCTACACGGAATCACTTCAAACTTGGCCAAGTAGTTCCCCAATGTGTATGGAAGAACTGATTAAATTTTGGTCAAGGTCACCCCAAGGTCAAGGTCACAGGGGTCACTGGTGTCACTATGACATAAGTGGCCATATCAAGAGACAGAAATAAAGCACTGACTTTTGCATAAGCCAACAGGGAAGTCCTAGTCCAGGCGCAACCCATGGGTGATGTTCAAATTTATAAAGGTCAAAGGTCAAGGTCATATTGGTGCATTATATCAATGTCATATTAAGTATCAGTGGCAAATGAACAAAGATCACTTGAAGGTCAAAAGTCAAGCAGGTCACTTGAAGGTCAAGGTCACGTGAAGGTCAAGGTCACGTGAAGGTCAAGGTCACCTGAAGGTCAAGGTCACGTGAAGGTCAAGTACATTTGAAGATCAAGGTCACTTGAAGCCAAGGTCATGTGAAGGTCAAGGTCACGTGAAGGTCAAGGTCACTTGAAGGTCACGTGAAGGTCAAGGTCATGTGAAGGTCGAAGTCACATCAATTCATGATTCTAGGACATATGGCGCTCTAGGTCACCTTGGCGGAGGTATGTCCTCTACGAGGACCATGTCCGCGTTCAGGACTTGCTCACTTGTTATTATTATTATTATTATTATTATTATTATTATTATTATTGTGGTGGTTGTTATTATTATGGTTATTACTAGCTAAGCTACAACCCTAGTTAGAAAAGCAGGATGCTATAAACCCAAGGGCTTCAACATGGAAAAATAGCTAGCGAGGAAAGGAAATAAGGAAATAAACTATATGAGAAGTAATGAACAATTAAAATATTTAAAAAAACAGTAACAACATTAAAACAGACCTTTCTTATAAAAACTCTAAATAGACTTAAATCAGCCTGTTCAACAAAACTATTTGCTGCAGGGTTAAACTTCCGAAGTTCTACTTATTTTTATGAGAGAGAGAGAGAGAGAGAGAGAGAGAGAGAGAGAGAGAGAGAGAGAGAGAGATTTGATTTAATAATTTTATTGCGTTCAATATTATACATACATACAATGTATATATACATGCACACGTATACAGCAGAACACAAATGGCGCACCCCCTAGCAGGCTTGCATCGGAAAGTTTGCGAGAGAGAGAGAGAGAGAGAGAGAGAGGAGAGAGAGAGAGAGAGAGAGAGAGAGAGAGAGAGCGCTCTGGTTTAGAATTAAGCCTAACCAAATCTTGTCATCTTGTGATCAGTAGATGGAACAGCTATGGCGAGTTTGTGTCTATTTATCTGCTGCTGACTTAACTGTATTTAACTGTACTATATTTAAAAGGCGAAGAGGGAGAAAGGTCAAATGTGAATGGGATAACAAAATGAAGAAAATGGATGAAGTTACTGATCAGACAGTAACTTTGATCATATTCATCAACTTTTCGTGTAATGGTAAAAAACTAATATTTTGCCATTTTAATCCTGATATGTTATAGTTATTTTTTTTTTAAGTCAGATCATACGCAATGTAAAAAAAAAAAAAAAATAACTATAACATAACTTTGATCATATTCATCAACTTTTCGTGTAATGGTAAAAACTAATGTTTTGCCATTTTAATCCTGATATGTTATAGTTATTTTTTTAAGTCAGATCATACGCAATGTATTTTTATTAAAAAAGGTAAATATTTTGTTCCAGTATAAAGTGTATTTCCAATACTTTTTCTGTGTGAAAAAGTAGTATTTGTTATTTTATAGTTTATTTTTAAAAAAATTTTCCTTTAAAAAGTAATGTTTGTTACTTTATAAAGTGTATTTTTAATATTCATTGTGTAAAAAAGTAATGTTTGTTGATTTATAAACGAGTATTTTTAATCATTTTTCTGTGTAAGAAACTAACGTTTTTTATATTAAAAAAATGTATTTTATAATAAATGTTTGTATATCTATTGCAGGTCAAACTAGAGAGAGTCCTCGGCCTGACAGTTCCCAGCAATGCTGCCCTAGACTGCGATCCCCACACGGGCCAGGTCGCCTACCCAGCTGGGTGAGTCATCCATCCATCTACCCATCCATCTCTTGCTTCTACCTGCCTACTTTTCGTGTAACTCACTATTAATAAAAGATTAAGGTTTGCCCGGCGTAGCCTTCGTAACTTGCGCAGCTCTATATTTGGGGGCCCCGGTCTGCTTCTCTTCTTCCTTGTGAAGAAATCTGGTTAGAGGTTCGGGCAGGAGTGCTTCCGGGGTGATGTTGCTGACAGGAGTTTAGGGACGTTTTTTATCTCTCTCTCTCTCTCTCTCTCTCTCTCTCTCTCTCTCTCTCTCTCTCTCTCTCTCTCTCTCTCTCTCTCTCAAAAATGGAAAACTTCAAGGTAATGATAGCTAGTGAGGAACTAGATGACATAGGCATTACCGAGACATGGATTCAAGAAAAAACAAAGGATTTTAGCGGAGTTTACGAAATCCCAGGTTTCAAGCTTTTTAAGAAAGATCGCCTTCCCCCCCCCCCCAAAAAAAAAGGTAAGGGGTAATGCTATATGTTAAAAATCAATTAAACCATAGGAAAAAACATGTTCATACTAGTAATATACAGACCACCACATCAAACACAAGAACAGGACGAAGAGCTGTATAGACAACATGGACAAGAAGCTAACAATAAGCTAGCTATCCTAATGGGAGACTTCAATGCAACAGTAAGCTGTGCTACTATGAATTCTACATCATAGACAGAGGGACATATGCTACAAGAATCTGTCAACAATGAATTCCTCTATCCGTGGGTCTATAAAGCAACTAGGGTAAACAGCATACTAGATATCATGCTAACAACAGAAGACAATTTAGTATCCAGTGTTTCAGTAGGCGAAAATATTGGCAAAACTGACCACAGAATAGTTAGGTTTCGAGTAAATATTCATCTAAAAAAAAAAAAAATAGACCACAGATGGAGTACCTGGATAAAACTGAAGGAATACACCAAGAATTTAGAATATGATGAAACTGGGAACATAGATACGCAATGGGACTCCTTCGTAAAAATATATAAAGAACAAAGGACTAAAGGTATACCACATAGAAAAAATTTGACCAAATGGAACTCCACTAGCTAAGTGGTTCAACTGAGAAATAGCCAATGCAATAAGAAGCAGAGACAGGAAACATAAATTAGTGGGTTCACAGCCTTCAATTCGTGAAATTCTCGAACACAAGAAGTTGATCTGAAAAGCAGAGAATTGGTTAGAAATGCCAAGATAAATGAAGTGAAAAGAGTGGCATCAACTAGTAAAGAAAAACCAAAAGAATTTTTTGCCTATGTAAACAGTAGAAACCCAGTCAAAAACAACATTAGCACATTAAGAGACTCATCGGGAAATCGTATAACAAATGATTCGGAAAAAAAGCCGAACTGATGAAGGCATATTTCACAACTGTATTCACTAGGGAAGAATCAATGACCCTCCCCGAACTAGCTTATCAAATATGAAGGGCCACAACCATTAAATATAATTGTATTTACAATGGACAATGGGTGTCTAAAGGAAAATAAAAGAGTTCAGTAAGTCTAAGGCACCAGGTCCAAATGCTATTCATCTAAGAGAGATTATAGAACTAGAAGAAGGGATAATCCCACACTTTTACAAAATGTTCCGAAAGACAGCCAACCAAACAAAGGCACCACAAGTATGGAAACTAGGCAATGTTCCTCCACTCTACAAGAAGGGACCAAAAGAAGAACCTGGCAACTACAGACCTCTGTGTCTAACTTCAGTGCCTTGCAAAGTTTTTGAATCAATTATAGTAGATTCAATTTAGAACACAGAGAAAAACAATCTTTTGATAGACAGCCAACATGGATTTAGACAAAAGAGATCATGTGTGACAAATCTTTTGTAATTTTTCCACATGTTTAGCATTTATGACAAAAGCAGGGCGATAGACAACATATACCTAGACTTTCAAAAGGCTTTTGATAAAGTTCCTCATAAAAAATTAATGATCAAAATTAGAGCACTAGGCATCATTGAGGAGCCCGCTGAATGGACCGAAAATTGGCTAACAAGCAGAAAACTCAAAGTTGTAAACTATGGAGAAGCTTCAGAGTGTGCAGCTGTTACAAGCAGAGTACCTCAAGGATCTTTCCTTGGCCATTGCTATTTCTGATCTACATAAACGACATTGATTTAGGGTTAACTAGTAGATTAGCTAAATTTGTCGACTATACTAAAGTAGGCATAAATGCTGTGAACTCAGAACACGTAAAAGCCTTAAGAGAGGAGAATGGCCCAGAAAATGGCTAAAGCCTTTCAACTGTGGGAAATGCAAAATCATGCACATTTGTTATAGTAACCCACAATCAGATTACTCACTGCTATGTAATGAAATAGAAAGTGTGGACCAGGAGGAAGATCTCGGTATTATTAGCAAGGATTTGACGTTCACCCAACAGAGCATAAAAGCTGAAAAGAAAGCACAAAAACTAATAGGTTACATAAAGAGACAATTCCAGTACAGAAACAAAGACACTGTACTACAATTGTACACATCACTAGTTAGACCCCATCTAGAATACGGACTCTAATTCTTGGCTCCAAGTATTCAGAAGGATACAGATAGACTGGAAGCAGTACATGCTAGGGCTACCAAACTACTGCCAACACTAATGCAATTTGGATATAGACAAAGGATGGAACGTTTAAACTTGTTCTGCAAACTCGACGGCTAAGGGGACAGTTAATAAAGGCATCAAAATTCTTGAAGGAATATCAAATGTAGATTACAACAATCTATTCACGCTTAGGACAAATCTATCGGAGGTAATGGGTACAAACTATAATTAAAGAAATA
>NC_090737.1:28340262-28412054 GCF_036898095.1 Palaemon carinicauda
ACCAGACATTCAGAAATATATTGTAAGACTCTCTCTCTCTCTCTCTCTCTCTCTCTCTCTCTCTCTCTCACTCTCTCTCTCTCTCTCTCTCTCTCTCTCGTAATATTTCTTGTTTAGATATGTTTTTACTAATATGTCTATGCATGTATGTGTATACACAGTATATATATATATATATATATATATATATATATATATATATATATATATATATATATATATATATATATATAATAATATATATTATATATATATAATATATATATATATATATATATATATATATATATATATATTGCCAAAAGATCCACAGGAAAATGTAGATATAAAGTGAAACCTGATTATTTTCGTCTTAGTTCTTCAAGAGTCCTCTTGAAGAAGTAAGACGAAACCTAGTCAGGATTCACTGTTTTCAATTTCCTTGTTGTTCTTTTCATCTGAGCATCACGTTTCCGTGCGAGTTTTATGCACACACGCATACACACATATATATAATATATGTATATATATATATACACGTGTGAAAGAGAAAGAGAGAGAGATAATAGGAGCTTATTATTAGTCTCCCTCTATCGTTTGTTCATAGCTATACAAGGCTAGTCTGTGAATCAGCAGAATAGAAGGAGCTTTGCATCAGACCAAAGTGTTGGTTTATCCTACCCTTGTTACTCTGCCCCTTTTTGGTATTCTGCCATGTATCTAACCACACTCCCCCCTCCCTGACAATATCCCCTCCCCTTCCTTATCCCTCTCCCTCACTACGCCTACTCCCCAATCCATATCTCCCTCCCTAACTTCTCCTCTCGCCTTATTCCTCCTTCCTCACCTACGCTTATCCCCCTCCCTAGCTACACCTCTTCATTCCTTACCCCCCTCCCTCACTTTTCCTCTTCCTTCTTTACTCCCCTCCTTCACTGTACCTCCCCTTTCTTACCCCTCCTTCACTACATTCTCCCCTTCCTTACCTCCCTCCCTCACTACACTCTCCCTCTTCCTTACCCCTCCCTCACTACACTCTCCCTCTTCCTTACCCCTCCCTCACTACACTCTCCCCTTCTTTACCCCTCCCTCACTACTCTCTCCCCCTTCCTTACCTCCCTCCCTCACTACGCTCTCCCCTTCCTTACCTCCCTCCCTCACTACACTCTCCCCCTTCCTTACCCCTCCCTCACTACACTCTCCCCTTCCTTACCCCTCCCTCACTACACTCTCCCCTTCTTTACCCCCCCCTCACTACTCTCTCCCCATTTCCTTACCCCTCCCTCACTACTCTCTCCCCTTCCTTACCTCCCTCCCCCACTACTCCTCCTCCACTGTGTGATTCATCGGATGAAAATGATCGAATTACTTATAGATGTAGAATCTTCAACATGAAAACCCTAGGGGCAAATACCCTCCCTAGTTTGACCTCCCTCTTTTTTATTCGCTGAGAAGATCTTCCAAAACCGTTTGTTGCTATAAGAGCAAATTTCGCTAAGAGACTTTTTGTTATCCAACTGATAAAAAGCTACTGGTTGGAGAGGAGACTTCTTGATATTTACCAAAATATTGGAAGATACTGTAAAATGTAGGTGGCACTTGAAAAAATTGGGATAGATTTGCAAAAAAAAAAAAATTAAAGGGAGTTACATAAACAGTAGTTTGCATTAAATAAATGTGATTCGCAAAAAAAAAGGAGGAATGATTTGCACAAATTTGGAGGGATTTACAAAAGCAATAGTTTGCTTTAAAAATTGGTTCGCAAAAAAATAGGAGTAATTTTCATAAGTCAGGAGGAATTTACAAAATATGCATTAAAATGTTATTTATAGAAAATAGAAGTGATTAAAAAAAAGGGAAAAAAAAAAAAAAAAGGGGGATTGGCATGTAACTTAGATAGCACGTGCCCCAGAGTCGTTCTTATCCTTGCCCCCCATATTTTCTGTTTCCTCAGAAAGGGAATACTTTGTGTATGGAGCTAATCCCATTTGGTTACTTTTATGATAGCGCTGACATCGACTAAGTGATCGGATTACTTCGAATGATAAATGTTGCAAGATTACCTCTTGAGAATATCCCTTGATCCAGTCTTCAAGTTTGGAAGAATGTTGAATCACAACATTCAGGGCTTGACAGCTATTGTTTGTGTATTTTTCATACTTTAGTATAACTGTTACATTCTTATTTACAGAATCTTAACATTCAAGGCTTGGCAGATGTTGATTATGTATTTTTATACGTTCAGATATTATATCGTATTATTTGTATAATCTCAGCATTCAAGGCTTGATAGATGTTGAAAGTGTATTTTATTCCTGATTATAGCTATTACATCCTTCTATTATTTACTGTACCCGCCATAATCATGATGCCCGTATATTAGTATTTAACCTAGAATGGATAATTGGCAGTCAGTCAGCCTCCCGTACCATACTTGTCTGATAGAGGTTGATCAGTCTTGTAACTCCATCATATTCACGTCAAATCTGACGATTCCCTCTGGGGTTGTACAGCGTTTTTACTAATACAGATTACCTTTTCATTAACATATAAAGTAGGGTTTCGTTTGTGTTCATGTGTTTTGAAAATATAAAGATTTAACCTATAAGAAGACTGAAGTAGAGCGTAGCCACCGAGAATATGTGGCTACGAGTAGAGCCCCGTAGTACGGCCTTGAGTTTTAGTTAGTATATAGTATAGAGCCCCATAGTGTGGCCTCTCCTTTTATTTACCGTATAGTATCCTCTTTTACAGGATTTCCTTCTTTATCTCATATCCCTTCAATTTTAAAAGCATTCAACTATTGTACTTGCTAGGGAAAAGAGTAATTTCATATGCAGAATACTTGTATTATATATTTTTAATTTTATTTCTGGAATCAGCATTTTTCATATCACTTACCCCTTTGAATTTGCAAAAGAAGAATGTGGGAATATGCATCGTATCACAAATGACGGTGGGATGGGAACGTAGATTTATTTTTATTAACTATTGTACTTACCAGGGAAAAAATGGTAATTTCATTTGCAAAATACTTGTTATATTTTTTTTCTGGAATCAGCATTTTTATATCACTTAGCCCTTTGAATTTCCAAGAGGAGAATGTGCTATTATACATCGCATTACAAATGATTTTGGGATGTGAATGTAGATTTATTTTTATTAACTATTGTACTTGCCAGGGAAAAATGGTAATTTCATTTGCAAAATACTTGTTATATTTTTTTTTCTGGAATCAGCATTTTTATATCACTTAGCCCTTTGAATTTTCAAGAGGAGAATGTGCTAATATACATCGCATTACAAATGATTGTGGGATGTGAATGTAGATTTATTTTTATCTGGGTGGTCTCCAAAATAATGCACAGATGCTTTGATAGCCATGTTTGTCCTGAGTTGTAAACTTCTTCACAAACAATAAGGGTAGAAGAGATTCTTTAGCTGTGATAAAGCAGCTCTTGTAGGAGAAGGGCACTCCAAAATCAAACCACTATTCTCTAGTCTTGGGCAGTGTCATAGCCTCTGCACCGTGGTCTTCCACTGTCTTGGGTTAGAGTTCTCTTGCTTGAGGGTACATCCGGGTAAGCTTTTCTGTCTTATATCTTGTTATTTCAAGTTTTTACAGTTTATATAGGAAAGATCTATTTTAATTTTATTGCTGTTCTTAAAACATTTTATATTGTTCATTACTTCTCTTGTAGTTTGTTAATTTCCTTATATCGTTTCCACAATGAGCTATTTTTCCCTGTTGGAGCCTTTGGGCTTATAGTATTCTGCTTTTCCAAATAGGGTTGTAGCTTAGCTAGTAATAATAATAATAATAATAATAATAATAATAATAATAATAATAATAATAATAATAATAATAATAATAATAATAATAATAATAATAAGGAACAGATTCGTATCTCTTTTCTTGACCGGAATGTTGCTTGAACCACCTTTTTTTCCATGAAAATGTTTCGCTTTTGTAGTGGATGTTTTGTACAGGGGGTCACCATAGATTAGTCTTTGAGTTTCCATAGGTGTTCTTGTTTCGTATGTGAGGAGGGATATAAGTGTGGGAGATATTTTTCCTGTTGGTCTATTTACTAGAAAAGTAATTCTCTCTCTCTCTCTCTCTCTCTCTCTCTCTCTATATATATATATATATATTATACATATATGCAGTATATATATATATATATATATACAGTATATGTATATGTGTGTGTGCGCGTGCGTGCACGCTCAATTGTATACAGTAGAAAAAAGCTTAGAAGCGTGTTAAGATCAAGGACATGAAATCACCCCCCCCCCCTTTTTTTTTTTCATGTAACCAAGCGAGACCCAAAGAATTTCCATTTCATAATTGGAAATTTGCGTATGCAAGCGATTTGTCTGAGAATCCGGTTGAATGTGTTTAATGGTGGTTCCTTTTTAGGGTAAATCCATTATGGTAATTTCCCCGGTCGAAATTGCTTGACAGAATTACTAGCATGGAGAAGGAGAACCAGCACCAGGATACAGCTAAGAACCAGTTTGTCTGAAGGACTTAGTCTTCAGTCTTTGGACAAATCTTGGCAGGTTGTCTTGAGGACTTTTCTTTAGGCTTTGGACAAATGGCAAGTTGTCTTGAGGACTTCTCTGTAGACTTTGGACAAATCTTGACAGTTTGTCTGGAGGACTTCTCTTTAGAATTTGGGCAAATTTTGAGTTTGTCTGGAGGATTTTACTTTAGACTTTGGACAAATCTTGACAGTTTGTTTTGAGGACTTTTCTTTAGACTTTTGACAAATCCTGACAGTTTGTCCTGGTGGACATTTATTGAAGCCGCCACTAAGACATGATCAATGATTAGCATAGAATCGACTGAAGATTTCCTGACGTGTGGATTTCATATGCCTTGTTTAAAGGATTTCAATATATTTCCTTTGCCTGCACATACACCGAATATTATTATTATTATTATTATTATTATTATTATTATTATTATTATTATTATTATTATTATTATTACTTGCTAAACGACAACCCTTGTTGGAAAAGCAGGATGCTATAAGCCAAGGGAAAATAGCCCAGTGAGGAAAGGAAACAAGGAAAAATAAAATATCTTAAAAACAGTAACAATAAATAAAAATTTCCTATATAAACTACAAAAACTTTAACTAAATAAGAGAAAGAAAAATCAGATCAAAGTGTGCCCGAGTGAACCCTCAAGCAAGAGAACTCTAACCCAAGACAGTGGAAGACCATGGTACAGAGGCTATGGCACTATCCAAGACTAGAAAACAATGGTTTATTTTGGAGTATCCTTCTCCTAGAAGAGCTGCTTACCATAGCTAAAGAGTCTCTTTTACCTTTACCAAGAGGAAAGTAGCCACTGAACGATTAGAGTACAGTAGTTAACCCCTTGGGTGAAGAAGAATTGTTTTGTAATCAGTGTTGTCAGGTGTATGAGGACAGAGGAGAATGTGTAAAGAATAGGCCAGACTATTCGGTGTATGTGTAGGCAAATGAAAATGAACCGTAACCAGAGAGAAGGATCCTATGTAGTACTGTCTGGCCAGTCTAAAAGGACCCCATAACTCTCGAGTGGTAGTAGCTCGACGGGTGGCTGGTGCCCTGGTCAACCTACTACCTATGCCTTATTCTTTACATATTCACCTTTCCTCATACATCTGACATCACTGAGGTAACTGAAAAAATTATTTTTCACTCGTGGTTAATACTGCACTGTAACTGTCCAGTAGTTACTTTCCACTTGGTAAGGGCCGAAGAGACTCTGTAACTATGGTAAGCAGCTCTTCTAGGAGAAGGACACTAAAATAAAACCATTGTTCTCTAATCTTGGGTAGTGTCATAGTCTCTATAACATGTGCTTCCTTTGTCTTGGGTTAGAGCTCTATCTATTTTCATATCTCCTTTCCTTACTGGGCTATTTTTCCCTGTTGGAGCCCTTATGCTTATAGCATTCTGTTTTTCCAACCAAGCTTGTAGCTTACCAAATAATATTAATAGAAAATGGTTGATACAAGATCACTATCTTTGGAATCAATCATCTGTGAAGCCAATGGGAAAGAAGCCATAAAAAACCTTCTTAATGGTTGAAGAAAAGATTGATTAGAGGGGAAGTGACGGGGCATTTTCGTTTGAATCATTTAATAACGAAATTAATGTAAAAAATGCAACAACTCAGGCAGTGGCCTTCTGAAGGAATCACAGCTACAGTATCATTAGGATGATTTTGATGGAGTGGCTTCTGACCTGGGTGAGGTGTATGGTAGGATTTTGATTGATAAATGAAGACAGATTCTAGAAGGATTGATAGGGGTAGAACATTATGGGCTGAAGGAAGGTTTGAAACTCAAGGGTTTGTTGAGAAATTTGAGTGAAGGGAAAAGTTATGTTGCAACATAAACCTGGAATAATGTTTGGGTAAAGATGATGGAAGCAATGTTTAAAAGTGTTGATGTTCAGTATGGAAACATTGCTAAAAGAAACTGTATATTATATTAGGTACATAGTAGATCGACTAATATTATGGATAGATTATCAAGACAAGTAAGTTTGACTTATTTGTATAATTAAATTTAGTATATTTTAATTGTTTGTGTAATTGAATTTAGTAAATTTGAGTCGTTTGTGTAATTGTACTGAATAAACCGCACGGAACGCATGCAGTTTTTTTACGCAGCAATACAGGTTATGTACAGTTTGTCCCTGCTGTTCTTAATAGATATTGATTTCTTATAGTGTCTTATGGGATATTTATAATTCTCTCTCTCTCTCTCTCTCTCTCTCTCTCTCTCTCTCTCTCTAACACACACACACACACACACAGCTGGAATCTCCTCGTCAAAAGATGGGAGGGCCTATAATCAACATTTATTTTGCCATAAAGAACTTATAGATCATAAATCATTGCCAAATGTCGTCACTTGTCCCTTATGGTTAAAAAAGATTAGTCACAGACATTCAACTCCTTTATACACGCCCTTTATTTAAATCCCACAAATAGCTAAGGTCCCCGTTTGAACGGAGATGATGACTGCTCTTGTTTGATATCGTGCTCCTCCCCCCGGGCCTCCCTCGAGTTATCCAATTTAAAATAGACTCGGTCAATTGCAACGCTAGAAAGCATATTAAAACGATAATAATTTACTATACCAATTACAATGCTACGTGTCATTATCACTGTAATTTATTCCATATTTATTGGTGCACCTTTTGGGGGGGTGGGGTTTAAGGGTGTGGAATCAAAACTGAGAAACTGGAGAGAGAGAGAGAGAGAGAGAGAGAGAGAGAGAGAGAGAGTGTTTGTTTAGGTTAATTGGGGTATCTACAGACTGAAAATCTACTAGGAAATTATTTATTTTTTAGTGTCTCTCTATACTTGTAGAGAGAGAGAGAGAGAGAGAGAGAGAGAGAGAGAATGTTAATTATGCATGCATCAGGCAATGAATTGTGTGTACTTGGACGATTACTGTCGGCGACACACCAAGGATTGCTTTTGCCTCTGATGGAGAGATTTGGACGGACTGCGACTGCGCACCTCGGACTGGTTCCCCCACGCTCCTCCTCAGCCTTTATCTTTGAGAGGCCCTATCAATATTAGCTCTTGGCCCCTCCCCAAAATGATTGTGTGAGAGAGAGAGAGAGAGAGAGAGAGAGAGAGAGAAGGTTGGGTTGTTAAGGTCTATTGGGCATTTGCAGAGTCTGAGACTACTAAGAATTGTTTATTTTCTTAGTGCCTCTCTATACTTGTAGAGAGAGAGAGAGAGAGAGAGAGAGAGAGAGAGAGAGAGAGAATGCGGTTGTAAAGTTTTGGAGAGATATACAGTATATTCTCTCTCTCTCTCTCTCTCTCTCTCTCTCTCTGCAGAATCTGAAACTACTAGGAACTTATCTTTTTCCTTAGTGACTCTCTGTTTGTGTCTTTGTAATTGGCCAATTGGTTTGCCATCGTGTTTTTGTTGCGTTTAAGTATCCCCGGGAAAAGCTACAACTTGCTTGAAGTAGTTTTTCATAGGAATTTCAACGAGGCCGCAAAAACGTATCTTTAGTCATGGCTGGGGCAGGGTGCGCCCGAGTCTTAGTTGCGGGTCTAAAATGTTTTTCATTTCTCTTAGATAACCTTTTTTGACCTTTTTTTTTTTTACCAAATACACTGTTATTTATTTTTATTCTGGCTATAAACATGATTAGGGAATTAGATAATAAACATTGCGTATTATTTTTTTATTTTTCATGAGACGCACTTTAGCTTTTTTCAATTCTGGCGATAAACATGATTAGTGAATTACATAATAATTGACATATTATTAAGTATTATTATTCTTTTATGATTTTTGAGAAGAAAGACTTGCTTGAGTCCTGCCAAATAACTTTTTGGCAACGATATTTTAAGCCGAATTATATTGAATATTCGTCTATTTTTACTATATTTTCCTAACTGCCCCTGTCAACAAAATGAAACTCTGCGAATACTTTTAATCTGTAAGTGATATCTCCTGAGATTACAAGATAATCCCCATAAATGCAGCCGTTTCTAGTCCACTGCAGGACAAAGAACTCAGACATACCAATTCACGTCTGGGGTTTGGCCAGTTATCACCACACTGACCAGTGCGGATTGATTGATGGTGGGAGATTTTCCTCTGATCGCTCACAGCTAACCAACCTAGTATGTGTGTCCCTGACTATTAAAGCTTTGCTGATCATGGTGATACGTTAACCCTTTTCACCACGTTAAGGTATTCCTACTCAGAAAGGGAGATTTGATGAAGTGAACAGTAAATGTTCTGGAAGTTTTCTTTTGACCTTACAGAATTTTGGCAGACCGCTACGCAGTTACAATCTTGGAATTATCCAATGTTACGTTTCGGTCCACAGTCACCGAACGCCGTGGGCGGAAATAAACATTAAGTCGCAAATTTTAGACCATTATTGATACCGCATAATAGCCAAATAGCCACTTGACCAGATAGCGGAAGAAACAGCGGTCGTCTAGAGGCCAGAATTTGCCAGAATTTTGGAGGGTTTGGGAATTTTTCCTTCATATTTACTTTCTACTGTAGGTAGTAATACTGGTATCTCACAACTGTTTCGACAATAAAGTTAAGAATTGTCTTTCCATCCTTTATGGTTTAATTATTCTGTTGAGTAGGCAACTCGTACCTGTGTCGATTATGAAGTTAAGAATTATTTTTCTATCCTTTGCAGTTTAAAATTACAGCAAATTTTGAGTTGTTGCAGAATTTTTTTTTTCATGTATGTTTTTCATGTTTACATCTCTATTGCTTTTCTTAAGTGGACTACCTTTCATGATTTCTTTTTTTAGAGTTCTTTGGCTTCTAGTGATCTATTATTATTATTATTATTATTATTATTATTATTATTATTATTATTATTATTATTATTATTATTATTATTATTATTATTATCATTATTATTATTATTATTGTTGTTGTTGTTGTTGTTGTTGTTATTCTTGTTGTTTTTGCTTCTATTACTAACTAAGCCACTGCCCTATTAGGCATATCTTGTAATAATAAGAATAATAATTCATAATAATTGATTGAAATGTTTATTTACATCAATAGAAAAAGAACTTTCTAAACGGATTCAACATTTGCAATCTCCGGTTGTTGATATCTAGACTTGAGATCAAGGCTTAAGATCTGCGCGTTGTGCAATTTGTTTATTGCGATTTATTTCATATAATTAAGTTCTTGAAATTATTATGATTACTATTTTGATTTCTCTATCGGATGCTTATTACAATTCCATTCCTATTTCTTATGAATTTGGCATATTTATGAAAATATTCATTATTTCTTTAATGTTCGTGTGTTGTGCTTATTATGGAGTGATACCTTCGAAATCATAGCATTGATAACCATAGTTTCTGTGACGCCAGTCTACAGTTTTCGTTGTAAATCTATGATTTGAGAAATACAAAGACTAAAAAAGGAATGATCTGTTTTGTAACCAGCCTATTTCAGTGAATTAGATAAATTTTGATTAATTTATTTTACATTAGGTCAAAATGTTTCTTTTTGATTGAGCATGTATTACCTCATCCAAATAGGTTATAAAATCACCTGCCTTCATTTAATTATTTATCTGTTAGCAGAATTACGTCAAAACTTCCTGTCGCATTTTCCAAAAATTTTAATAAGATAGGTATTACTCATATGATCCTGAAGAATTCATTGAAATTTTGAGTTGATTTGGATCAAGATCACGATTCTGGTTATTATTATTATTATTATTATTATTATTATTATTATTATTATTATTATTATTATTATTATTATTATACAGCAGATCTTTGCGGTCAACATATGAAAGAGGGAAAGCTTGGTCCATAGACTTAAGTCAGATGTTGACAATCTTCATTAGCGGAGGTTTGAAAACTATGATTGCTCGCTCTCTCTCTCTCTCTCTCTCTCTCTCTCTCTCTCTCTCTCTCTCTCTCTCTCTCTCTCTCTCTCTCTCTCTCTCTCTCTCTACTTTTTACTTTTTGAGATATTAGAGATCTGAAAGTTTGTGATATATATATATATATATATATATATATATATATATATATATATATATATATATATATATATATATATATATTTGTGTGTGTGTATGTGTGTATATATATATATATATATATATATATATATATATATATATATATATATATATATATATATACATATATATATATATATATACATATTTTTTTTTCTAACTTACACTTTCATACCCATAAAAATCCTAATTAAGAAGACTGATATTTAAGGCAAGCCAAACAGCTGCCTTTAAAATGGTAACAAGAGACCCACAAGAAATAAAATTAAAATATTTTTATGGTGTGACATATACTGTATAAGAATGCACTGTTTGCTGTTTGTGTGTTCATGAATACAGCTCTGTATATGGCATCAGCTTTAGGGAACTCAAACCTCAACCTAATATTATGCTTTGAGAAAATGTGTCCTTAGCCTGTCTTTACACTTAGTAAAAGTCTGTATTGAACCTGTCATTAGGTTTAGTAAGATTTTGTTAACATGGGTCTTTCTTCTTATTAGGAGAGGGGCAATTTGTAAGTATTGAAACCCACGTGCTTGCAGATATAAATTCGCACATATGCAAAGGGAAAATATAGATAGAAACTTACTACTATATTGATAATATCAAAGTTTAACAGGTCATTCATGGGTGGCATTGCGTCGTCATAATTTTAGGTCTTAGTTTAATCTTTATTTCTATACTGATACTGTCATAGTTTAACAGCTCATTCATAGTTGGCATTGCGTCATCATCATGTTAGATCTTCGTCTAATCCTGAGACAAAGGGAAAGTTTTACTTTTACCTTGCTTTACTTTTAAAGGCTGCTTTCCTGGTAGTATCACTCAGGGGAACCCTACTCACTACAGGACCTACAAGATCAGTTTATTTCCTTGTTTCCTTTCCTCACTGGGCTTTTTTTTTCAGTGGGGGCCCTTGGGCTCATAGCATCTTGCTTCTCCAACTAGGGTTGTAGCTTAGCTAGTAATAATGATAATAAGAATAATAATAATAGTAATAATAATAATAATAATAATAATAATAATAATAATAATACACTCCTAGGTATTTCGCGTTGCGTATCACACATCGTGTTGCGTATTTATTGTCAATTCCACAATATCAAAGCACTTAAAAAGCAATAAAGTCTAACGTTTCTTTTTGAAAGCCTTAATATCTTCAGTCTTTCGTATGTCCAGTGGGAGCTTCTTGTATGGTCTTGGGGCAGCATATTTGAAAGCTCTAGAACTTTCAGTAGACATACATCTTGGCTCCAATCATTTAAACCCATTTGTAACTATTCTCGTGTCTACACGATTCGTTGGTTGCACGATGCGTAGTGATTCGCTTAGATATTTTGGACGACCGGTTCTGATAACTTGAGATATTGCACGTATCTTGAACTTTATTCTACCTTTAATAGGCAGCCAGTGTAAAAGCATTTAAACGAGTAATCTGTGCAGAAATAATGAAAATCTTCAACAATGTTAATTATAAGTTTAAGTGGAACAGTTAATTTATTATGAAAAATTTAACATGGATTGTAGGATAACAACATTTTGTTCTTCCATGATAAAAATGATTATATATGGATACATGCGGTACATGGGAATACATAGTGTATAGATATGGGTTATGAGTTGTATATTAAACACAATTATAAATAGTATACAACTGTTTTTTTTATTTATAATTGTATGTATATCCATACATTCTGTACTTAATCGCAGAGTGAATATATAGAATTTATATTTTTTTACATGAGTTGTATATTTGTACACGTTGCCAAATAATGTACAATGCATGTATTGATTTATACACAGTGGCAAATCACATGTATGTATTTTATGTATAATTACATTTATTTAATCACAGGGGTGAATATACTGAATGTATATTGTTCTTTTTGACCACAGTGTATGTAATCTAACTTTTATCATTTCAGGTATTGTACCTATACCCATACATTCTGTACTTTATTATTATTATTATTATTATTATTATTATTATTATTATTATTATTATTATTATTATTATTAACCACCATTGATTTATTATTATTATTATTATTATTATTATTATTATTATTATTATTATTATTATTATTATTATTACAAGCTAAGCTATAGTCCTACTTGGAAAATCAGGATGCTATAAACCCAAGGGCTCCAACAGGGAAAAATAGCCCAGTGGGGAAAGGAAACAAGGAGATAAACAAACTACAAGAAAAGTAATAAACAATCAAAGTAGATAATTTTAAGAACTTGAGTGAGTATATAGAATTAATATTTTTCTTTTATTACCACAGTGTATGTAATCTGCCTTTTACCATTGCAGGCATTTTCCCCGACCCAGAAGTACGTGGTGTCAGTGGGCTCCCAGCACGACATGATCGTGAATGTGTGGGACTGGCGAGGGGGCATCAAAGTGGCTTCCAACAAGTTTTCCAGTAAAGTTAAGGCCATCAGTTTTGCCGAAAATGGATCCTATTTCGTCACGGTTGGCAATCGCCATGTCAAGTTCTGGTATCTTGAAGTTGCACGTGGTGCTAAGGTCAGTGTTTATTGTGATTATTATTATTATTGTTATTATTATTATTATTATTATTTTTATTACTTGTTGCTGAAACTAATTGCTCATTTGACTAATAGAAGCATTTATCCATAAGTATGTGAAAATTTGATATTTTAGCTTGAATGCGTAGCATAGGTTTTTAAATTATATAAATTTTTAATTGTTCTAATTTTAAAATGGTAGAAATAATTCACAGTAATAGGCAAGGCTTATATATGTTATATGTGTGTGTATATATATATATATATATATATATATATATATATATATATATATCTTTGGACTTATTCTAATTTTATTAATATCAATACTGTATAGTATTTTGCTCCCTAAAACAAAACAAAAATATTTTGTTAATTTATACTTAGATTTCACTATCACATGAACGATTGTTATTGGTCTAAGCATTATATCTATATATATATATATATATATATATATATATATATATATATATATATATGGTAACTATTATTATGTATTGTGGGGAAATGCATCCCTTGGTTCCCTCATTATTTGATTTAACTGATTATGAAAGATAAATTTTGAAGTTACAGACCAAATGAAAACTTCTGTACTAATACTTATCGTAATATGATGAATAGTATTTAACTAATCATCATTTTCCAGGCCTTTCTCCCTTTAAAAGACGTAGAGCATTGCCAAAATGATGGATTTTATGATGTTAAAATTTGGATTTTCTGCCTTTTAGAGAAACTGATAAGAGAGAAGGGCCTTTGTTTGTACTATTTTAGATGTTCTGAGCTGGGAAGAATATCCATAACTGATCTAAATCAGTTGGAAAGATATTTTCTAAGTTGTTAATTGAAAAAAAAAATTGAATAATTAAGTGAAGAATCTAAATTATTTGGTCTCACAGATCATTCTAAATTAGTGCCTTCAGAAGCATAAGTACCTTTGAGACAGTCATTGTATTCCCTGTATTTGATACCAAAATTCAGTTGATACAATATTTTGTTAACATCATCATCATTATCATCATCTCCTCCTATGCCTATTGACACAAAGGGCCTCAGATAGATTTCGCCAGTCGTCTCTATCCTGAGCTTTAAATTGAATACTTCTCCATTCTTCATCTCCTTCATCACCCTTCATAGTCCTCAGCCATAATTTTCAAGATAAGAATTATGAATGACATTTATTATTATTTCTTCACTATCAGTTCAAAGAGCCAGTGCCCCTCACTGGTAGGTCTGCAATCCTTGGAGAGCAGCGGAACAACTACTTCTGTGATGTTGCGTGCGGCAGAGGGGAAATGGGCGACTCTACCTTTGCCATCACCAAGTCGGGTCTTCTGTGTGAATTTAATAACAGGAGGCTTTTGGATAAGTGGGTGGAACTGAGGGTAAGTCTCTCTCTCTCTCTCTCTCTCTCTCTCCCTCTCTCTGGTACAGAAAGGTTAACCTTCCTTCCAAGTGGTTATTTTTTCTTATAATGAAGGATTATTTTCTTCAGCATGTAGTGTATTGTAATATTTTTAAATATACTGTCATCAATTATCCAAATTCCACCTTCATATGTTAATTTGTTAATACCTTAAGTGTTTTAGCTTTTTTTCTGTGTTCTTTAGTGTGTTCTTTGTTTATTACGTACAGACAACAAGCGCCAACTGTTTGGTTTCCGGTGACGAATACATATTTGTCGGCTGTGCAGAGGGAATCGTGAGGTGCTTCAGTCCCCATAACCTCCAGTTCGTTACCACCCTGCCAAGAACGCACTACCTTGGTGTAGATGTTTCCAAAGGGCTAACTATCAGGTATGAGTAATGTCCTCTATTCACTAATTAGTTTAGTGTGTTTTCTCCTTTTAACTTATTTTCTGTTCAAAGCATTATCTTCAGACCATAAGAAATGTCGATTTGTGGCATTAATATTGCAGCTTTTATACCTGCACTTTTAAATAGCATCTTCCCTTTTCTAAACTAAATGCATTTAGAGATAAAATAGGGGAGATTTTTAGTCCTAACATAGTGGTTGCTGTTATATTGCCTATTTTTGTGTTGGAACTGATTGCTTATAGTTTTTCATCGCAGTGATTGCTATAACCTAACTATATCTCACAAAACAGAGTAGAGCACATGTTCTCTATTTTTTCTCATCATGAACATTTTTTGAACTATTATAGTAATTTGTTGTACATATAATGTATATACAGTACTATTCTAATGTTATTCTGAACTCTAATTCATTTTGAAAACAAAACTTTTCCACTTAATGAAATTTTAATGAGACATGGTTCCATCATACATTATGTTTTCATCTTGTATAATTGGACATAGGAATTTCTGGTACACCTTGCTCTGAGGAAGAGCACCACAGAGAGTTCTTGTATATAACCCCCATCCACCATTTCTGCCACCTCTCCTTACAGGATCAGTTTGGTAACTTGCAACGCAGTAACAGTGTGAATGAATGATTTGTAATTATCTGCCATCATAACATCAGTGGTCATTGATGCTGAAGTAAGGGTGTGGGAATGTCCATATCCTCAGAGCAAGGTGTACTAGGAATTCCTGTGTTCAGCTGTACATGAAAGTTTCATCTGGGGTTATTTACACATACTTTATCCATCTATTCAGGCATCCACATCCAGTTAAATTATACAACAGCCATGCTCTTGTGCATTTATCCAACCTGTTGAGTACAACTGTATTCATCTAAAGGAGGTAGTCTTCTATCATTTTAGGCATACAATAGAAGTAGGTGTTCACTGTCACACATTTGCTCACTTTACTGTACATAGGTTATCATGTGTTCCATGTGCATTCACTTGTCTTCTGGTTGCGTGGTCACATTTGTCTTAGAGTTCACTGATAGATTTTATTGTTATATTCCTTAACTTCTGCATGCCAACACCCCCTTTCATTATTTCTCGTCGAACTACTATTTTTTACTAGATAATTTTTTAGCCAATCCCACCAAAAGAAATAGATCATTATTGTCCTCCAGATTTAGGCTCAGGTCTCCTCAGTCTTTACAAACATATTCTTGAATAACCATGCAAGTGTTGTTACTCTTGAGTTATGCGATGGCCTTCAACTCGATCTCAGCAATGTTCCTTTCCCCGATTCTCAAGACCATCCGTTCTTCAAAATGCAGGTCTCTCTTCTCTGCCAGAATGAATATTTTGTCAGTTTCCTTTAGTTTTTCTCTTCTATGTGCCTGGGCTTTCGGTGGGTATTGCCACTCCCCGTTCCAAAGACCTTTTGCATTTCAAAGAAGTTATCATCTTCCATAGGTACTGTGTAGACCTAAAGAGTACAGGGGCATATTTTATTATCTCTCTCTCTCTCTCTCTCTCTCTCTCTCTCTCTCTCTCTCTCTCTCTCTCTCTCTCTCTCTCTCTCTCACAACATGCACTAGTTGACACAGACCCCTTCTGGTTTTTGTACTATTATTTTGATGTGCTCATACCTAAGCTTTTTCTTACCTGATGTTTTCATGAGTCTAACAATAGTGTGATTTTACCATAGGAGTTAATTTTTCATCTAATACCATAATTTTTTGTCACTAATGGTTAATGAGCACTGGTGTTTTTCTAACTTTTTCGGAGTGCCCTCATTAAGGTCTGACCAATTTTTCTTGTGCAGTCACATGGCAGCCCATCCAAACAATGCCAAGTATCCTGATACTATTGCCGTGTCCTACGATGAAAACAACCATAAGGTGACGGCTGTGTACAATGATCATTCCATGTATGTGTGGGATGTAACTGATATTAAAAGGGTACGTAACATTATTTATGTTTTAGTTATTTTAGTGTGTTATTGTTTCTATTCTTATTTTGTCCATTGTTATTAATTTTTTCCTCTGGTTTGTGATTTAGATGATGCTTTTATTTTACGAAATATGATGATTTAACTTCAAAGGGTACATCCTTTATCTGGTTTTTGTAGAATATTGTTGAAGTAATTCTACGTTGTGATACAGATGCAGAACAGGTTGTATATCAGGTGAAATACAAATTTTATAAGTGTAACCTGTTACCAATGAAAATACACAATAGTTGAATTAGGTTGTAGTTCTCAACCTTTTGTACACTGGCCCTCTTCAGTCGGCCAAAGAGGACTTACTTTTGTGTAAATGATCAAAAGTTTAAATTATGTTATCTTATATTGTTAAAAATAGATTTCTGTCTTGAATATTATGATGGATTTTCATTTAATTTCAGCTACAGTACAGTACTACTATACTAGCCTCCTGGCTAGTACAGTAGTAACACGTTTGCCTTGCTATTGCATTGCGTCAGATAGATCCTAGCCTGAGCTATGAGTTTTAAGTTGTTTACTGGGAAAGTTACTACTGTGGTTGGGTACCACAGTGGGGTGTTGGTATTACCTGACTGACGTTCTGGTGCTTGTCTCTTCAGATTATACTGGAACTGAAACCAAATGCCTTTAAGTTTTAATCTTTAACTAGTTACTTGCAATTATCAGTCATGTAAAATAACGTCTGATCTATTTTGGATGTTTTAGCCATCAGTCGTCTTGTAATAGCCTAAACTTTATTGTATATTAACAGATTTGCTGGGTACTTTAGGTAACTTTTTCTAATATAAATATAGATTGTAGTACAGTACTCTTTTACATATTGTAAGCCTTAAGAATTGAATTTGAGGTTTTCTGTGTTTTTAATTATAATTTTTGGATCTCACAAAATTTTTTTCTTAATCATATGTTTAGTTTAGGATATCATGTTAGATATTTAGGAAGGTAAAAGGATTATTTCATCCTTTTCAGTAAATTAGTAAAGTTTTATTTAAAAAAAAAGACGTGAAAAAATCTGTCATTTTTAAGGAAGAAGATTATTATAGTCAACTACGAACTTTACATGCAGTCACAACTTGTATTGTCTTTTTATTAGTAATAATGTTTTAAATTCATTCATTTAATAAGACTGTTGTCTTTTCAGGTGGGTAAATCCCATTCCTACTTATATCATTCGGCTTGCATATGGGGAGTTGAGACCTATCCTACCCACGGGGAAGCTCTTAAAGGTGTGATGCCTCCGGGGTCGTTCATCACTTGTTCTTCGGACGACACCATTCGAATATGGAACATCAACCAGTCGATGCCAGGAAATACGTTATACAAAAGGAACATCTACAGCAGTGTAAGCAGTCTCTTATAACTTTTTTGCTATATGACAATGTGAACTCTTTATAATCCTGAAAGATTCAATCTTTTATTAATATTTCTCTGCAGCTTATAATTTCCCTTTACTGTTTTTAGTTTGTTCTTTTGTATGCTGTCCCAGAATAGTAGTATGTTATAGTAAATTAGGATATCTAGTTTGGTGTTGTTAAACCTGTTTAGTAGCTATTGCATAATGTTTGCCCTTTTTTATTTAGCATTGTTTAGTTTCATTTTGTTTAGGAAAGTGAACCTTATAGCATTCAGTTTGTTTTGCAAAGTACAGTACTGAAGGTCCTCAACTTGTTTGTAAGTCGAATGGTAGGCCTAACCTGACTCCATGTGTACCGTTTCCAGCTACAAAAGTCAACAAACAGCCCTGTTCCATATGAAATAATTATCAGATTTTACAAATGAATTTTTGCATACTGTAATAAATGATATAATATTAATTTATTACAGTATTTATTTATTTTATTACAGTATATGAACTTTTGCTATAATATCTGAGATTTATGATTTCACTTGGATTTTTTTTGCATCTCCTAATATTTGTAAGTCCAGTGTTTGTAAGTTTAGGGCCTTCTGTACTGTATACTAAAGGCAATACAGAAAGTTATTTACTTTCGTTCTTCAACTTCCTCGTTCTTCAACTTCCCTTTTGTTTATTTTCCACTACTGTAATTTCACTAACCTGTTAAGATTATTAAAAAATTTCTTTTAAAGCGGTTTTTACAGAATGAAAGGAATCTTATTTCACTAGCAATTACTAGTGGGCACATCCCTCCCCTTAATACTGATGGGGTTTTAGAAAAGGCTTTTATGTTCCATTTGTAGCTCTCTCTCTCTCTCTCTCTCTCTCTCTCTCTCTCTCTCTCTCTCTTGTGGAAAGTTTACAACATTCTAATGCAATAATCTTTTAAATACTGTATACAGTAATAGTCATTTTTCATCTTTATGTTACGCCAAAGACAATATCTTGATTTCGAACTGTATTCTTCGCTTGCAATGCTTCATGCTTTTGCAGGAATCCGATGTGGTATTGCAATTTTTGTTTGTTTGTTCCATTTATGTGTGTATTTGTGTGAAAAGGCATCGTAAAGTATGAATTATTTAGCTTTAATTTCTATTACTGTACATTTTGGCAATGCTCTCTAGCTGTTAAAGTGTTGGTGTTGAAGTTATTATTATATGGACTTTTCTTTCATTACAGTATTTATTTTATGACTTGTCATTTTGGGTAGGGTAAATCTTATTTTATGTTCATGATCGTATAAAGGGTTACTTTAATTACAGTACGAAATTAAAACCATTAATCCAAATTGATTTTGTGTTATACCATTCAATTTATAAAGGTTCTAATCAAGGCCATCCATATTATGTAAACTCTAACTACTTGCTTATTTTTTTAATTGAAAGTATTTTCATTGTTACTTTTGACAGATTTGATTGGGGATATTGATACTTGTTAATCTTCTGTGGATATTAATACCCATTTATATACCCTTTTACTGTACAGATTTACTATTTTGCTTGGGTAAAATTTTTCTTCATTTCCATTTTTACGTGTCTGTAATGGCACAAATATGATCAAATGTGATTTGATTATCAAAGGGAAAGATATAACCAAAAACTCACTCTCTCTCTCTCTCTCTCTCTCTCTCTCTCTCTCTCTCTCTCTCTTTTTTAATGTTGAAGCTTCAGGTGCATAGCTGGCATGCGATTTTTTATTGATATTTATAATCTTATACTACTATGCACATGTTCATTAGCAGTTTTTATTAAACAGAAATTTCAGTTAAATTTATTTTGTTTTACAACTGATTGATATATAGTTACTCAGATGTGTCTTTTAAAGTTGGTAGTAAGTAACTAAGTGTTTTCTGAGTAAATAAAACCATGTTACTCTAACAACATACAAAGAAAGTAGTTTGTTATCAAAAAGCAAACTAGGAAATTTGTACTTTGAACAAATCATTGTTCTTGTTTCATGTTTTACCTAAATGATTGAAGTCCAGTAAGAAGTAAAGTTCATTCTTTACTGTTAGAAGGCAGACCTCATGATGCTCTTCCTACATTATTTTGATAGTATATTTCTTTGACTAGAAGATACCTCAAATGCATGAAAAAGCATGAATGTACTTTGCATGTGTTATCTAAAGTTATTAACCCTTTTACCCCCAATGGACGTACTGGTACGTTTCACAAAACTCATCCCTTTACCCCCTTGGACGTATCGGTACGTCCTTGCAAAAAACTGCTATTTACATTGGTCTTTGCATATTTTTTATAATTTTATGAAAAACTTCAGGCATTTTCCAAAAGAATGAGACCAACCTGACCTCTCTATGACGAAAATTAAGGCTGTTACAGCAATTTAAAAAATATATATTGCAAAATGTGCTTGAAAAAAAATACCTGGGGATTAAGGGTTGGAAAGTTCCAAATAGCCTGGGGGTAAAAGGGTTAAAAGTGCATGGTTATGAGATGTTCAGATGTTTTACTGTATATGATTTGTGTTTCAGCTATAAGGAAATGTACTGTATATTGTTTTACAGGCTGGGACTCTAGATTACTCTTTTGCGGTTATACCCCTAGGTTTTCATTTAGCAGTGTTGGTTTTTTTAAAAATTTATAATTCCGTATCTTAATTTTAAATTTTTTTAATGAATATATAACCCATTTTTACCTTTTTAAGCACCTTACAGTTAACGCTATTTTAATTCAAGTCTTAGTTCCCAAACTTACTTATCAGTACTTACCTTCTTCATTCTTATTTTAAGAAAGTTATTTTACCTTTATGGAATTAGATGAAATAGAAGTTTTCTTCATTCTCCTCTGTCTTGTGCATTTACTACCTGAATTCTCATTTAGTCCAGCAACCTTTTCTGTATCTTAACTTATAGATATTCATCTCTTGAATTTTTCATGTTAATTATTTTCTTTTATGGAATAGAGCATATCTCTTTTCTTTTTTTCACCATTTAAAACAGTTGCCATTTGATCCTATCATTGTATCCCTTTGCTTCTGTGTAATTTTCTCTTAAGAACATGTAAATCCTGTTAGCTAGATCATCATTGCATGTTTAACAAACAAATATGAATCCTACATTAAAGAACAAGTTTTAAGGATGGACTTAGAGTATGAGACTTGATAGTTAACTTTCTAGAGAACTTTAACATGTTATTTTGAGAATTATGGGAAGATGCTGAAAGTCTCAATTTCATTATTATATCAGTGTTTTTAGAACAAAGAATAGGCAATGAGAGAAAAATTATCATTTAACAAATGTTTTAATCATCTTCCCTATTTTAATCACATCTTGGATCTCGCAATGACCTTCCACTCTCTTTATAGGCCTTAAGGTCCTTTGTGGTGTTTTAAAGTCCTTGGACATAGTTTATATATTTTCACATTTTTTAAAAGGCCATAATTTAGTTCATAAAGTATTTGCTTAATCCCCATTATTACATCTCCATTTATAATGTATGAAGAATCAGGAACTCTTGAATATGAAGAAGTTTATAATTATGATCTCCACCCAGATACTGATTCTTATGATGGGCACAGCTTTTGCTATCCATCACTTGTAAACCAAAGGCTCATCTGCCAGTGGCCAATTTAATATTTGTTTCTTGCTATCTCTAGTAACCTGAGGGGACTGGCAAGTTTTTAAATTGAAGTAAGAAACATGCTTAAATCATTAAGGGGAACCATTTCTGGGCCAAAATTCACCATCAATCAAATGATGCTTATATCTAACATCATGCTCCTACTTAGTAACATTTTTGTTAAATTCTGGGAACTACAGTTGTAAATAGGACCTTTATTTTATTCTGCCTAATGAATATCTGTTTAAAACTTTATTCTGTTTGAAAATGCTTTGCTTCATATTACCTTTGCTGTGTATTGATAAACAGTCCTTGTATCCCCTTTGGTATTTTTAACCACTCCTCTTTGCCGCAGTAAGCTTTAGGCCTTTTTGCCAGCCAGCTTTTTTTTTTTTTTCATAGGAGCTTCTGAAAACCTTGTACGTGGACCCTGACTTGGGATTCATTAAAGACACAGATATCAGTCCTCAAGGTGGAGACAGGAATGATGCTCCGTACGATTCGAGGAACGGCGTCCGGTGCATCAGAGTTAGTCCGGATGGCAAGCATTTAGCATCAGGAGATCGTGCAGGAAATATCAGGTTAGAGGCCAATGTTTATTGTTCAGTTTATGAGTGAAAAGAATCCGCTGAAGTTTATTTTGTATCTTCTCGGTTGGCTATTGATACATAGTTGACCTGATTTTGGATGATGTCTGTTATTTTTTTTTTTTTAAGAAGCACTCTATAGTAACATCTATTTATTGGCATAGATTAACTAAGCTTTCATCTTCTGAAAAGCTATGCATATAATAAATGAAGTGTGATACTTATTCATTACAAGCATATGTCAAAAGCTAGCATTTTTTGGAGTATGCTATCTTATTGTAAAAGATACAAATTATTCCCATACAATATCATATCACATCTATACAAAGTGATGTGCTGAAGGAGGGCAGTGTTTTGTAGGGCAAGAACATGAAATCTGTTCATTCTCCTCACATTTTTATAGCATTGTAAGTCTAACAAGTTATTTTGAGCACAGGTTTTTAATTTTTTCTCGTGTCAAAAATTAATTTTATATATAAAATCATTGTCTTAACCCTTTTGGGCAAGAGAAATGTAGTGAGTTTACAGTTTTCTCTTCTCAAGTAATTGAATAAAGTTTACTGTGTATAGTAATAATAATTATTAGTTTTTTCCAGAGTAGTTTATCCAAAGTTGATACTTTATTTGATAGCTACACATCCCATAAGTTTTAGTGCTAATTTTATACCTATTTTTCAGGGTACATGAGCTCCAATTTTTAGATGAACTCTGCAAAATTGAAGCTCATGATGCAGAGGTACTAAGCCTAGAGTATTCCCATCCTGATACTGGCCATAGATTCTTGGCTTCTGCATCCCGTGATAGATTAATCCATGTCTTTGCAGTTGATCAGGTAAGGAGATTTTTTTTAGCAATCTTTAGCTCTCTTATCATTCATGGTCATCAATTCATGTTCAGTTTCTGCACGGCATGTAACAACTACAGGGTATTCAAAAAGTCTCTTTGCAGGGACCTTTTTGAATGATAACTGACTTTTGTATGGTGTGACAATGCTAAGAGAGTAATGGGCCTTGAATGCTCACTGCAGAGACACTTTATGAACACCCTGTAGTTTAATGTGGATATTTAAATTTTGTATTGGAAAGTGATAGAAAAATATTGGAACAGATCAACATAATTTTATGGAGAACAGCTGGTCTGTAGATGAATGCACTAAGTTTCTACAAGAATTTGTAATATAAACTATTTTTTATTCAACATATAAATACTAAGGTATATTGAGTTTTTGTCCTCTACAAATTAAAAGTTTCATTTTAAACTCCCATTATTTTATTTGTGGTAGTTGGTACTGTAATTGACTATTGCTCAATAAGTCATGAAGATGCTCCTCAACTTAGAATGTGTTGACTTGAAATTTTCAGTCGTGCTGTTACAATAGTGTTAAGCATTTAGTGGAAGTGCTTAATTGTACCAGCATTTGCAATAATAGGTGCAGTATATTGCTGATGCTTGTCATGAGTAGCAACTCACGAGATCAATTCTACCATACTTATATTCTCTTGAGTTATCTTGTGAATGAGCATTGACAAACTTTGAGGGTTGGAATAGTGTTTTAATTGTTTTTGCATCTCGTCGTGTCTACTAAATGTTCATTTGTTTCGTTTGCTTTTGGTGATAGAAAAAAGAAAGAGTATAAAAAGTTAAATTAATGATGAAATTCTAAAAATTGGCTCATCTTGATAGTAGCCGTCCTTTGGACATTCAAAAATAAATATTTTAGCCATCTTGAAATGAATATGAAGCAAATTGTTGATGCTGTAAAAGTACTGTATTTATAACAGTAAATTAATTCGGTAAACAGAAAAAGCTGTTGTGGGAGTTTGAACCTCACTCAAGCTGAATAGTTTCTAGTAGTGTTTGCAACCTCACCATCCTTGTGAGCTAAGGAGTGGGACTTTAGGAAAGCCTATAGGTCTACCTGCTGACTCATCTGCAGCCACTCCCTAAAGCTTGATGGAGAGGGGTTTGTGCTCTGATCATATGTATATATGGTCAGTCTTTAGTGCATTGTCCTGACCCCTGTCTCTGCCACTCATGAGGGACCTTCAAAACCTTATGATGGCAAGACTACTGACATAGGCTAAAGAAAGTAGTAGTTTTGATATGCTTAAAGATAATATTGATGAGCTTGAATATATGCAAATATCGACAGCAAGTCATTAGCAGCTAGATCCAATAATGAAGCTTCTGTGGTATTAAAGAATAGCCAGACAGAGATACAGTAATTACTGAAGAAAAAAATTTTCCAGAACAAATTGATGCGACTCTTTATTAGGTGCCAAGAAAGAGGCAATTGTTGTTTTGGCGAGTGTTATACTTTATGATTATTTCTTTTTCATTTTGGAATAAAAGACATAAATTTTTTTCCTTTTCTATCCTATAGGCCTTTTTATACTGTATAGATTTGCCGAGCTGTAGACTTTGGTAAGTTGTCTAAGCTCATTTAAGGTAGGCAGGGATCAGGTGAACAAAAATTCTTTGAGTATTCACTAAATTGAATGAGGTATTCAACAGTATTTCATTTTAAATTTATCTTTGTGTTGCATGACATTGCTTAGCTGTAGTCTAAAGTAAGTTTTTCGAGCATATTCCAGGTGGGCTAGGCTAGGCTTGGCTGTTATGTAGGTACATTATTTTTTTTTCTCTTTAGAATGTTCCTGACACATGAGCCCATCATATGTAGAAGAAAACCTGTATATTATCTGATTAGCAAATACTGTACATTTGTTTCCTTATCTAGATTTTCATGTAACATTAGAATTTCATTGTTTGAAAGGTTAATCCTTCCTTTTATGAAGTTTCTCGTATTTTCAGACACTGATGTAAAAAGTAACATTATTACAACTAGCATTGTCTTTGATCTTTTTAGAAGGAATTTTTTTTTCGTATAGATATACACATAAGTTCATATCCATAAAGAAGAAAAAAAAGTCAAAGAGCTTTTTCATGAATTTTGTGTTTGACATTGTTCTGAAAACAAAAAGTTCATAATGTAAATTCAGTTTTTATAATCACATTGTACTTTGCTATTATCATTGTTTCATAATTGCAGTATTTCTTTATTTATAAATTTAACAGTCAAGTTAAGAACTTTAATTATTTTTTTTTTTGGGGGGGGGAAGTTCTTTGCCCATAAATAATTTACCGTAGCAGTTTATAATAAATTACTATTTAGTATTATTTTGTTGTATTATCCTAAGAATTTAGTTTTCTTTTAATATTTGTTATTAAATTTTTAAAATTCTACAGGATTACAGCTTTGTCCAAACCTTGGATGACCATTCTTCAGCAATAACATCAGTCCGGTTCTACCAGACTCACGGTGCACTGCAGATGGTGTCGTGCAGTGCAGACAGATCGATTATATTTCGTAGCGCTACACAGGTAACGTGTGAATTGCATGATGTGTTGAATTTACATTTCTTTTTATCAATAGAAAAAAGGTCCTTATTAGGAGGAATTCTGTAGATGTAAGTGTTAATTTCGGAGTAGAATTTACAAGGTGCAAGTTTTCTTTTCAGTGTGTACTGGCTCAAGTAATTTCACATACGGTAATTATTTATAGCTCGCTATGAAGTGGTCTTCAGTAAGTATTCTCTAAAATAGTGAATATTCGTGATTGTAATTTTAACCTTATTTCTTGTATGTTGCTTTTGTGTTTAATGTACTTTTTGATAGCTTATATTCCCTATGCAAACATAGTGGAGCAGGAGATAAGGTATATTTAGGATTAATCAGTTCGTATGAAAACCTTTGTTTTATGGAAACCACATATGTTCTTCAGTAAAATAGAAATATACTGTAGTACTACTTTTGTAAGATAATGATTAATGACTGCTGGTATATTCTGAATATTCATGAACTGTGATGACTGATTTAGTATGTTAGTGGGTTGAATGAGAATTTTTATATTTTGTATTTGCTAAGAATATTTTCTTTATTGGCTTGGCTCATTTCATATTGAGATTATTAAAAAAATAGAGGGATGGGCATGAATGTATAGAGAGTTCTGTATGAGAAAGTCATAGTACCAACTGTGATGTATGGATCAGAGTTGTGGGGAATGAAAGTGACAGAGAGACAGAAATTGAATGTGTTTGAGATGAAGTGTCTAAGGAGTATGGCTGGTGTATCTCGAGTAGATAAGGTTAGGAACGAAGTAGTGAGGGTGAGAACGGGTGTAAGAAATGAGGAGTGGATATGAATGTGTTGAGGTGGTTTGGCCATGTTGAGAGAATGGAAAATGGCTGTCTGCTAAAGAAGGTGATGAATGCAAGAGTTGATGGGAGAAGTACAAGAGGAAGGCAAAAGGTTTGGGTGGATGGATGGAGTGAAGGAAGCTCTGGGTGATAGGAGGATGGATGTGAGAGAGGCAAGAGAGCGTGCTAGAAATAGGAATGAATGGCGAGCGATTGTGGCGCAGTTCCAGTAGGTCCTGCTGCTTCCTCCGGTGCCTTGGATGACCGCGGAGGTAGCAGCAGTAGGGGATTCAGCATTATGAAGCTTCATCTGTGGTGTATAATGTGGGAGGGTGGGCTGTGCCACCCTAGTAGTACCAGCCGAACTCAGATGAGTCCCTTGTCAGGCTGGGAGGAACATAGAGAGGAGACGTCCCCTTTTTTGTTTCATTTGTTTGATGTTGGCTACCCCCCAAAATTGGGGAAGTGCCTTGGTATATGTATTATTATTATTATTATTATTATTATTATTATTATTATTATTATTATTATTATTATCATCATTATCATTAAATGTTAAGCTACAACCCTAGTTGGAAAAGCAGGATGCTATAAGCCCAGGAGCCCCATCAGGGAAAATAGCTTAGTGAGGAAAGGAAAAAAGGAAAAATAACATATTTTAAGAACAAAGACATTAAAATAAATATTTCCTATATAAACTATAAAAACTTTAACAAAAAAGAGGAAGAGAAATTAGATAGAATAGTGTGCCCGAGTACTCTAACCCAAGAAAGTGGAAGACCATGGTACAGAGGCTATGGCACTACCCAAGACAAGAGAACAATGGTTTGATTTTGAAGTGTCCTTCTCCTAGAAGAGCTGCTTACCATAGCTGAAGTGTCTCTTCTACCCTTACAAAGAGGAAAGTAGCCACTGAACAATTATAGTGCAGTAGTTAACCCCTTGGGTGAAGAAGAATTGTTTGGTAATCTCAGTGTTGTCAGGTGTATGAGGACAGAGGAGAATCTATAAAGAAAAGTCCAGACTATTCGGTGTCTGTGTAGGCAAAGGGAAAGAATCGTAACCGGAGAAAAGGATCCAATGTAGTACTGTCTTGCCAGTCAAAGGACCCCTTAACTCTTTAGCAGTAGTATCTCAACGGGCGGCTGGTTCCCTGGCCAACATACTAGGTGATTAATTGAGGTGAAGAAATGCAATGGTTTGTATGTGAATTCTTAAATAATATTTAGTGAAATAATATAGTAATGTTGAAAGCTTAGATCAGGACATGAAGTTATTAGTAATATTACGATGTATGGTAAGGAATATTTATTTACCATTTAACTTTGAGCTTAGATACGAGATGTTTCTAGCTGTTTTGCAATATATCGTCTTTCATGTGTTGACGAGTCTGGAAATGAGGTATGAAAGAGGGAGGGCAATCTTGTTGGTTTTTCAGTTGCCTTACTTTCGAAGACTTGGTGTAGTGCCAAAGCTAGCTGTCAAATATAAACAAAATATGAAATATGCCTCTAGGCAGAAAAATTTGATACTAAATTGAACAGAAGTGAAGGAATGCTAGGACATTAAGTTTACAAAATACTTAAGTTAGCTAAACTCCACTATCCTCTTGTTTTTGTTTAGTTGTAATGTTCTTAATTCCTGCATAACAATCCTAAAAATAATTGAAGTGAAGGATTCAAGAGAGACCTGTTTTCACTTTATTTTCAAAATATGGTACAATAGAATACAAAAGAAATTATACAAATATAGTATAAAAGTTATATCATTTACAGAGAAAATTATAGAATAAAAAGTTACCAAAATGAACCACAGGTATAAGATTATTTGTGACTATGGACTATTGAGATATAATGTACATTCAAGTAATAAGTATGTTTTTTTTGTTTACCAAATGATACCTAACTTAGATCTAATGTAATTTTAAGATACTTTTGCAAATTATAAATTGTAAGGCTGCGTAAACTTGATCCTAATTCATTGCCTCAAACAATAATAATAGCATGAGTTGAACATGCCACTATTATTTGTAAAATTTCTGCATGAGAGAGTGGACCAATGATCAAAACATATTCACAGTTCATGTTTCCAAATGCATTTAGTATCGGTTTGAAAGTCCAAGTCCAAAGTAACTTCCAGGCATTATTCAAAGTAAATTTATGTCTTGTGTGAACACAGTTTTAGAGTACCAGACACAATTCCCTTTAACAATCTTCACAGTAATTACTAACAAATCCAGGAGAATACATCTTTAAAAGCAACTAAAACCTAAATAACCTGACAACCTGGAGTAGGGGCCTCCGTTGGTCACACCGAGAATGACACAGAGACAGACTGAATGATAAGGACAGTACTGCGTGCCCAAGATAGTTTTTTGCCATTTCGAGTTATTTTTACTTATCGATTTGGATTTTTCTTTAATTTGATTTTGTTAGGAGAACAAAATTTACTTTTGTCACATGGATGCCTTAGTTTTAAACTTCTGATATTTAGATAAATTTCTGAAATAGAGAAATTCTGTAATGACTGTGTGAGAACTGAGTGCAGTATACTGTACAAAACTACTAAGGAACTTATCTCGTTTTGAAAAAGTGTACATCCTGTTTAAAAGAGTTTATTGTACTTTACTTTAAAGTAAACAAATAAACTTTTCTTTTACAGTTTTTATATTGGTATTTTTGCTGGTAAATATCAAGTTTATAAGGCTAAGGTTATTCCTAGAAGTCCTCTTTACAGTCTGCTCTGGATAATAAATTGATATAATGGTAACAATGTGAGGTATTGGGATCCCATCGTCTATAGACTAGAAGGGCTTCGTGATATTTAATACTTTTTGTAATTATGTGTGTCAAAATTTCCTTCATGATGTCGTATATTTTATGCTTTAATTGTTCATACTTTTTCACAAATAGATATTGGCTGCTAATTATCTGCTGATGTAACTCTTATGTATTTGTCCTCCTCCAGATCATAATTTTCCACTCTACCATAAGTGTTAGTAAAACACACTTTGTCTGAGACTGTGGTCTAGTGAATCATTTCAATGCTCTCTTAGAGTAATCTAGCCAAGAATTTGTTTATGTCTTATGAGAATAATGATATGGAATCTAATGATGTAGTTTTCTCTTATTCAAACAAAACCTGACTGATTTTCAAGAAATAAGAAATATGCCCGAGCAGACATAAAAAAGAAAAGCCAAAATTATATTTGAATTGTTGAAAGTGTAGAGTTATCCTCAGTCCACTATGCTGTACTGTACATGATATTGTTCTCAAAGGATAGGCTCATTACTTTCATGGTAATGTCAATTTAAATATTAGTTACCAAAGTATAAATGATGAAAAACCATTCAGTGAAAATAAAGTATAAAAAAAATAGTTATGACAGAGATGTCTGCTGTAACTTTACCTTGTCATTCATCCATGACTTGTTGATACCACGTCACACTTCTAGAAGCAGTCATAGCAGTTAAATGTTGTTAGTTAGTTGATTAATTATAGCCTGGTATATAAAACCTTGATTAATTTAGATATTCTGCATAAGTATGAGCTGTAATTATAGATTGTAAAATCTCTCTCTCTCTCTCTCTCTCTCTCTCTCTCTCTCTCTCTCTCTCTCTCTCTCTCTCTCTCTCTCTCTCTCTCTCTCTCTCTCTCTCATATAACAAAGAATAGGTCACTTTGAATGTACAATGAATATTAACATTGATATCCTTAAATAACTTCCTTTTCATTTCAATGTGCATGTGTGCATGCATTAGTCTGTGTGTACTGTATTGTTTTGTCACCAGTTAAGGTTGAATGATAAGATGTTGAAAAAGCCATCTCAAGTATTATGTGAGTATGAGTAAAGTCTATAGTATAAGTAATGTAAATGCAAGAAAAACAGCGTAACTGATGTCATATTCCTAAAGGCTGTTGATATTACCACCTGTTTGAATTGACACAAATATCCGAGAGGAAATTTTTCATGGCATCTATTTGAAATGATTCACTATAAACTACAGAAAATATGGACTTTTAGGGTTTAGCTTTCTTACTTTTAATGTTCTTAAATACGTTCTTAAAGCTTAATCCTTTGGCATCATAAGATTATTAGTTTAAGGCAGTATAATAAGTTTAATGTTAAGTTACATGTAGCAAGTAGTCAAACTATTAGTTACAATTGAAGAATAGTTAATCTCCGGTCTCGCATATTGAGGTCCTTGTAAGAGCGCCTTAGTTTCTACGTAATTTGCATTGTCATTGAGAGCCTGTACATCTTTCTGTATTTAGTGTTTTAAACTAAGATCTAGAGGCCTAAGGCTGTAGAGTAGTACTGTGCACTAATGCTCACTTTATTAAATATCAGTAGCAAAACCATCCTTTTCTTAAAGAATAAAGTTAAACGTCACTGATGAAGTACACTCTCAGTCGATATTTGATTCTGTGAGCTGAACAATTAATTTTTTCTCTTTTCTTCCTGTTCCTCAGGGATCACTAGACAAAAAGAGGGTAAATGAATCTGGCCATATATTTTTTCAATTTTTTTTTTGCTATTTTTCTTCCGAGTCTTTTATGGAGCATGCTTAGTTTTGTTGGCATTGTTACAAACTTTTTATTAGATATAGCAAAAGCAGAATCACATATAAAACATGGCTTTATATTTTATTCAGTAATTTTCTATGCATTTCAGAATCTTCTGCATATTTGCTTGTTATAGCATTTCCTGAGCTGATGCTCAGCATGAATTATATTAATTTTTTTTTGCTTTGTAATAATTTAATAGTTTTGATGAAGATTGCAAATATGCAATATTGTTCATTTAATTCCCCCCCCCCAATGGATTGTAAACTTACTCAATCATCTTAAGATGTTTTTAACATTAGAAATGTCAGTATCATAAAACAAAATTAAGATTTTGTATATTTAAATTAGCAATTTATATATATAAATTTTTTTTTCATAGAATTCAAGGTTTTTTCTCTGGTATTAACAGACAGTGTGTTTCTTCAGATGTAAAGTCTTTCCAGCTAATATAGAAAAAATAGGCATCTTGGTATTTGAATTCGTAAACATGATGTACTTGCTAATGCGAGTACTGAGCACATTGTTCTGGCTCCAACCTTCCTCCTCCCTATGAATGCTAATTATTTACCTTTTTATCAAAATACAGTACTGTATCTTTGCTGTTGTTGACATCCTACATATCTTTTGTTTCTGTGAATAAAAGAGAAATCTATAACCAGATAGAAACTTAATGTCATTTGGAAAGTAGATGGCATAATAAGGGAATCACATTTGCCAAATTTGTGTATATTGCAAACATTTAAGGAGTTTTAAGTTTTGGAAAATACCATGTTTTTGTATAAAAGCTTACAAGGCATTATATTAAGTATATTCTAATATTTTTGGTGGGATTCTTCTTGGTACTGGATTTCTTTGTAAAATGGTTTGAATATGGACTAGTGTAATGCATAGCTCCATACAAAAGCCATCATAATTTTTTGTTCTTTTTTAAACATACAACAGCTTTCACTGTTGTTCACACATTTGTTGCACCCTGTCTTCATTGGCTGAAGACTATGAAGCTTGAAGTAGGAGATGATGAATGGAGAAGTATTGAATTAATAGCGAAATCTAACAGAGGCCCTTTGTGTCAATAGAAGTAGGAGGAGATGATGATGATGATTTCATTGATGATCAAAGTGATTGTGAGGGCAGTTTGCGTATGCTAATCAAACAGTATTGCATCCTCTCACCTTATTGCACTACTAGAGTACTCTTGTTTAAAGATAATTACATAGACACATTTCTTTAGGATGTGCACCCAATTAAACAGTGTGAAAGATCACTAATTATACCAAATTCCACATATGATATTAGGCTAAACTAGAAGACTATAAACCTTATTTGCCTTTTAGATTATCTATCATTAAAATTAGTAAAAAAAAAATTAACTATTAAAACATAAAATACTAACCTCATAATATTCAATAAAATTATCTGCTACACTTACATCTGTTATCAAAACCTGTTAAAAACATACATTGAATCAAAGATTTATGTCACTGTCGTAAGTAGATCCAACTTTGAATTGTATTTGTTGCTCTCGATCATAAGTCTTTTGATTTGGTTTTGTTTAAAATAACCTTTCAAGATACTGTTACTCAAAAGAATCTTTTGTGTTCTTGTTTAAAAGAATCTTTTTAAGTTGCTCTTGTTCTAGAGAATTTTTTTAAGTTGCTCTTGTTCAAAAGAATCTTTTCAAGTTCTTGTCTAAGCAAAACTTTTCAAGTTGTTCTGCTTTAAAAGAATATTTCGAGAGGATCTTGTTCAAAAGAATCTTTTATGTTGTTCAGTTTATAAGAATCTGCAGAGTTACTCTTGTTTAAAAGAATCTTTTAAAAAGAGCTAAGGAATGTTATCTTTTCATAGCCATGTATCAAATGATTGGCAGCTTTCAGATTAAATTTGGAGGACAGTTCATATAAAAGGAATTTGACCTCACTTGGTTTCACTTCTATTCTCCTTAGCCTGCAAATTCTGCAAGAAGGTCTCAATAACCTTAGGCTTCCTAACACTGTAATTCTTTTTAGTAAGATCTTATTTTATTTTATTAAGGTAAGGATGAGGACAGGTAGTTGCATATGTATTTAGTACAGGAGACAGGGTTGCTAGAAGAGCATCTTAAGCTTCAATGGCTTCAACAAGATTAAGTATACTTTTTTTATCAGAGATACATTACTGTGTCTATAATCCATCATATTAGATCAGTGGAAGATTAAATGAACTGTTTGATTGTGGCAGTCTTCATTCCTAAAAGAACCCTCCCCCCCCCACCTAAAGAAGGATTAAGCCATTTTGAAATTGGAAGCTCATTGAACCCATGGGTATTTAATGAATAACCCACAGGTCTCAAACCTAGAAAACAGTTGTGTCGAATGTGCAGTAAATTTTTAAAGGAATTTATTTCGGAATCATAAATTTTCAGTTCATCCAAGTTTGAATTGAATCTTTAATGAGTTGCAATACATTAAACATGATCTAATACATTCAAGATCAAACTCTTCAGACCAGTCTTACGATGAGAGATAAAATCTAACTCAGTTGTCTGGTTAAATCTAATGAAAAAAACAAGTTAAATCTTATATTTTCTCCCAGTTAAGTATAAGTCTTTACGTTAGATTTCTTTCTTAACATCTGTTTTTCCAAGCACTTGGCCAAGGTAGGATACTAGTTACTGTAAAGTATTTTATATGTTGTAAAGGAATTTAACATTGGGGTAAAATTTTAAAGTATATTCATCCCGGTAAAAAACAGCCGTGTCTTATATGTTAACAGTGTAAGGTTGGTGTTTTAAATTTATATTTTACTATGACTCGCATGCCTGTTTTTCAAATTTGCTTCTTGAGTGTATGGTATAATTTTTTATGGATTCATACATGTGCCTTATATTCAACAATTTCTTATCAATTCATTTGTTGCAGACCCCACATAATGAAGTATGGTTTTCCCGAGGTCACAATGTAGCTGGCAAAACGACCCTGTATGATATGGAGGTTAGTGTTGACTCTACAAAATTAAATGCTTTTTTTTGTAAGGAGTTTTTACAAATTTACTGTTCATGATATTAGTAATTATATACGTGTTTAATCAGATATAATAATTTTAGTGAATTAGTTCAGATTTTATTCCTTTTTTAAACATTCCAGGTTGACCATGGTCAGCGCCACATCTTGACTGCTTGCCAAGATCGTAATATTAGGGTGTATAACGTTAATACTGGAAAGCACTCCAAAACTTTTAAGGGGTCGATTGGTGACGACGGAACGTTGATAAAGGTTTGTATGTCATGTGTATCAAATATAGAACGATGTGTACAAAACAGTGTCTTGAATTGCAGATATATTATTATTATAATTATTATTTTATTGTTAAAATGAAGTGACAGTGCAATGGAACATACTTGAAACACCATTAATCTGTAATGCAAAATTCCCTACAACAGAAAAAAAAATGGATTATATAAAGTATGCAACATCCAACACTTACAATTTACCACTATCTAGTCCTGATTCCTGGTCCTTATATATTCACAGGATTTTGTGTACTTTACCCTTTTCTTGTTTAAGCTTGATGCATGTCAAATAAATTGTTATATAGTGCTTCAGTGATCTTCTGCTTAGCAAATCTTGTCTAGTTCTTATAATAAGTTTTATATTTGGCTTTTCTTTAATTTTTTTTCTATTTACCTTTATGTTTAGAAGTCACTTAATATAGAAAGTAGGCTATGCAAAGAATGGTACAGTAGAGAGAATGAAAGAAAAACAAAGTAAGGAAGAAATGAAAAGATTAAAATAATCTACACTTTAGGGTTATAAATAGTAAAACTAAATAAGAGTTTAGGGAGAACTAGTGTATAAGTAAAATCTTCTGCAAACACTATAAGAATTCAAAGTGAATGATTAATGTAGAACAGAGGTGCTCATGTTTAAGTTTTTGGTACATTGATTTTTGTTAATCCTAGCAGTGTAATGGATGAATGTCTACAATTTTATCCCCGTTATATGTATGTCCTAATGTGGCAACTTTATCATGCCTAAGGAGAGTTCATTGACACCATTTTCAATATTTTTCTTTTTTATCATGACATATATTTAAAAGAATTGTAAATTTTGCAGTCACACTGAAAAAAATTGATTTATTTAACTCTTTTCAGGTGGTACTAGACCAGAGTGGGATATATGCTGCTACTAGTTGCACAGACAAAAATATGTGCATATATGATTACTACTCCGGAGAATGTATGGCAACTATGTACGGTCACTCTGAACTCGTTACGGGCCTTCGCTTCACGAGTGATGGGAAGCATCTTATCACAGTATCGGGAGATGGCTGCATCTTTTTATGGAGGTACTATTGGAATGAAGATGATTTCTTTAGATATTAAGATGTTATTTTATTACCATACTGTATCTTCAGGCTTTAGTGATAGTTCTGTTTTGCAGTATTTTTTTACATTTAGTGACAGTTCTGTTTTCTATTTTGAGCTATTTAGTGACAGTTATATTCTGTAGTATCTTGGGGCATTTAGTAACAGTTCTTATGTATTGTCTTCCTGAAAAAAGGATGCCGCATGACATGACACAGACTATGGTCGCAAGATTAGCACAACAAGCCGAGAGAGCTACTAAAGATAAGAGGAAACCAGGCCGCCAACAGTCTTTAGATAATGATGAAATTCAGCCAACCCCTGGAGAAATGTTTGACCAAAATGCCAATGAAACAGAAGAGCCAGATTATAGGTGAGTTCAAATGAAAATACAGTATATTTTTTTTTTTCAAATACAACTTGGAATATTAAAAGCTACAATATATTTTTTTTTATTAGCAAAAGAGTTTGTATAAAGAAACCATGACTTACTACCATTAAAAAATGGTCTAATTCTAGTTTTCAATAATAGGTAATAGTTTTCATGACTTGAAATAATTATTGAAAATTGTAAGTTGGGATACAGTACTTGGTTTTTTCCCGTAAAGTAACAGGGTTCCTTTTTACCTTGAAAAAATCTTCTACATTACTTGTTTGTCAGTCACAAAATCCATGCCTGTTCAGTGCTTTTGTAAAGCAGATAGAATGCATCCTTTTTTATGACAGTACAGTATCAAGTTGACTGGCCATTGTCGGGTTAGAAATTGTTTACCTGTGTATTCATGATTTCCGCATTTAGCATTCGATGTTTTGAAATTCGATGAGTTGTTAACATATACTGTACATTTCCGATGGGGAGTGGTGTATGCACTTTCTAGTGATGCACAATGTGCTTAGCACTAAATTCTTTAAAGTCTCCACCTGCATAGCTTTTTGTGTTCTTTCATACTGGTTTCACTCGCTCCCTTCCAACCTATTGTCCAGTTTCACTGTTTGCTCTAATTATCTCTTTTCATTACTGGAGAATCTAAGGAAGTTCAGACATTTGATTAAGTGGCCTGATTAAAATGATTGATGCTAATGTAATTTAAACAGACATCAAAATCACGTACTCCAAGTTGGCCAAATAAACCAGTCTTACTGGAACTGGTTTAAAGGGAGTGGGGGTGAAGTCTTAGAAGCAAAAATTATAAATGAAATACATTTAATGATTGTTGCATACTCATTAACATGGCTTGATTTTTTCCCCAATATCTCAGGTTTAGCGTGGGACAACTACCTTTATGGGCCAAGAAGCAAATAACAGAACCCCAAAGACCTGGCAATGGCCCAGGCGATCGTGGCTCTGTCGACATGCCGAAAGGAAGGTGGGCTCAAAGGATCCATAATAGTCCAATGACGTTCAAGAGTCATTATGACACTGATTCTGTTATACCATTCCCTGCCAGAGGTATGATAATTAAGCATTTTTTTATCATATTTCAGACTTCATGTTCTTTTGTTTTCCTGTACAGTAGTGTAGTTGTAGTTTAGTTTTAAGTAGTATGATATTTGTAAAATGTTAGATAATGTATGATTGGAAGAATAGGTACTGGAAGAGAATAATATACGAGGCACTTGATTTAATGATGGATTGAAAATATTTTGTTTCCTAAACTCTGCATTAAAAGAATGGAACAGTACTATTTGTGATCATTATATTATTTCAAACTTAGGAACTTGACAAAATATTCATGGTTCTTGTTACAGAGAAACGCACAGCTGATTCAGAATCCAGTAAAGAAAGTTCGTTAGAAGAAAATATAGGAGTCCACAAGCAATACCAGCCTCCGAATGCTCTAAGAGAGAGTCTTATCCTCAACAAACAGGTTAGCTGGAGTCTTCTAAATTACATCCTGGGAGTTAATTACATTTTCAGTATTTATCTTGATACCCGGCTAGAACTTAACTTTGTACTTGCTGCTTAATAAACCATATGTTAAAGAAATTGAAGATTTGAATAAATTATGTACTGAAGTAGATACCTGATGTAAATTTGTCATTATATCATTTTTTATTCCATTGTAAAATATGTTCATTTATCACAGATTTTGTCACTGGAATGTGCATGTTGTAAAAGTTATTAGGAATGTTTATTTTGAATAATTACAATTGCAAGAAGTAAATTTTTTAATGCAGTTGCTGCTTTGTATCTCATTTCAATGAAACATCTTTTCATACGATAAGTTTCGGATTCTTTAAAATGAGATTATTTTAAATTTAAACTTTTAATGGAAATGAAATGAAAATTAATTTTAGTATATTTTTATATGCTTTTAGAAAATATGTAATCAAATTTTTTTTTATATAAATCATAGTACTGTATGTAAATGTATTCTGCCAATCAGGTAAAGCAGGAAAGTAAAGGAATAATTTTTGCACGTTTATTGAAATAAGACACTACAGTATATGATCAATAGGGTTTTGAAGAAATAAATACATCGTCATATTTTTTTTTAGGGTTGGAATGATTTTGTAACTTTACGATTCTTCAGGATACTGAGATTTGGTAGAAATACAAACCATAAACTTGTAATCTTATCTTATGTTATAATGAGACCTTATGGTGTTAGCGTACCCCTTAGACTTTTGTAGGAAAAGCTGAATGCTTTTACTGATTAGATTTGTAAGTGGTTTTGCTTGAACAAGCAAGTTGCATTTATTTAAAGAGTAAAATTAACTATGTATATCCTTATAGTAAATTTCATTTATTTATTGTAGTATATAATTTATGGAATGAGTCTTCTGGCATCCCTCTTCTGAGATGTATTGGGTGTACATCTTTATGCTTTTGTATTGTACAAATCTATAAACTTCCTTTGTATTACGTAGTGTAGCATTGTTCCTCCTCTACTGTGATCGTCATTCCTTATCACCGTTCTTGATTCCAAACTCCTCCTAACCTTCCAGGACTCTGGTGGTGAGCCTGATTTTCTTGCTTGTCCTGACAGCAATAAGGAAAATATTTCTGGGGAAGAAGGTCTACAGGTATTTTGTTTGATTTACTGCAATTATTTTTGTCATTGACTCAAAGTCAGTTCTCCTCATTTCAAGGTTCTTGTTCTAAGCTTTCGAACATAAAATTTTGAGTAACTTGTAGGGTATTCTTATGAAGCTATCACTTAGGTCTTTTTTTTTCATGGAATTTTGCCAGAACAAGTTCAAGTACATATTTAAGAATCTAATGCAGTTGTTGTGGTTTCTTCACTTGCCATTTTGTGTTACACATTTAACACCCAAACAAAATACTTTTTCTTGTTATGTTCCCAATAACAGGCTTTTGTATAAAAAAATAAAAATCCTCTTTTTGGTTTTTTCATAATGTTTGTTTAGCTGAATAGCAACAAAACTTTTAATAAGGGTTATTTCATTCTGTTCTTGGACATGGTAGCTCCTATGTATTAGATTAGATTTTATAGGTCTAAAATCTGTTGACATAGAATTTTATAGGTCTAAACTTGACTTAAAATTTAGATATGTGATGTAATTAAAACATTATTTGCTCTTCAATGTAAATATGGTTAATAGTTTGTAGACTATTTTAAGTATTTTTCAAATCTGATTATTTCTTTATTAGTGTCCAATATATTCTTGAATTTTTACAGAACCATTGAGAAATGAGGAGGGCTGAGTTTCATATTCCTGAATTGGGTTGATAAAGGGTCTTTGTCTTTGATATTAGAATGGACTAAGCTTCAGTAATTAAACAAATATTATAGCTGGCACTTTAGTTATGATTAGTATTTTATTGTAAAAGTAATCTTTATCATTTATGGCTGGTTTTTCTTTCTAAGTAGGTTCAGTCATTTTTTATTGTTTTTTTCTTCCTCTACCTTTATCTTACAACCTCTTCCTGGTATTTTTCTTGATATGCATATTGTTTTATCTTTATACAGTACAGTAGTTCATACATGCAATGAAACTTGAAAGTTATGATGGTTTGCCAACTACCAAGTAACAAAATTAAAGAACCTAATGTCTGTGGACTATAAAAATGATTTTGTAACTGGTAGTAAAATTTACTTAAACTTTTTACACGATACTTAGGTTACACCATCAAAAATAACTAAGAGAGGAACTGATATCGACCATCGAAATAGACATCACACGGATGAGAGCGACGTAAGCAGCTTGCGTGTGGATGACGGCACAACTGATCATGATGGAGACATTGAAGATTGTAGCGAACATGACGACGAAAGCACTGAACCTGATCGTTCTGAACCTTTAATGTATTACCCATTAAATGACGACACAGCAAGGTAATACAAGAAACGGAATACTTACTTGGTGCTAAATTGTAAATTCTATTCACAGAATAATGGATTTAAGATGATATTCAAGTAAAGTTGTTTATTGAGTTGCACAGGAAATTTAATGGTAATTCAAGAAAGCTTTTATTGTAAATTTTATTGCTCTCAACTTCATTTGTTGAAGCTTATTATTTTGAGATAGAATGGTGGACAGAGAGTAAAGAAAATCTTTGAAGAAGAGGGCAGAAAAGGATTGTTTAGATAGCTTGATAGGTGTATTGAAAAGGAATAGTTTTAATATCGAGAGAGTGCAAGATCCTAAGCAAGTATACTGTATGAGGTGTTTCAACACATCTGATGGGCCTTTCAAGTAGGTATATGAAGAGACTAATGTATGGGGAGTTTTGCTTCAAAAGTGGTTATCCAGTGTAAATTTGGTAGTAACCTCTTTTTTTCCTAGCAATCCCTTGTTAAGGGGAAACTACTGTACTTGATGTTAAAAAGATACTATGAAATGTTTTTTGGGGTAAAATGACTTTTCCATAAAATTGATAAATTATAATTGTTCTCCTTTATCTTATCATACTTTCTCAAACTTCATTCAGTTGCATAGTTGAAAATTTAGTAGCATTTATATCAGCCAAAGCCATTAATTCTCAAGTTTACATAAAACATAAAAAACTTCAGTAACAGTTATCCTGAAAATCTTTCATTGATTTGGTTTTTAATTTTAATGTCCAGTATAATTCTTTTTTGCTAACTGAGTTGCTTGTATGGTACCTCTTTCATTTTTTTTTGTGTGTGAAAAGTATTGTTTTTCTTTGCTTCTAGTGATTTCACAGTCAATGCGATGGATGTAGAAGAGTTGAGGCGATCTCAAAGACGACACAGAAAAGCAAGACCCGAAAGACCGACGGACATTCCCCTTGTATCTGTGTCAGGATCTCAAGACTCTGATGATGACGATGATGAGGTAAATACCTTGTTTATCGAGTATTTAAGATTTTCAAAATCGGCTCATCTTTACAACCATTTAACATCATTTTGGAATAAAAATGTTGCTTCATTGTTTTGTATTTTTGGCAGGAAATATATTCCCAGTATTTGAATTGAAAATTAAATGCTGGTGCTATATATTGAAGAAGTAATATAGTTTTATCCATAAAGCAATACAGCTTAAAAGATGTATTTTAGAAATTTTGTGGTAATTATAACCCCCAGTTTTTAAGGAAGTCCTTGGAGAAGGATCTTGACTTGAAATTGCAAAATATTTCCTGAAAAATACAGCTCTAATGAAATTCTCTCCCACTGTTTTAATTGTCAAGAGTAAAAATATTACTTTATGTGCTGTTTTAAGAATCCTTTTGTTCTTCAGGTTTCTACTCCGAGTGCTGACACTGCAGAGAGGAATATTATGTCCATGCTGAGTGTAAGCACTGAGAGTATTGACAGAGTTGGTAGAAGAGAGAACTTCCTCAAGACAAATTTCGAGTCTTTAGAAGGAGAAGCGGTGCGCCCAGAAAAGGACGGCATTAAAAATAAAAATAGGTAATGCAAGGATTAATAGAATTTATTCAATTTCAAATATACAGTAGAACTTTTGAGGTTCAATGTTAGTCAGTTTGAAGAGGTTGGTCTTTAAACTAAGTTATCAAAAAATATTTGCCATGGGAATGAATTTTTGTAGGTGAAAAAAACCATGATGTCTTAGAACTTGTATGAGTTGCCACTGAAACAAACGTAGCTATAATACTATAGACTCAGTTTAAGCATAATTATCTCCCAGTACACACCACCAGCAATTTGCTGTTATTTTTATATATTTTATTAAGTTTTGTTATAGATACGTACACAGTGGTACTTGAAAAAGTTTAACAATTGTAATAAGAGTATGAGAAATGTTGTGGTGTCACGATGTAATTAAGAAAAAGAGATAATTTTAAAGTTGGCGTTGTAGCCTCTTGCCTGATTTGGCCACTTGGCTATTAATTCTCCTCACTACTATTTGTGTAATTGTGTTCTTTGTTTAACTATATTTATTTTATGAATATAAGTACTGTACAGTACTGGAAACTTCATGGAAAAATTCTAATAGATTGTGATTTTTGTGGTTTGCAGTAATAAAATTTATATTCTTCTAGGCAGAATTAACTTTGAATAAATCAGTGCTCACACAGTCTTCTTGAATAAAAATCAAGTTCAACCTCCAAGGTTCCACTGTTCTAAAATAGCAATCAATCATGGAGATGAGTACAATGGGAGCTCTTATTTCCTTCTCGAATAAAAACTATCTTAACTTGATAGTGGTAAGACTTCAGCAAAGCTGGAACAACTTTTTAAATTTTTAACGCAGTAAACATACAGTAGTTTCTTGTTGTATCACAGCCACCCGACAGGCGTAGTAACCCTCGCTTTGACTTCGTTGCTGGACAGTACTGGTGTATTTCTTGGCATCATCATCTGACTGTTTTATTATTTTGCTTTATTTTTCAAAGTGAATGAATACTCTGGAAGATAATTGCATTTGAGGAATAATAATGGAAGAAATTAAGGCTACGTAGTGTTTTTAGATAATTTTAATATTTTGAGGCAGTTTTCTGAGCTGCTAGTCAATATCCATCTTACTTGTTCCTCTTGGGTGATATTTTGTTGCTGTTTCATTCCTCGTGTGTATGGCCTTATCACAACATGAACTAAGGAGATATTTTTTTAGGCTTTGCTGGTGCTCTGTTAGAGGAACAGTTTGCATCCGACCAATTGTGAAGTGAAGGATGCTGCTTTCCTCCTTTCCTTCATTGTTCCTGACCCCAGAAAGGTGCTAAGGACACATCTGTCTGTAATGTTGTGACTCTTGCCCCATGAGATTATTGTCATAGGCTTGTACAACTACCAGAGAAGATGAGCTTCAAGTTTTTCCTTTTCCCCTGACTGGTGTACATTGATGTGTCTACTGCAGCCTCTAGGAGAGGGACACAATGTGGTCTAAACCGCCTGGGTAGTCTGATCAATATGAGTAGCATATGTGTGACTCCTACCATTTCTATCCCTGTTGGAGAGACAATGCATTCATTGCTCGTATGTAAATGAGATCACATAATCCCGGTTAGAACGAAGGGCTCTGCCCTTATTCCCCTTGCCTGGACAATCTTGTTTTGTCTGTTCCTGTATCTTCTTCCTATCCTGCTGTCAAGCTTGGGCTCCATGTGCAATTAATATTGTCTTCTTGGTAATCTTCCATGCTCATAAGCTTCATGAATACGATCGTCTACGAGGCTGTCATCCAATTGCAAGATGGACCATGTGCCTGATATTATACACACACACAAGCTTCACAAATAATGTTATCCACTCTCACAATCTTCACAAACAGAGTCATCCTTAAGTATAAGCTTTACCAGCATGATCGTCCGCTCACACGTGGTATTTCACAAGCACAAGCTTTACAAACATGATCTTTTACACTTATCTTTTCACAAACATGATCCTCCACACATACAAGCTTCATGAACGCTGTCATCCCCTTGCATGACTGTCCATGAGCATTATCATTTGTGCACACAAGTTTTACGGACAGGATCATCCGAGTGAACAAAATCCACATGTACGATCGCCACAAACCGGAAAGGGTTCACACATTATGTTCTAGATTGCCTCCAGTGCAAAGACACTCGTCACCGCTTACGTTCAATGTGACCAGTCACCTCTTTATCCAACTCTGAACACCAACTGACTCTAGCTCACACTGAATCTATCTCCCTGATTAAAGGACACACGTGAGAAGTAAAGTAATATGAACATTAGGCGAGTATAGAAAGAATGTATATTATCATTAAACTTATTTTGTGTGTGTGTGTGTGTTGATACAGAAGGGAGATATAGGAGTTTTTACAATGTTTAAACAGTTTTTGTCTTGCAGCCAATAGTTATTATTCTTTGCTTAACATTTTAACTGTCTTTACTCTTTCAGTATATCGTATAAATTCAACGCAAGAAATAAAGATTCTCAAGTTTCCAGTAAAAGAGAAGAACTTCTCAAAAGAATTGAAGAAACTAGAAAGAAATTGCAAAGTGTGAGTATTATTTCATTGTTTTCACTTTCTTCAAAAAATTTTTAGGTACTGTACTGTACTCATGGGATATAAACTTAGTTTTGTAGTATTCATAAAATGTGGGATACATTATAAGGGATTCTGTTAATTTTAAACAAAGTTATTGTAGCACTTGAAAATCTGTGATATATATTTTGTCAGGTGAGTGATATGTATGCATTTATTGAATTGCCAGACTTGTATAATCTTTACATTACAAATATAGAAATTCTACAAGTAATTTTATATTTTTTGTATAAATACCGTGTATTTCCCTGCACAAGATGACCTTTAGATAAAATGAGGTAAAATAATTAAGGCAGATTTTAATTACTTTATCTAATTTCCCTAGTATAAGCCAACTGCTAAATTACAGTCATCTGTGTATAGGCTATTTTGTAATATCAGGTATCCAATCAAATATTGGTTATGTAAAACTGAAGTTATTACATATACTGCTTTATTAACTGTATCCATTAAAACTCAAAATAACAAAGCAGATTTTCTATATTGTTTTGCTTACACACGTTGCCTAAAAGGGGAGCCATTGTTTTGGTTACATTTTATCGCCTATCTCAAGAAACAAATGAATGCATTCGCACATCCAATTGATAAATAATGAGTATAGCTTTTAGTAAACTATGAAAACTTTGATAGTCTCTAACATATTGGTATTTCTATAGTATTTATAAATTGTTTATAAGTTTAGAAATTATACAAAGAATACTATTGGTTATTTATATGTGCACATATTCTCAACAGCGGTAACTTTAAATCTGCAGACAGGGTTTAAATATTCTCGGCTGGGCTAGCATTGAATAAAGTTAATTTAATTGATGTAGAATTATTCCTCAAATAGGATATTATGAAAATATGCATTTATTAGATAAGGTAAAAATTGTTTTATTACCTTTATTATTATAAGTCTATCTCACAATGCGAGTCTTTTCACATACTGTGCGTCAGTGGTTATAGCACCAAAGCCAAGGCAATCTTACCGATAACTGTCACAAAGAATTCAATGTTTGATTTTTAGAATGGTAGTTTAAAATGACTGCTAAATTTTTGTGATGAATTTCGGGATTTAGGAGGACGTTTTATACATGGAAATATACAGTACTTTCTCTGCTCTTGTTTCATTTAAACTGAACTAGATAGACAATTCTGTGGCACACTAAATGATGTTAAAAGGTGTGATACTTAGTCTTACCCCAGCTATATTATCTTTATGTATTTTACTTTTCATCTAATCTCTTTGGTGTCTTCATCCTTTGTTGTTCAACATCATGAGCTTTGCTTTTTTTAAATTTTGACTGAGAGCTTTAATTACAAGTTATGTTGTATAGGTTACTGTATAAATGCCATAGAAGAAATTAAATTGGATTAAATGCCTTCTCTGTTTCTTATATTTACAGATCGGTTACAAAAGTAATTTAAGAAGTAGCAAGAGTATATCAGACTTGAGCAACATTCCAGAGAAAGATACATCATACATGTCTGGGAATCAAGGTAAAAATCCATTGCATGTTGACAATTCGTTTTATCTTCCTATCCATACAGCACCCCACATGAATGCTGTAGTTGCCAATACTATTCCTCAATTAATGGCTGGCTGGGTTCCAAACTTATCTGTTGCAGGGTTAGGAGTGATGGCAAATTATGCCGAGGGAGCACAAAGTTGTTATACAGCGGGTGTTGTAACTAGTAACATGTCCGATTTTGAAGCTAGTTGTATGTCTAGAGTTGATGATAGTGCTAGCCATGAGGTGGTTACTGATCATGTTGCGAAGATTGGATCCACAGTGTTTGATGGCAGTGCAGTACCAAGAGACCAGCAAAAGACAGGTAAGCAGTTGCTTACACAACTGGAAAGGGATTTGAGGGAATTTGATTTATTAATGGGATGCCCTTCTCCACCTGAGGTTGACACAGACTCATTAGAGGAAACCTTGCGAAGTCTTGCCTTACTGAGCTCCCAAGATTCTGTGCTCACGGATTTGAGACTTTCCCGCAACAAGAGTGGAGACGACTCTGATAGTGACACTGTAAAGAGTGAGGCATCAAATTTTAGTTGTGATAGTTTGGAAGATGAGGATGATCAATCAGTAGAGCTAGAACCAGAGGAGACTCCTCGTCACCGTGTCTTTGAAGCTCCGAAAACTCTGCCGCTTCCTCGACGGAAGCGACAGAGATGGCAGCGGCTGTCTCTTGGTGGTATAACAAAAGATAGACCCAATGATTATGGTTCTGATATTTTTCCCACCAATGAAATCTCTCACAATCATCATTCCCATGTGTTTCGCACTGCATCAGACACTGCATTGGCCAATAGTGATAGTAGTCATTCTGATGTTCAAACACCTACCAACCCACCATATTTTTCTGTAAAATCCCCTGTCAGCAAATCAGCACCTAAGTCTATTCTTACATCTGATACAAGACCTAATCAGATGACAGATGCACATCCGACTCCCCAAACATCCAAAAATAACACTGTAACTACACTAACTGTTGAGACTCATTCTTACCATTACGAAAGAGACTCTTCCGTTCCATACCCATTGCCACGATCCCCTGTAATTGATCAATTGAGAAGAGAAGCAGCTGGCGATGCTTCGCCACCTACATCACGTCGGCTTAACCATAGACCTCCAGCGACACTACCACCAGCTAATCTAGTTGAAGCTGATGATTTTCCTGTTGTGCAAGCACAACCCCTTCCCCCAGGACCCCCGCCAGCTGTGTATCTGCCGTGTTCCCAGCCAACAGTAGGCCAGGGGATAATCCCAGCCCCTGGCAGGGCACACCGTGTTCTGCTGGCTAAGAAGGTCACCATACAGCAAGTGCTTCCCTCAAAACGTAAGAGATGGCCTTATTGTTCGCCTGGCTGTTCCCAAGGCATGAGGAATGATTATTCAGCAGGTTTTCCATGACCTGACCTGTGTAATAGAGTATTATTTTTTTAATCTCTGTTTTTCTTTTTTTACATTTGTGTAACCTTTTATATTCTTTTGATTTTCAGGCCTTTTTTTTTTTCCTTTTTTAGGTTATATTTTTTAAAGCATGTTTTATAACTAAATGAATACCCTACAAGAATTCTTGTTTTCTATGCCTCATGGCAGCATTTTGTAATAAAAAGAGCATGGAGGCATGATTGAAATTTATTAAAAGAAACCTAATAAGATATAGAAATCTTCTAGATGTTAACTGTTGTCTTTTATGTCATGACCATTATGAATAATTACCTCCAAACACAAGCAAATGTTTGCACCTGCTTGTGTTGTTGCATGCATTTTAAAGCCTATTGTTAGCACTTGTGTGTTCACATTGTGTATAGATGGATTCAGGTTATACTTGAAAACATTTTCATTTTCAGTTCCCTTTACCATGCCTCTCGTAAAGTCACCCCTGAAGTATGTTGCATTATTTAGAACTGTTGAAATAGTTTGATTTGAGCTGTATTTGATTAGATTTTACCCTGACTGCTCTTACAGAGGTACATAGATATTGTTGTTTTAGACCTGAATAGCTCACATTATAGGTTGCAGTAGATAATCTGAATCCACCCTTGCCCATATGTGCTGTTGTCGTAGATGGCGGAAGTGGTGACAGTGGGTTCAGCAGCAGCCCAGGAGGCGGGAGCGGTGGATTACGCCGCGCCTGTTCCCTCAGTGACCTAAGCAATCCTGGTGGCCCACGACGCCTGCTTCCAACTCCCCCTATGGGTATGCTTTGCACTTTGCACTTCATTTTATGTGGCTATTTGCTATTTTTTTATTTTATTATATTTTGTTTAGTTTTTTTTATTTTTTATTTCTACAGCTCTTGTTTGTATTATGCCTGTTTAAAAATGTCCTCTGCTTTGTATTTAAAAGCTGGAGTCTTTTCAGATTAGATGTTAATACCTGTATTGTCTTAATGACCTAAATATTTTATGATATTATTAAACCAGATGCACTGTATAAGTCAGAGCTATCAGTACTGCAATATGTCATGAACCTTACTCTTATTAATATGATCAATATCAAAGAGCCTGAAAAGAACAGAAAATTCAGGGTTGCAATATCAAAGTTATGCTAACAAAATCTTGCTTATAAAAGTTCCCACAAAATTATTGAAACTATCCTGCTTGCTGCATTCATTCTGACTTTGCAGTTTTTAGTTTTAAAATAACCTTTATAGTACTACACAAGGTTTCATCAGTAGACAACCTGTTATTCCCTCAAAAATGGTTACCTAAATGCAATTACCTAAGATATAGATTTCAACCAAAAGGGTTATGTTTAGTTGCTCGTTCTTATTGTACTAATCTTTCATGACTTTCCTCATTTATTACCTTAGGTGTTTGTAGTACAGCACAATGCTTTATTCGGTAAACATTATAAATGTTTTGATGTTTCTGTCAACTTTATGGTCCCTTGGAGTATTTCATATTTTCATGTTCATGAAAATTATTTCTTAAGTCTGTCATTTAAACCCCATCATTCATATAGATACAGTACTGTGCTTAATATCACATCTGGTATGGTCTCAAGATTACCAATCTTTTGTTAGCTTGAAAGAAGGTACATTAGTCTCGGTGCACACACTCCTGGGTATTACCTAATGCTCTTACTTTTCATGGTCGTCTTGTGCTGGTCACATCACTGTCTTAATTTGTAGTTATCTTCTTCAGGGTCATATTCTTACTCTTAGTACTAATTGATTTTCAAGTTTAGGTAATGTGCTTATTTAAGTAATAAGAAAGGAGAATTTCATATTTTTTATCAGACTATATTACCGTTCTTTTCTGCTGTGTAAGAAAGCTATCCCTCTGGAGCGAGGTAAAATTTTCATTGAATTTTGTTATTGCTTTTATATGAACTTGTGTACTAGCTATATTTCAATGTACTTATCAAGGTTATCCAGGTAACTCCTGTCATATATTCCTACTTCCTTCTTTGGCAGACATTAGTTCACCACTTCACAATGGCATCTATACGATCGGATTCAGATCTCTCCTTCGTTGTTTTCTATTCTGCTAGGACTGAGCCTTCTCTTTTGGCTCTTTTACCTGCCTTGGGTTTCGTTACACACAGGACAACCTTTATTGAAACTGGATATAGATAGCAGTAGTAATAAAGAATATTGGCTAAATATGTCAATTTAGTTGTAATAGTCATTGAATTAAATTCTTCAAAGCACAAACAAAATTTATGTTTATTGCAATTACTAAATCAAGAACAGGAAAGAAATTATTTGTTGTTACCTTTGCATATAAAAAGGGGGATGAGAGGTGAACTTAGTACAGTAGTTAGACTAAAAGAAATAATAGGATCATATCAGTTGCATTTCAGTTATCAACAAGTAATTTTTACTGAGAAATTTACTTGATTTTCACTTATTTTTGTCAAAACTTTCATGGATATGGTGTTCTTTGTAAATAAAATTGTAGTGAAAAACCAAAGTCTCGTATTTTCTTGTAATAGCTTTGGATGTTATCTTCTGATTAAAGAATAAATTTTAAAAGCTGTGCACAGTAATGTTGCAATCAGATAGCTGTTTTTTACAGCACTGTATTCTTCTTGGAAGCATATGGATAAACTTTGTTAAGAAATCAGTGAAGTGTGACCCTTGTGAAAAGAAAAAAAGTTTGCTGTTATGGTATGCTTATCAATGAAGCTTGGAGCTTTTGGTGAAATTTTAAATGCACAGAATATGTTGGCTTTTGGGTGCCTCAGTTTATAGCGATTTTAATTTTGGCAGTGTCTAGTCTTGTGTGTGTTTGTGCTTTATTTCTCACGTGTGGAGTCCAGAACTTTGCAAGCAAATATTTTTTTCAAATCATGCATTTTCATGTGATTTATATATTGTATTGGCACTTTTGTTTAATACAGTTTTATCAAACAAGATAACGGTCCTTGTTGGAGCCGAAGAAAATATATACCAAATGGAATTTTGATATTAAGATTTACTATTTCTATACTCATGTGATGCTCATAATGCTTTTCTCTCGAAGCCTGGTTTTATATCAACATTTAACTTAAAACTAAAGTTTTTCCCCTATTCTTTTCTTTCAATTAGGCTCGGGCCTTTAATACAGTATTGAGACGGTCAAGCAGTTAATGGCAATAACCTCAGCTAGGGTATGCCTATGATGCGTTGTCTTTTCAGTTGTAAAATTAAAACTAAATTCCTATCTTCTTGACATCATAGCCACTGGGAATGTATATGAACATCAAGTGAATACATAATTGGCAAATTTAATCACTAAAATCCCATTTGGTTTTATGAAATTCCCCTTATGTTCATAATGCTGACCCCTGCACTCTCATGGAGGTGGGACATTAAAGGAAAGATAGGGAACTTGCAGTCTTAGAATGATAAACGTATTTAGTACCCGAGACCAGCCTGTTAGCCTAGTACCCCAGTTGTTACGAAATGAAGTGTAACTCTTGCTTCCAGATTGTATTTCCAAATACTACCCCACTATCAAACTATACATTATATATTACCCAGCACCATGTATTTTCAAAGCCAAGATAATGAGGATTATGATCTTTCAGCAATAACCCCCTTAAACAACTCGGAGGAATTGCTAACAAATCCAGAAGACATATCGTATTATTACTGTTAACCTGAATCACAAGAAACACGAAATCTGAATGGAATTCACATCAATACTAACAAATGCTAGATCGACGAGAGAACTTAAAAGACAATGCAACTTCGGTGTACCATAGCTAACGTTATTGCCATTAGCCAACAGATTGTTTCGATACTCTGCTCGTTGCAAAGCCTCTTGAAAGGAAAGAAAACGTGAAATTTTTATCTATATGGTAATTATCAATATAAAACTAGACTTTGAGAATGATGCATTATAAACGTCAGTGAAGTTTAATAGAAATAAAATACTTTTACCTCAAGTGGCATTAACTCCTAAGAGGCTTCCTTATCCTATATTTGTAGCTTACTTTTTTAAGTTAAAAAAGACCCATTGGTTATACGGTGGCTTTTAATTCTTCTCATTGTTTACAAAATTCTCCCCCTCCTCCTGATTTGTTCGGTAGCATAATATTCCTACTTAAGAAAAGTGTGTCACTCTTCAGGATTTTACCTGAATCTTTTTCTTTCGTATCCCTATCCATTGTTTTTTATCTTGATGATGTTTGTTGGTTATTTCCCATATAGGTATCATTACTGTTAGAGTAGTTATTCCTGAACATTAGAATGAATCTTTGATCAAAATCTAATTAAAATACATTTCTAATTATCCTACATACACGAATTTACTTAACTGTTGAAGCTTATTTTTTATATTTTTACATTTTTTAAGAAATAATCCATACCTTAATGTTCGTTGCAGTTGGGAAATGTTGGGTGAAATTAACATCTTAATAATTTTCCCAGTCTTCCCAAACTTGATAGTGCCCTACAATTATCAACAGTGTATGTCTATGCAGTAAAAGAGTGCATGTCTATGCAGTAAAAGTGGCTGTATATGATATGATAATAAGGAACTTGAATGTACCATAAACAGTAAAGTCCCAATTAACGGATCACATAAAACTGGTGGCAGATAACTAAAAATTATACATTCCCACGAATAGCATCATAGTCTATGGAGTGGAATAATAGGCATCTTATTTATCTTTAATCAGATTCATTCTCACAGTACTTCCTTTTTAATGAAATTTAAGTAGAATTATATTAAAGATATGATTATTAGTTTTTATTTTATTTTTGTCAAAGTATGCCAAGCCTGGATTCAGCATTTAAATTCAAGTTATGTAATTAACCGAAGAAGAAAATTATAATACATATCTGATAAAGAATGGATTAATTTATAAGTGTAATGTTCAAGACAACCACCCGTGAGTTGAAGGATTAGTTCATTAATAAAGAAGTGAGCTCATGTCATCATGCTTGTTCATTATTTTTTGCAACATCATAATTGTCAATTTTTGTGTGCTGAAATTTTAGTAATGTTTGCAAAAGTTTCCTGCCAGTGTTTTTTTAGAATTTGTCTGTAAATTATGAAGTACTCTTTTCATGTTCTTGTATGTGTCGAACAGTCTTTTATTGTTCTGGTACCATTTGAAGGTCATGACATAAATCTACAAACTGACTTCAAAATATCCTTTTTTTTTAATCTTTATTTTTTGATAAATTAAATTGGAGTTTTAAGATGCCACTATTATCAAAATGTGTAAAGCTTTATTTACTGGGTTGGTTATTTGAACCTATAATATGCCACCCCTATGAAATGCATAGGTAATTCAGCGATTGTTATATCAGTTAGTTGATTGTATATCGGGGCCAGTCACTGGTCTTGTTGTGATCTGTTACTTCAGTTAGTTTGGCTCCATTCTCTCTTGAGATGACCAAGGAATTTCAAACAATAATTTCTGAAGATTCTCCACCCTTTATTTTTGTTAATCTGGTAGTGTTATTTGACTATGATGTCCGGTTTAAGGTGAAGTTCTTTTTTTAGTTATCATAGCAGTTCTAAAGTCAGCATTGAGAGGTAGGCAGGATGGTTATGTATGTTAGTGTTTACAACTTTTTAGCAACAGAAGTCATGTTAATTATCTACCATTTGTCTGTTAATATGTCTATGTTTTTTTAATTCAAATTTTTAGATAAGGGAAAAACCTTGAAACCCATCACTATTTCTTAGTTTCCTTCGGTGCTTTCAAGTTGAATTTACATGAACAGTATTCTTATTTCAAGTTGCTACGCAGGGAAGGCAGTTCATTGGTTCATACATACTGCAGTGCATTTTTCTCAGAATACCTAAAGTGTCTGTGTTGAAGATTGATAATAGGCAGAGATATTTCTAAAGGTGTCTATTTTTTATCAGATTGTCTGTCACTTATAGCATTTTTTTTTGTCACTGACACTATGATAGAGGGAAAAATCTCTTGAGTATAAAGTTTTAACATAAGATCAATAATGTATTTTACAAAGTGTTTTGCTTAGTAATCTTGATAAGTGGATTAAGGTGAGTCATTGTTTTGGTTATGAAACAAAGAACATTGTTAGTTTTCATTTAAAACCTATAAAAAGTTATTTTTCTATAAACCTCCCCTGATGTTCAAATTGCTTTTCTCTGAAAGCTTATATATATATCAAAATTTACCCCCAGAGAACTAAAAAATTTCCTGTTTAGTGTCCTTTTAATAGGCTTAGGCCTGTAGTATAGTATTGAAACTATCTAGCTGCTAATGGAAATAACCATGGAGTGGGTAGATCGTACTGTCTTTTCCTTTTCAGTGTCGGCGTCATTCTTGCTATAGCAAGTCAACTTTACTGTGCTTAAATTCTTTTGATATATGTATCATTTTGGTTAATAGTGATTGTAATGGATGTCTTTGGGATTTGTTAAAAATTACTGTCAGATTGTTCATGAGAATTTTTCTGGGCATTCATGATCCACATTCTCTTTATTTCTCATCCCTGGGGCAGTATTGCTATTTAGATAATTGTTGTGAAGTGTGTGAAGACATTAGTGTTCCCTTATGGGTTGCTAACCAAATTTTAAGAGCCAAACATGAAAGAAAAGTAACCTAAATTAAAGGTCAATTTGGAGAAGATAAGGTTAGTTGTTTATAGTAGGATAAGAATTAATACCACTCAGCTATTAATGAGTCTTATTTTTTTGGTGATTAGCATCAGAACTTTATTTTTTATAGTTATTAGCTTCAGAACTTTTGTCCTCTTAGTTTTTTTGCGGTGTCTCGGAACGCCTGTCTTCGAACTAAGACAGAAGTATTTTGATGGTCCACAGCATATAACAGCAATGAGATCCTCATTTAGTCTTGAAATCCATGTATACAGTACTTCACTAACTTCTGCCATGCAAATCCTAGCTTTCCAAAGTCTAATCTAATTTATTAGACCACTTGATCTCAAGGGAGGAAACTGAGCTGGTATATTGGATACTAATATCTCATCTCTTGCTGAAGTAAGCACTCATAAAATATCTTTTACTGTATTTTTTATGAATCATCAGATTTTGTATGACTACTTTGAAGCAAAGTAATTGAACAGTTGCATCATGTTTCCAATAACTAAACTTTGGGTTGTTATATCCTCCAATCAGTGAAGGAAGCAATCATGATCTACCTCTTGATAGCTATATTAACTAAATATAATTCCTGTTAGTCTTTTTAATGCTTCATAGGGATTTACGTTTTACTCAGGTTTCAAATGGTAGCGAGACTGACTCGTGTATGCTTAACCTCTAATGTTATTTAATATCTTGAGGTTTAGTAGACCGGATCTTTATATCCCTCCACATATTAAAGTAGGCTTTTATGATCAACCACTTTTAGCCTTATTTTGAAAGTGAAATGTGCTTTAAATCCTGTAGATGATTTAAAAATTCAGATGAACATTTGAATCATGTTTTAAGTGGCAGTGAGCCAGTCTTAGCAGGCCCAACCTCTAGCACTTCTTGAGTTTTCTCTAACAGTATTAAAGTAGGTGCTAGTAAAAGAGGTCAGGACAAAGGGAGGTTCATAGAAATAAACCAAATTTTGAAAACAAAATTTGTTATTTCTATACTCACTTGATGTTTATATACATGCCCACCCTCCTCCCCGCTGACTAGTGATGTCAGGTTTGTAGGGATTATTTTTTACCTCAAGACTGAAAGACAGAAAATGTTACTGCCACCCACGCTGTAGTGGTTTGCGGACTGTGGCCAGAGGTAGCACCCGAACTGCCTAGTGTCCGAATGCCGACCACAACCCGACGTTCACTACACAACAAATATACAATGGTGTAATACCCAAAAAAACCTAAGTAACAGGTCAAGAGAACGGAGCTCTGGGCACCACCCCTTTTTTATACTGGGCAAGGGGACCCAGCTTGAACCTTGTTATTTATCATACCTTTCCTTCTCTTGCCTTTGGCTTGCTGATTATAAGTAAAGGTATAAGAACATTAGGTGAAAGGGAATATTATAATTAATAAAGGAACACACTTTGGGAGGAAAGAATTATGATAAATTACTGTACTTAAGAGATCTTAAAAAACAGTGGCTAGGGAAGGGAAACTGTGGTGAGAGTTTCTGAAATGAAATGCTGTATACCTAAAAAACAAGAAATGTTTATTTGGAAAAACTAATAGGAATAATATTACAGTATATCAATTAGAATAAATAATCAAAGGAAAAATTAGCATCCCTTACGTAAAACTTCAGCATCCGGGTAAAAAGATAAACAAATTACACAAACAAGATTTCCACCGGTGGGGCACTCATAAGTGTTCCTATACAGTTCAAGTATAACCAGGGGCACTTCTAACCGTGTATCTATTTGGGCAAGTACCAGTATGCCATTTCAGTAGTTCCATTTTACTATTAATGTTTATGACACTTAAAAGTTTGTGGTCTTCCGCAAAAAGACGGTTTTAGGCCCCTTTACGTTCACTTGGTTCTGGGGCAAACATTTAAAAAAACTGTCCATCACTAAGTTCCAGTATGGAATTACCTTTTGTGATCTGGTGATGTGGAGTAACAATATCTTGATCCTTGTTGATGAAATCTTGGATTCGCAAGGTTTTCAACTGTCGAAGCTCTTTTTCAACTGAACTGAGAATACTGAAGGGCCGTGCCTGAGGTCAGAACTTCTCTAATGAAAACATCTTCTAGCTGAGCATTGAAAATTGAGTTCATATCTTCCCCTTCTCCCGTTTCACCCATTTTGAGCAATGCATCATTTATTTCTATCAAACGAGATAATCCCATTTTGAGATACTGTACATTCAATTCCAGGGATGGATTCACTCACTTTTCTATACACTGTTTATTCAGTAGGGTAAAGGAAGTTTATACTAAGATGATTAACCCTATTCAGTTGTAGGAATCATTCAATCATTTTTCTTGTGCCACGTCTTAACTCAACTTCTTGTTGCCTCTCTAAAAAACCCTACAGAGAGTAGGGCGTGCAGCAAAAACAAATGTGGTTAGACAACTGGTAGGACCAAAAAATATTACAATACCCCTTAAAAATATAAATAATGCTTCTATTCATGACTTTCTGTTATAAAAATAAATGAATTTGTGGCTGGCAAAATATGTAAACCTATTTAAGAAAAATTTAAATCTTTACAGTGAATATAAGGAAAATCATTATAGTACAGTACTGGGACATTATGACAAAAGGGAATTGATAATGAGAGTTACTTTAAAACATATATAACCCAAGCTTGTTATATGTGGAAATGGTTTGTATTTTCCCCAACTATTATTAATTTTTTCACAACGCCACAGTTATTGCCAGTAGCTAGATGATCTCAATACAATACTAGGAGGCCCAAGCCTTTTGAAAGGAAAAAAGGAAAATTTATTTAGTAATTTGAGATCAAATTTGATATAAGCAATCTTCCATTGAAAAGCAGTGTGAACATTAGGTGAGTATAGATAACACATTTTATTATTAAAATACAGTTTTTGTTAAAAATGTTTGTTCTGTTTTAGATAAAAAATTTATAGTGCCGTTTTATTTGTGTTTTATATTTTTCTACAGTATGTATATATATATATATATATATATATATATATATATATATATATATATATATATATATATATATATATATATATATATATATATACACACACACATATATATATATATATATATATATATATATATATATATATATATATATATATATATATATATATATAAAATGTATGTTTGTATGTATACACTTTATATATAATATATGCTGATTACATTTTTATGCATGCATGTTCATACTGTATACATCAAAATTTATACTTATTATAAAATTATCACTGGAATCTCCTACTATGAAGTTAACAGCATTTAGGATTTATTTTCATATGTTATATCTGCTTTGCTGATAATTGGTTATATCCAAGACCCTATTAAAAGAAGAAGAGATTATTCACTTAGATTGGCTTTTATGAAACCATTTGAAAAGTTTAGGGTATATTAGTTAGTGAAATTGGATATGGTATCGATATACACACACTAAGAGAGGGATCTATTTCATATCCATAAAGGTATAAATCACCAAGATATTAATATGGATAAAAGTTAATTTTAAAGGGTGAAACTGAATAGTCAACCAAGGGTGTTACATTATGTGCATCACTATTTGTATGGAAATCATAGGCCATATATACAGGTATAGAACATTATATTGTTTGATGACAGTTTTACCTGGGTAATTTTATGTTGTAGAAGAAATTTTTTTTCATTTTTTGTTTCTTGAGTTATTTCGCATTTTGCACTAAATTGTTATGTTAGAAATTAGTAGTAATACATCTTATCTTGTTCTGTTTGTGAATAATAAATTGAGTGTCTTGCTTAGTAATGTATATCTGAATGAAAGTTCTATGTAGATTTAGCCATCTAGAAGCATGTGAAAGCATTTTTATAATGAAAATTCCTACATATATATACATCAGGTTATTAAGCATAGGGTATAAAACATGTCTTGAAAACAAGTACAATTTCTTTTAGCTTGACTACTATTATTATTTTAGTTACTTTCATATTACTGTTGCAGCAAGTGGGAAGAAAATGGGTAAATCCAGTAGCAAGTCACCTGGAAGGTCTCATTCATCTCTGTCAAGATCCAGTTCGATAGGAGTCTTGAATCAGGTAAGTTTGATGGCAATATTTTCTGAAAAACTGGAAAAAATTTTCTACTTCTAGCTAAAAATTTACCCTGGAGTTATTAAAAGTATAACATTGAAAAACAGGAACATTAAAAACTCCAAACTGAGACACCATGTAAAGGGTCCCTCTATTGTCAATTTGAAAGCAAAACTGATGGTCTCCTTGTTTTGCCAATTTTTCTTAAATAGGTAAAGAGTGGAAATTGTAGATAGTACAGAGATTCTTCGCAATTTTCCTTTGGTCCAAGCTATATCGTTCTATTCCTTTTGAATTTTGTATGTTCTTACCTAATTGTCAAACTTTACCTTCACCTTCCTCCTGTATTCTCATTTTATCTGTGAACAAATCCATCTTGAGATTCGTGTGAAAGCTTAGAAATATGACTTGGATCACTTATCAAATTGATTTGAAATATTAATAGTAGTAGATTATGATTTTAATGTAATCTTAACAATTGTAAAAAAATATTATGTTTACACTTCTTAGCTAATGAAGAATATTACGAAAACCAGGTTTTTGTATTATATGATAGACATTTTTTATTTATTTTAGTTATCCTTAGACATTTTACATCTAAATTCAATTTACAATGTACAATATATGATTATGAATAGGAAAAATATTTTGACAATCATGACCATCTACTTTTGCAATATTGTAGCAGTAAATATGTGTTGGATAAGGTAACTCAGGAATAAGGATATCTGTGGTAGACTGATAACTAGAGGCAAGGGTATATTTAAAAAAGGTGTGTATATTTCTAATATGAAATATAAGTTATCTACTCAATAGAATTGACAAGGCCTCAAAAACAAAGTGAATACTTTATATTTCTTCATAGTGCAATTAGCTGCATACCAGAGTTCAGGTTTTTGTCAGAAACAATTTGCTGCTTTTAAAAAGCTGAACTCAAATAATTTAAAACATTTCAGTTGAAATCGTCGAGCAAAGCAAATGGAGCATCAAGTAACAATGCCATTATGATATGGAGTTAGCAGATGTTTAAGACTGAAATAGATATCGCATGTTGAACTGTTTGAATTACTGTACTGTTGTGGAGAATGTGGGCAATGGTGTCCATAAGAGGGATAATTCTACAGTATATCTATTGTTGAAATTTAGTTTTCCTAGTGAACTGTGGCAAATATATTTACTTCTAACTGCAAGGTAATACATAAGCAGATCTAGATTGCTGTCAAGTAAAGCATGCTATGCTCATTAAATATTTTATATTTCAGTCAGGGGAAGAGGGATCCAGAAGCGACCGTCCCATGCGTCCCACGATAGCATCTATGAATAAGATGACTCCCCGCGCTCTGAAGAGAAAAGCATCCCTTTCTCAGGCTGTTTCAACTGGTAAGATATTGTTTGAACTTTTTTGTTTATTCTGTCAAAAGGTTCTTCTTACTTCAAATAGATTTATTAGTATGAGGTTGGCTAACATACTGTATATCATTTTCTAAGCAATTTAAATGTAGCGAATGTTAAAGTATATAGGGTAAGATTGTTTCCTTGTCATGTACATTTCAAGCCTGATTTTTCCTTAACAGGGTAATTAATGGCTTGGGTCTCTAGTTCTTATCTGGTTCAGGTTCATCTACTTAGTTTTGTAATTGAGTAGAGGAATCTATATCACCAAAAATAAACAAAATGAACTTAAACAGCTCTACTGTCTACAACCATATGCAACACTGCAATGTTATAAAGCAAAATTTCCCTAAATATCAGTAGATTATTTTTCGTACTTGACTTATTACCTGAGGTAATATCTAGCAAATCGTTAAATGTTACCGATCTCGGTAACATTTGTGATATTACGAGGTAAACAAAGCAACATTCATTCAATAGCAAAGACTTGCATCATCAGTGTAAAACTGAAAACATGTTTCAAGCTGCTTTTGGCTAACCTGGGTTAGCAACATTCAAAATAGTGTGGGATTAAATATAAGTGGTTTCATTTATTGATTGTACCAAAAATGGCTGTGTGGGTCTTGACTTATAGGTTTATAATAGGGGAGATTTTTTAACAGGGATTTAAAGGTTATTTATGATTTGTTATTATCATTTGAAATTTACTTTTCTAAATTTTGGATGACACAATCCCATAAATTTCAATTGCATTGCAGGAGACATTAGGCAGTTCCACGAAGATTCAAGTTCTGAGGATGCATCACCTTCAGATCATAAAAATTCACGTAGCAGAACTCAGGGCAGTGATAGGTAAGTTGAAAAAATTAAAGTGGGATTCCTATATTAATTTGCAAAATTTTTTTTATTGATCTTTTTTTCTTAATTTATGTTTTTAGTTGGTATGTAGGTAATAAATATTGTGTTTATTATTTCTCATCCATAGTTTTTATGCTCCAGTAAGGTTAACATACATGTAAGGTAATCAGGTTATAAACAGGTTAAGGGGTTCAATGAACAGGATATGACTGGTGGTTTCCTTTTTTTATTTCAAAGTAATTGATTAACAAATTTATGACCTCTGTTGTCCGAGTGTCCAAGGAGGTTGCTGTACAAAACCAATCTTCTCAGAGGGCCACTGTTGAGGTGGGTTCGTTCAAATCCACACGCTCTACATCTAAAACCATGGCGACTGTTCACAATATTCTCTGTGACAAAGGGTTTTGAAAATCCTCTAGATTGTCTATCTTGGGTTCTAAAAGGCAGTCTTAAATGCAACAGAATGACTGTTTTGATTGGTGCAAGTCAAGAAATATCAGTAACCAGGACTAGTTTTTATATTATTAAATTTTTGCATTTCCCTCTTTATGAAAAGAAACTGGTGGTTCATTTCAGCCAAAAAGGGTTATAGATCCATGCTTGATACTATAGTTAAGCATTTAGGATTTGATTTATTCATATCGGGTATTATTGCGAATCTATATAGGTCTTTTAATATAAGAAAACCTCTGGTAATCTGATCGATTTCTGGAGTACGGATTCAGTATTTAAATATTTAAAAGGTTTACGCTTTAAACCTTTTCAAGACCTTTCGGTTAAGGATCTCACAGCTAAGACATTTCCTGTTGGTGTTAGTGGCAGCTAAATCCATTAGTGAACTGCAAAATCTTTCTTTTAATGTAGGTTTTGCAAAAAATATTGTAACATCATCTTATCTCTTTTGCCTACATTCAGAGCTGATAAGGATTTTAAGACAAAAGGTGCCTTGGTTCTATCTTATTCCTATAAGAAATTTTGACAAGACTGCAGATATTAGGGGTAATGCTCTTAATTTGTTTTGCTCGGTTAGGATTTCAAGTCGTCCTTTATCCAAATATGCTATGTCCTTTTTTCTCAAAAGCTTGATTGCTAAAGCTTGCAGGGATTGGGATTGAGACTTAAAATTTATGGTTCATACTCGATGTGCATGAGTGTTGTAATTTAAGGGGTATTATTTTGTTGAGTGTAGTTGGAAAATTGTATGGTAGAGTACTGATTAAGATGATTAAGGATAAAACAGAGAATGCAATCTTGGAAGTACAGGGTGGTTTTAGAAGATGTAGGGGTTGTATGAAGCAGATTTTTACAGTTAGGCAGATATGAGAGAAATATTTTTCAAAAGGTAGGAGGTGTATGTTGCGTTTATGGATCTGGAGAAAGCGTATGATAGAGTTGATAGGGAAGCAATGTGGAATGTGAGGTTATATGGAGTTGGTGGAAGGTTGTTGCAAGCAGTGAAAAGTTTCTATAAAGGTAATAAAGCATGTGTTAGGATAGGAAATGAAGTGAGCGATTGGTTTCCGGTGAGAGTGGGGCTGAGACAGGGATGTGTAATGTCTCCATGGTTGTTTAACTTGTATGTTGATGGAGTGGTGAGAGAGGTGAATGGTAGACGAGAATGACCATAAATGGGAGGTAAATCAGTTGTTGTTTGCGGATGATACTGTACTGGTTGCAGACGCGGAAGAGAAGCTTGGCCGATCAGTGACAGAATTTGGAAGGGTGTGTGAGAGAAGGAAGTTGAGAGTTAATGTGGGTAAGAGTAAGGTTATGAGATGTACGAGAAGGGAAGGTAGTGCGAGGTTGAATGTCATGTTGAATGGAGAGTTACTTGAGGAGGTAGATCAGTACTTGGGGTCTGTTGTTGCAGCAAATGGAGGAGTGGAAGCAAATGTACGTCAGAGAGGGAATGAAGTATGCAAAGTGTTGGGGCCAGTTAAGGGAGTAGTAAAAAAACAGAGGGTTGGGCATGAATGTAAAGAGAGTTCTGTATGAGAAAGTGATTGTACCAACTGTGATGCATGGATCGGAATTTGGGGAATGGAAGTGACGGAGAGACAGAAATTGAATGTGTTGAGATGAAGTGTCTAAGGAGTATGGCTGGTGTATCTCGAGTAGATAGGGTTAGGAACGAAGTAGTGAGGGTGAGAACGGGTGTAAGAAATGAGTTAGCAGCTAGAGTGGATATGAATGTGTTGAGGTGGTTTGGCCATGTTGAGAGAATGGAAAATGGCTGTCTGCTAAAGAAGGTGATGAATGCAAGAGTTGATGGGAGAAGTACAAGAGGAAGGCCAAGGTTTGGGTGGATGGATGGAGTGAAGAAAGCTCTGGGTGATAGGAGGATAGATGTGAGAGAGGCAAGAGAGCGTGCAAGAAATGGAAATGAATGACGGGCGATTGTGATGCGGTTCCGGTAGGCCCTGCTGCTTCCTCCGGTGCCTTGGATGACCGTGGAGGTTGCAGCGGTAGGGGATTCAGCGTTATTAAAATTCATCTGTGGTGGATAACGGGGGAGGGTGGGCTGTGGCACCCTAGCAGTACCAGCCGAACTCGATTGAGTCCCTTGTCAGGCTGGGAGGAATGTAGAGAGATGAGGTCCCCTTTTTTTGTTTCATTTGTTTGATGTCGGCTACTCCCCAAAATTGGGGGAAGTGCCTTGGTATATGTATGTATGTAATAGTTTTGAGGAAATATACAGTATCAGAACAGTGGAGAATTGCATTATAACAAGCTTTTTTAAGACTTTCTTTATCAAGGAACTAGGCTAGGAGATGATGAGTAAGGTACTAAATAGGATTATTATTTCAGGACATTAAATTCCCTCTCTTTCCTTCACTGGCCCACCTCCATCAGAGTATGGGATTCAGCAATATGGACATCAAGAGAGGTTCATAGAAATAAAAGTAATTTCTTATAATCAATGGGATATATAGCATACCCACACCAAGGCTATTCCCATCAACAGCTAGATAGTCTAGGTACTGTACTAGAAGCCTAAGTCGGTTGAAAGTAAAGAAACAGGATCTTATTTAGTTTTTGGGTGAACGTCTTTATAAGCCAAAGCTTCAAGTGAGATGTATATATAAGCCAAAGCTTTAAGAGAGAAGTAAAATAAATGCCATGGGAGGATAGAAATTAAAAAAATTATTAAAATTTTTTTACTGTAATAATATAATTTTCATATTCGAGTTTTGTCATGGTGAGAGAAACTATTCTTTTTTGTGAAGTATAGTAACTTTAGCCAAACATAATTTTGATTTATGAATGCAGTATTAATATACCATTAAGATGAGGCCAGTGTGAAAAGTTTCAACCCCTAGTATGAATTTAGTTTTGTACCAAAAGTTTTTGGAAATACTGTACATTACTGTATTTGTTTCTGAATATTATCACATATGCATCTATAGTTTTATTGTATGCATGATGTTTACTATTTGTTTTCCTAGTTTTTTTGGTTTGCTATGAAATAAGAAAAGTAGTTTAAACATATTAGGACTAACTTTTGAAACTTCAAATTAGTATTACAAATAGATGCATCTAATTCTGCTAACATCGAAGTCCATAATGATCCCAAGGCTTTCAGGCTTTAGTTCATTAAAGGTGAAGAAGAAGAGTACTCCATCTGAACCCTTCAACATCCATTCATTCAGATTTAGCATGCAAGGTCAACTTAGTTGGGAAGCAAGTGCTGTGAATAAGATTTGTAAATTTTTAGAAAAATCAAGTTTCTTTTGAAATCTTGGTTTCTTGACAATCCATCAATCATATTATACAGAAATTAATTTTTAGGTGATGGCCATAGTTGCTGAATGTTGAATGTCACAGCATGTTTGCATGGTAGATTTAGGAGACCTTTTTAAGAGCTTCAAAAGAGTTAACTCAAATAGTTGATGAACTCTAAACACAATAGGCTACTTTAATTACACAAAAAAATAATGTCTACTTAGTTAACAACTCTCTCTCTCTCTCTCTCTCTCTCTCTCTCTCTCTCTCTCTCTCTCTCTCTCCTCTCTCTCTCTCTCTCTCTCTCTCTCTCTCTCTCTCTCTCCACACTGAAGACATATTGCAAACAAATAAAAATATAAATGTACAGTACAGTTGTAGAGTGTATAGTCTACACTTTAATACAGATAGTAAAAGTAAACTAATAAAATTCAGTTGCAGTTTACTGTACATCTGTTAGAGCTGGTTACCTATTGCATAGGTAAGGTTATTAATGAAATTCTTATGATTAGACATTGATATGAGGAAAATACAGTTGATATTTTTGTACCCATAGACTACATGTTCAGCAATTGGTAAAAGCTAATTCAGCAGGACATTCTTTAAAAAGCCTATTTCTAAAAGACTCATGAAATATTTATGAATAGTGGACTGAGTGTCGAGATATTTTCTTGTTGGAAAAGTGAACTCTTCTCTTGTTTTTTTTTAATGAAAAGCTAAAATGATAAGGATGATCATGGAACAATGATAGCATAATATGATCAATGTAGTTGTTATGAATTTGTTTGTTTTTTTATGATACTAGTATTGAATGTAAAGGCAGTACTTAGGTTTCAGTGATTTAATTTCCCCACTGAACAAACCTTATACTGTACATAACACAATTTGGAATGCATGTGATTGCATATTTTGCCAGTGAGCATGATCCTTCTATAATGATTAAGATAGAACACAACTAGAAATGAATCTGGTTATCATAAAATTAGCTTCGTTTATTTAGGGTAATAATCCAGTACCTCAGTGCTGATTCACTGAAGATGATTTGTGTATTGACATGAGATATAAAACAAACAGTTTTTACACCCCAACATGGTATAGCAAGGCAGCAAGGCACACTATTCCTAGCAAAGCTGATCACCGTTAACAAAGCACAGTACACTGAAACAAATTGAAACATTTGAAATCGGTTATTACGGTACTAAAGATTTAATTTAGGTAAGTTCAGATCATCAACAATAAGAGTTATAAAATAAATTTGCAATAAAGAGAAACTAGAATGAATAAGAGGAAGTGGATACTGTAACCAAACGAGGTTCTTGCCCTCACCAAATTGGATGTCCGAGCACTTGCATATCCTCTGCCAATTTTTTCTATTAGGTACACTAGTTTATATATATGTCAGAGTTTTCTTATCAATATATTTAATATTCTTAGGGAAAGTATCAGCTAGGATTACCTGTTTCATTTACACTCTTAATGTAAGTTATAAGTAGGATGAATTAAAGTAAAATGTTGTTTATTGAATGTGTAATCAGTCAGAAATTTTGGTGTGAAATACCTACTCAGGTGTTACCGTGATCCTTGTTCAGCACAGTTGGAGTAATATGTATTAATTCCATTCAAGTTCATTCTTAAACCTGTTTGATGGCTATTTTTGTGATGATATGTCCTTGCAAGGGAAGATTCTTCTTCCAATTGATAAGGAATGTAAGATTTTTATATTTTCACATGATCTTTTCCAATTCTTATAATAATAGTAGCAGATGGTACTGTAGTTATATAGTAGAAGCATATTAAATTTTCATGTTCTAGGAGTATTAGTATTATTTTCTTTTGTTTTATGAATTTTAGATTGGTAATTTATAGAAAGAACATTATTATATGATTTATAGCCGTGTGATTTTATCAATAGGTGTAGCTATTTTGATATGATTTTTACCTCATTATCTTGTATTCAATGTCATGCATTTTATCAGTAGTTTACTCAATATTATGATTACTCTGCACCCAATATGTAATAGTATGACTACTCTTGTAGATGTAGCTGTATGTCTTTCTCCATGTCATGCTTTGTGTGTTGTTGCTTGTACTGTAATGTGTTGTTGTTGTTGTGTGCCAGACGTAGTAATCTTCCCACCCGTGCCGTAAGTGAGCGTGACCTCACCCGCAGCAATAGTTTGTCGGGCAAGTCAAGAGGAGAGATGATACGAGGGCGATATGCTTCTGCTGCGTCACCCGTATCCAGAAGGGGTCTTCCGTCTTCAGATATTAGCCGACCGTCCTCTGCTGCATCTACAGTAGACATGAGTCCTGAAGAATATCCAACTCGAGATGATCTAGCATTCATTGACTTTGAAAATATGCCTTGTAAGTAGTATTATATTAATTTTTTATGTACAATATAATGCATTTATATTTAGGATTTCTCTTAGGATGGCCATAAAGCTCTTCATTAGAACTAACCGCTTTGAATTGAATATATTATTAAAAACGTAATCATTTTTGTTAGAAGTTTTTAAAAGTTAAAAGTCTTTACACCTAAGTTTTACTATATTACAATACTATTAGTTGAAGTTTTTTTTTTTATATTTTCACAGTCGTGGAAGAGAAAGTATGTCGGCTCAGTTAGGTGAATTTGAAAATAAAGGACACTTTTTATATTTCATTCATCTTTCTTCTTTTTTCAGTGAGTGTAGGGGTTGTTGAGAGCGTTTGTGAATGGGTAGTAGAAGGTTGTGAACGATTAAGTCAGTTATGGTGGCGAGCATGTAGTGAGGGAGGAAACGAAGAAGACCATCATCGGGCTTTACGTTCGTTATTGCTAGGTGCAGCAGCTAGGGCAACCCATGCCCTGACTCCCCTAACTGCACCACACGCAGCTCCTCCACCTCAACCCACGTCTCCAAGTGCTCCGTCGTCGCAAACACCAGATAGCAAAGATCCAAGAATGGTGGCCATGATGCAGCAGTACACTGACATTTTAGTGAACATGGTGCAACAGAAGATGGCATCCCATCAACCGCCTCCCCCTGGACCAGCGTGATTAAGTCTTAGCACGTTTGTTTTTCATTTTACTTTTTTGGTATTTTTGTTAGTCATTGGCGTGACCCAAAATGTCCAGAAAATAATGATAGCTTTGTTTATCCCTTTTTTTCAGGGCAATTCTTATGTCATGAGTGAAAGGCTGTGTATGTTTATTATTATTGTGTGATATGTCAATTTTGTTTTCATCTGGTGATTCAGATTTTTTTTAAAGATATTTTAAGAATGTGTCTGTATGATAATCAAGTGTAATGCCAAGCAGATAGATTGCTCTGAAGTACAATCTTACTGCTTGAATGAATTTTTTTTTTCATTATCAGATTTCACATTCCAGGTTGTCGTGTGACATTACGTTCAGTAGTTTACGAGTGAATCATTTAATAGGTTAATTTTAAAACCCCTTTTGCTGCCAAAGCTCATAACCACTGTTGTTATAGATTTAATCTTGCATTTCATTCCAAGGGGGTATTATTATAGAGAACCCTGAAATATATTTGCAAGTGTGTTTGGTTATAATTTGCCATTTTTATCTTAAATGGTGAAGTATTTCTGAGATGTGATACAACCAGACGTATGTGATCTGTACAAAGTGGTTTTTCATAAGAGCGGCTTGTTGACGCAAGGTTGCATCCAACGTTGGGGACTCAGCAGCCTTAAAGCAGCAGATGGGTCTTACACCAAGCTGAAGGCATTGTTTTTGTTCTCTCATTACATATTTTGATATACTGTATCTCATATTTCATACTTTAACAGCATGTTCTTGTACTTTTAATGTTTGCTAATAACTGTCTAACTTGTCATTTACAGTGTTAATGGACTGGTGATGGCTCACTGCTGATTTAGGCTAACTGTTTACCTAAATGTTAGTGTTTTTAATCAAAGCTATGCAGTTTGTTCTGCCTGGTCATAAGAACCTTTATTGTATTGTTTTAGGCCCCTGTTCTTTGCATATTAGAATCCACTAAGACTTACTTATTCATGATGGATTATTGGCCTAACATATTATCAAGATTTTTTCCTGTTCTAGAGCATTGTTTGTATACTTTTAGAGCTGTGCAGGTTGTATTGCAGATCTTTTTCCAAGCCCAGTCAATCAAATCTCCGAAAACATTTATTTAGATACGACCAGACAAACAACTGTTCGGGCCAAGTTTGGAATCACTAAGTATGGCCGTTGTTACTGCACTCTTGCGTTGAACTCCGTTCACCGATACCAAAAAAATGTTGGTCTTGTAGTCTTTGCTGTCTTTACTTTATATGAAAACAATCATCATTACATGTGACTTATATATAATCTTAATATTCAATGTGAACATATTTGAGATTACAAAACAACCACAAGTGAAGGCTGTGTGATATACAAGCAACATTTAGTTATAGTTCAAGTGTTGGCATGTCACTAACACTTGCTTATTTGTGGTAGGTCTGTATTGCCCATCCATCACAGTAAATAGGTCAGAATGTTAAAATCATTGAAGTGTATCATCCTCAGTGGAGTGTTTGATATTACTCTTGAAAGTAATACCAGTTTTCTCCTGAGTTAAAAGAAAATATTTGCTAAGATATGGCTAAATGTATTTTTTAATGACTTGTGAATATTTGGTAACAAATATGTCACAAAGTCTTTCTTTGCCAGGATGGGTTGATGGCAGTTGTGGGAACAGGAGTGATACATGGCCAACTCATAATCTGTTGCACAAGTACTTGAAGTTGATTTTAAAAGGAATGTTCCCTGGGTGCCGAGAGGTGCCAAGTTGAGGTGTGCCAAACCCCTTTCAAGGAGGGCTGGAAGCCTTGCTTGTCAGGAACTGTATAGCTGTAAAAATGTACATTTTGTATTTTGAAAATCTGACATCATTCCTCTCTTGGGGAATTGGACCTCATTAAGCAGATTAAGATTTAGGAAATTTTACCTGTGTAATTTTTTGGGTTAAAGTAGGATGAGCATTTGTTTCTATAGAGAAAAATGTAAATGCATACTTTTCCTTTCTTTACTTTTAATTTCAGTTTAGATGCTAGAGGAATTGTTTGGCCATGCTCATGTGAAGATTCAGGTAATTGGACATAAAGAAATCTCATTCTTGTGTTATTTTATTTCTTTCAGCTCATCTCTGAAAGTGAATGATGTCTTCTTTGTTTATACCTAATAAATGTAACTTAAACATATAATTTATTATTTACCCTTTGTAGTACTGTACCTGTATGCATATATATCCTAGAATCCGTGAGTGCAGTCCCGAAGATGTGCATTTTGAAGGTGGTCTTTCTCTTCCACACACCTGCCTTCCACACTTGGACAACTTAATGGTTCTTTCTGAAGGCTAAGTCATACCAAAACCTCTGACTTCATGAGCTCTGGGAGCATCTGTATTTAGAACATTGTCTGTCCTAAACATAAAATCACTTACATTTAAAAAATTTAAGTACTGTAATATACCAAATAAAGTATTTCATGATACCTTGCAAATACTGCAGTGTATAATTTGCTTAGCGATATAAGTACTGTATTCTAGTAAAATTAGGGGAACATTTATGTTAGTTAGATTTATTTGTATATCATTAGCTACAGTGAGAAGTGAGATAAAAATAGGTGGTAGTTATTTTGTACAGAAGTTCACATTCACCTCGATAGTTAACACTAATTAGAAGCTGACTTTTCATAGGCCGGAAGAAAGATAATCTGATTCAAATGATCTGGGTACAGCCATCCAGATTTCTAAAAACGTTAGAATAACATAGCATTTATGCCAAAGTTGGATGGTTCAGTAGTCATGAATAAGACATATCTTATTATCACTGATAACATAAATCACACAAACCACCCAACACGAGGATGATTAGAGAACTAAAAAAACAACAGGGGCTGCTGGGTACCAAGCCTAGGTTATTGCCATTAACTGCTAGGCAATTTCAATACTATACTAAAGGTCTAAGCCTATTGAAAGGAAAGAAAACTGGAAATTTTCAGTTTTGTGGTATACTTCGATATAAAACTAGTACATGATAATAGTGTAAACTAACTTGAGTTATACTATACACCCATTTGATTATAAAACTCAAAGGTTAATAAGCTATCAAAAGCTAGTTGTAAAGCTTAAATATTTCTTCCTACATTATTCTAACCCTTTGTCCTTTGAATAGGAAAAATGTTTTCTGCGCTAACTGAACTGGTCATTAAAATCATTAACAATGTGGGATGAGCGTGGCGAGAAGCCTTGCCACTCCACCTGTCGGAAGTTTAGCACTTGTTTACGGCCGCAACAACTATGGACGTACTGAACTTTTCATATTTCTTTTTCTTGCAGAGTGAATGCTGGCTATTGATTGTGATAGATGTGAAGCAAGAGATTTGTACTTGCCAGGAAAAGGGTGGACGTTGCAACCGGTTTATGTCTAAACCCGCTGTAGATCCACACTCTCTCTGTGTGTCTTGTAGGGGGTTATGACTGTTCATAATCATACCTGTGCCAAGAGCAGGTCACAGGCCTCCTTTGCAGTGGCAGGCATATGCCTTAAAGGGGAGGAAGAGAGCTAAGCCTTCTATAGGATCTGTCTTGGCAAAGCCCAAGAAGACACTGGAGAAGTCTTTCGCCTCCACTGTCCTATCATCGAGTGTGTCTGCTTTCTCCGCTCCTATGAATATGCCAGTGGCTCTATCCCCAGGTAGTATGCATCAGGAGCAAAGAGCCCTCGGAGATATTTCAGCAGGCTTTTCAAGTTTTGGGGGCATGTAGAATTCTCCTAGTGTTTACTGCACCCCATTGGAACTTGGAGGCTCTTATCTTGTTTTCATGTAGGCCACTAATGACGATTTTGACCTTTGAAAAGCTTTAACCTCCATAGGTCTTTCAGGTAGGCACTCTGACTTAATTGAGGGAGCTGGTAGCTAAGACCATTTTCCCCAGTGTCCTCTTTGTCAGTGTCTCTTGTGATGACATCATTAATGAAAGGCATAGTGAGTGTGCCCAAAGTGTCAGTTACCCAATGGTACTCCTTATAAGCCCAAAAGGACTTTACAGGCTTGTCATGTTTTTGAAGAGCCAGTAAAGGACATCTCATGGAATTGGTTATCCCATAGCAAAGGACTGCAGATGGAGTTGGAAGAGAAAGATTTAGAACAGTTGATTGAGACACAAATGAACAATTGTTGGAATTAGAAGAGCAACAGAATATTAAAGAGTTTCCCCTATCCAGAACCAAGAAATTTCAAGCTCAAAGAAATGCAGTGGGGTTTTTACCATTCATCCAAGTTTTTATGAATTTTTGGGTCCTAGGATCCTTCGACCAAATGTTATACTAAAATATGTCAATTATGGTGTTGAAGATTTTTAATGACATACAGGAAAATTTTCAATGACAAGAGAAGGAACACTGGTCAACAAACATTTGACCAGTTCTTAGTAAGAGTAGAAAAACAAAAGGCTACTGAATCATCGTCTGATCTTAACTTTGAAAAAGCACTGCCATGGACATAAGGTGTGAAAAAAAAATCCTCTGGCTGCAACTACAGTTCAGTAATTAGTTTCATCTAGGCCACCAACCATGTGTATCCTACTCCTCCAACAATTAATTCCTCACTTCCAGCTCCACCCTCTTCCATGTCCAGTAAGCAGAAGAGATGTCAACTTCAAGGTAATGTGACTACTGTTTATTGTACTACCATATTGCTTATTGCGTATTCTCTCTCTCTCTCTCTCTCTCTCTCTCTCTCTCTCTCTCTCTCTCTCTCTCTCTCTCTCTCTCTCTCTCTCTCTCTCTCTCTCTCTCTTTTACAGTATTAGTAGTGCTAATAAACTTAATTGTATGAGAAATGCAAGATTACAGTTGGCAGAGATTCAAGATGATTTCAACCGATCAATTTCAATTGTGGCAGTGTAGAACCATGAAAATCCCCCCTTCAAAACTAGTTTCTTTTCTAGCAAAGACAGTTAGGTATCTATCAATGGTGAAGGCACCTAAAGGTCAGCCGAGTATGAAGAGCCTTCTTTGATACTACTGTGCTACATTTATTACTCAAGATTACTATTTTGCTCCTGCTTTCTCCGTTTCGTTACCTAAGTTTAATATGACTGTTTTCCTATCAAGAAGAAGCAATATCTTGCTTTGTTTACATCCAGGACTGAGAAACAATGGTGGACCAACCACCATACTTACATATGTGGTAGGTAATTATTAGTAATACCAAGGTTAATAGGGTGTATTGTATATTATTATG